>NW_005842245.1:892790-894477 GCF_000455745.1 Alligator sinensis
AGGGAAAGACATTCAAAAAGCCAGAGCCTAAATTGATTCAATCTCTGCAGGTTAGTCTAATCTGTCTAGGTTGAACCGATTTACAACTACACAGACATTCCCTCTGGACTGAAGAAATGTAGGCACATCCCTGCAGTTGCTTATGCCAGGAACTGGCGGGCACTAGAGCATGCCTACAGCAGGGAAGCTGTGCTAGTAGGGGTGGAGCCATCCTGGGCAGTAGCCTTGGCTGAACTGGCCAGAGAGGGGTTCAATTCCCTCCTCCCTGTCCCACCAGCAGGGACCTGAGCCAGGTCTACTGGGTGCTCCCCACTCCTGCTGCTGAGGCAGATGGGGTCAGGAGCAGCCAGACACTGGCCAGCATGACCCCTGAGGCAGAGGGATCAGGGAGGACAGTTATTCCCCCATCTTCCCCCTTCTACGCCCGCCCCCCCCACCCCCGACCACCGCTTGCTCCCTGTTTGAGGCAAGTGGTGGAATAAACCCCCTGCTTCCCCCTCTGCTGGATGCCAGAGGGAGGGAGAATAACTCCTCTCCCTGCCCCCTGCCTAAGGGACCCTGCTGGCCAGCCTCTGGTCATGCCCCCTCCCTCCCACTGCAGTGGTGAGGGGGCAGGGATCTTGATGAGGGAAGCAGCCTCTGTCATGGTGTCAGAGAATGTGAGTCTCTTCCAGCAGGGGTGCTGAGCTGTGGGGCAGGCAGAGCTGCTGCTGACTGCGCACGACAGCACTGGACCTCAGGGGTGGGCCAGAGCCTGCCCCCCAGGTCCACTGCCACACTCCACAGTAGCTTTCCCCACCCCACAGCATGGCCCCCTGCTGGGAAGGGGCTCATGCTCTGGGAAACAATGACAGAGGCTGCTGCCCCCATCATGGTCACTCCCCACTTACCACTCCAGTGGCTGGGCGGGGGCAGGGCCAGAGCCCAGCCAGAAGGGCCACTTAGGCAGGGGACAGGGAGAAGGGTGATTCCCCCCTCTGCCCCTCAGGGAACACAGCAGGGTCTGCCTGCCCTGACCACTGCTGCTCACTCTGTGCCTGGGGCAAGTGTTGGAAAAGCCCCCCTCTGGCATCCCCTCCCTTCTGGTCTGCTCAGGCCCTCTTCTGAGACCCAGTGCTGTTGTGCACAGTACACAGCAGCTCTCCCAGCCCTGCAGAGCAGCACCCACACTGGGAAGGAGCTTGCACTCCCTGGCACCATGGCAGAGGTTGCTGGCCTCATCAAGAGCCCTGCTCTGTTGCTGCTGTAGTGGCAGGGTGGGGGCACAGCCAGAGCTGGCCTGCAGAGCTCCTTAGTTGAGGAGAAGAGGGGGGGTTATTCCCCCTCCCTCTGGCATCCGGGAGAGGGGGCAGCATGAGGCTCATTCTGCTGCTTGTCCCAAACAGGAAGTGAATGGAGGTGATGGTAGCCAGGGTGGGTAAACCTGGCTGTGATCTCCCAGGGGCAGTGGGGGTAGAAGGGAGAATAACTCCCCTCCCTGCTCCCTCTGCTTCAGAGGCCATGCTGTACCCTATACCATGTATATGGTTATACCCAGCACTGCTGCAGCAGCAGGAGGGGGGACTGCCCAGTGAACCTGGCTCAGGCCCCTGCCAGCGGGACAGGAATTGAGGATTTAAACCCCTCTCTAGTCAGTTCATCCAAGGCTACTGCCGGGGCTGACCATTCCCCTGCCGCTGGGGCAGCC
>NW_005842245.1:895315-957948 GCF_000455745.1 Alligator sinensis
CTCATGCTCTGGGAAACAATGACAGAGGCTGCTGCCCCCATCATGGTCACTCCCCACTTACCACTCCAGTGGCTGGGCGGGGGCAGGGCCAGAGCCCAGCCAGAAGGGCCACTTAGGCAGGGGACAGGGAGAAGGGTGATTCCCCCCTCTGCCCCTCAGGGAACACAGCAGGGTCTGCCTGCCCTGACCACTGCTGCTCACTCTGTGCCTGGGGCAAGTGTTGGAAAAGCCCCCCTCTGGCATCCCCTCCCTTCTGGTCTGCTCAGGCCCTCTTCTGAGACCCAGTGCTGTTGTGCACAGTACACAGCAGCTCTCCCAGCCCTGCAGAGCAGCACCCACACTGGGAAGGAGCTTGCACTCCCTGGCACCATGGCAGAGGTTGCTGGCCTCATCAAGAGCCCTGCTCTGTTGCTGCTGTAGTGGCAGGGTGGGGGCACAGCCAGAGCTGGCCTGCAGAGCTCCTTAGTTGAGGAGAAGAGGGGGGGTTATTCCCCCTCCCTCTGGCATCCGGGAGAGGGGGCAGCATGAGGCTCATTCTGCTGCTTGTCCCAAACAGGAAGTGAATGGAGGTGATGGTAGCCAGGGTGGGTAAACCTGGCTGTGATCTCCCAGGGGCAGTGGGGGTAGAAGGGAGAATAACTCCCCTCCCTGCTCCCTCTGCTTCAGAGGCCATGCTGTACCCTATACCATGTATATGGTTATACCCAGCACTGCTGCAGCAGCAGGAGGGGGGACTGCCCAGTGAACCTGGCTCAGGCCCCTGCCAGCGGGACAGGAATTGAGGATTTAAACCCCTCTCTAGTCAGTTCATCCAAGGCTACTGCCGGGGCTGACCATTCCCCTGCCGCTGGAGCAGCCAGCACAGAGAAGTGTAGATGTTCCCTCATGGGACAGGGGAGGGAGGAGTTATAAACTTCTTCCCTGCTCCCTTCCTGTCCAGTACCTGGCCAGACCCCCACCCCTATAGAGCAGAGGGGCAAGGCAAGCCCTGCTCAGCTGAGGCAGAGAACTCAGCCGAGGAAGTATGCCAGGATGCTGGGGGACTCTGGTTTAACTTAAACCAGGAAGACACACGCACACAGACACCTTTCAGCATTGGCTAGCAAACCACATGCCAGCTATGGTTTGTGGGGCTGCAGTCCATGCTGTGGGAGATGGGAGGGGGGATCCCTGCTTAAGCAGCAAGTGGCAAGGGCGGGATAGGGTAGAGGGGAGCCAGGCAGACACTGCTCTGACTGCAGTCTCCACTGGATCTGTGGCCAGGGAGAAAAGGGGCAGGGCCAGCCCTGCTCTCTGGACCAGACAGCCCAGCCCAGCCTAGCCTAGGGCTACAAAGTATCTGGGATGCTGGGGGGCTCTGGTTTAACTTAAACCAGGAAGGGGTCTGGAACAGATTTTGCATAAACTGGTTTGACACAAATGATTTAAGTCTGATACTACATTCAACCAGATTTATCTCAAACCAATTTGGGCCAATTTAAAAGTGATTTACATGCACTGGGTGTCTGTTCTGTTACAGGTTTAAATCAGTTTCTGATCACTTAAACCTGTTTATGTGTAATGTCTGTCCCTAGCCATCATGAATGCCTCATGCCTCCTGAGGCTGGGGGGGCATGACGACTGCCCACAGGTGGCGGCAGTGGCAGCAGCAGGGGCGTGGTGGTGGTGAGAGGAGACAGCTCACAGGCAGCCGCACTCGTTGGTAGTGAAAGCAGGCAGAACTGGGTCATCCCATAGGCAGCAGCAGCAGTGTAGGTGGTGGGAAGGAGGGTGGTGAATGCCAACCAGTGGTCGGCGACCACCCGCAGATGGCAGCAGTGGCCAGTGGCGATCAGCAACTGCCTGCAGACGCTGCCAGCAGTGTTGCCAGTGAGGTGGGTGGGCGGTGAATGGTGACCACCTGCAAGCCATAAGGGCTGTGTGCAGGAAGGTAGAGCTCTAACCAATACACAGCTTTTGTTAAAAAGATAGATGGCAGGGTTGGCACCACAAGACATTATTTTTATTTTTTTATTCACAGTCTGCAAAGTTTTCACTGACAACTACATTTTTTACTGACCTATGTTTTACACAGTGCAAATAAACCCTTGTGCAAGACCCTGGAGAAGGGCTGGATTCAACAATAACCATTTAGGGGTTTAAGACTAACCATAGTGTATAAAAACAAATTTTTTTAAAGTTTGGTTGTCAATAAAAAGTTTGCATACTCTAATGTCCCTGGCAGCATCCAGCACTCTGCTGCCTTACCCGCTAAGCCCCACCTCCCTTAACCCAGTATAGACCCCAAAGAAGAACTACTGTATTTACTCAATCCTAAAATAAGGTTTTTCTCCCATTTAACATGGGAGAAAAAATCCCCTTTTCTTAGAATCATGTAGAAGGGCAGTGAGGGGGTACGTGGTTGCTGTGGCTTGAGATCCAGCTCCTTGCCTTTGTCACCCCTTGGGATCCAGCTAAATGCCTTTGTCCCCCTCCTCCCCTGCCACATCTGCACCCCACTATCTCCCCCTTGCAGCCTTTACTCCCCCTTACTCTTGTTCCATGTCAGCAGACTCTCTGTTGCAGCCTTGGGCACTGAGCACATTCCCAGCCTGGCCCTGAAATAAAGGTGTGCAACCCACATGGCTGTTACAGAGACTGGATTCAGTCTGTACTCAGTGCCCCTGGCTAGAGCAGCATGAAGCAGAGGCTAGGTGGGAAGGGGAGAGTAGAGGTTTGAGGGAAGGTGGAGAACAGAGGCTGGGGGGGGAGAAGAGGCTTAAAGGAAGCAGAGAGCAGAAGCTGTGGGAGAGGCAGGATCCAGAGTTACAAGGGGGCAGAGGTGACAGAAGATAAGGCATAAGAAGTGGGCACACTGCTTGACCTCGCCACACGACCTGCCTTCCCACTACCTGGCCCCCTGCAGAAGTGGAAGGGATGAATTAAAGACAGCCCCCTAATAATTAAATTAAATACATAGAAAACTATAAGATATCCAGATTGTAGCCATATTGGTCTAAATGAAAAAGTAATTAGGGCTCGTGGTAGAGGTGATATCTTTTATTAGACCAATCAGATTATAAAATTATAATACATTTATCAATTTTCCGTGTATAGAATCCAATTATTGGGTGGGGGACATCTCTTAAATTTAGGGTTGTCTTAGCTTCAAGTAAATGTGGTACTGTCTGCTTCTCTGCAAGGTGAGCAGTGTTCCAGGCATCGGTGGGATACAGCAGGACCACATAGCTGTGGGAGGTAAAGGGGCTATAGAGACTCTTGTGGCTACAAAGCCCTGAGGAAATGCTCCCTGTGGGGTGCTGTGCTCCCACTCAGATACCAGGTAGCAATGTTCTGCTCTGTCTGTCCATCAATGCTTGCCTCCAGCTCCTTTCCAACAAGGGATCTTCAATCAAGCTCCTGGTTGCTTATTATTTTTATAGACATCTCAGGTTTTTTACAGACATTATAGACAGGCATTTTTAGTCTCTTTTTTTAACAGACTGTTCTTAAATTTATGGACAATCAGCGACCTTATTACTAAGTAAGATGGAGAGAGAGTCTCTGAAGCTTAGAAGCTGTGGGCTTAAGCCAGCAGGTTGGATGTGCCTGTTTATTATGCTTGAATGTGGAAAGGGTTTGGAATGTGACAAAGGCAAACTTGAGTCAGTAGCATCTTTAAATCATAAAGGGGCTAGTAACGTAAACTAAACAACATTTAGAAGATTTGAGGTGTTCCATGGTAAAGGTCTAATGTAGAAAAGATATTGTATTGATGCATTTTAAAGCACACAGTCTACAAGGGGGAAAAAAGAAACACTATTATTTCATGAACGTGTTTGCAGAAAACTAATGAGAACCACTGTAGCCAAAGAACATGGGCTGAGTATGGTGTGATCTTCCTTTCATCCCAGGGAAAGATTATAAAGTATTCTCTGGTTGTGAAACATAAATTAGGGCCCCTCTGATTTTGCTTTGTAGCCTTTTGGTGTGATAAAAGAGTTGCAGTGTTTAGAGTTTTATATCAGAGCATAAACTAAACATTGCTGGCCCTAGAGCTATCTCAAACAGTCTGTCCTTGAAGGGGATAATTTACCAGCTGTGAACTCAAGAGAAGGTCAGTTTGGTTTCATTTGCTTGTTTTTCCTAGTGATAGTTGAGAATGAAGGGGTTCAGTGCCCTAACAATAAAGTAACCTCTGCTCAGACCCCTTCTCATGAGAGGGTGTGGGAGTAGTCAGCTACTGGGGAAATAACTTGTCTATGAAAAGAACTGGATGGACTGTTCCTTTTCACTGCAGGGGTTGCTAGTTAATAATCTATATCCTGAAAGATCTGGATTATGCTGTCATAGCCAGATGTCCTGGGATGCTACAAATAAAGGATCAGAGCCTATTGTTTGTCGTTTCATAAATTTTGTGGAATGGAAAAGTGAGAAATAGAAACTGCTGGACATATCCGAATGTCATTCACTTTCTTTCATATTGCCACAGACCAGGGTTGTATTGACGATACCTGTGATACACTAGTGTATTTTAACATTTCTAAATTGAATATTCCTAATTTTACTAACTTAGCTTTATCCTTAAAAAGGCTGAAATTAACCCCTGTTGAATGCCAGTCTCTAAAGTTGTAAGTCATTTAGGTTAGGGACAGATATTCAAGAAGCCTGAGTCTGAATTGATTCAGTCTTTGCAGGTTAGTCTAACCTGCAAAGCTTGAGCTGATTTGGAGGTGTATAGACATTCCCTTTTCATTCCAGAAATGTGGGAAGGAACAGATGGACATCACCAGCTGACCTGTTGAGTAGCTTCAAACACCCCTAAGTGGACACTGTCCTGTCTGCCATTGTTCTGTCTCTTTGAAATTGGAGACACACACACAGATACCTCTCAGCATTAGCTAGCATATCACATGCCAACTAGGGTCTGTGGGGCTGGGGTCTGTGCTGTAGAAGATGGGAGCAGGGGATCCCTGCTTAAGCAGCGAGTGGTGAGGGTGGGGTGGGGCAGAGAGGAGCCAGGCAGACCCTGCTGTGCCTGCGGTCTTCACTGGAGCTCTGGCCATGGAGAAGAGGGGTTGGGCCCAGCCTGCTCTCTGGAGCAGACAGCCCAGCCCAGCCCAGCCCAGCCCAGGGCTGCAAAGCATCTGGGATGCTGGGGGACTCTGGTTTAACTTGAACCAGAAAGGGGTCTGGGACAGAAGTATCATAAACTGGTTTGACCCAAATCAGTTAAGTCTGATATTACATTCAACCAGGTTTATCTTAAACCAGTTTCAGCCATTTTGAAACGGGTTTATATGCACTGAACTTCTTTTCTGTTACGGGTTTAAACCAGTTTCTGATCACTTAAACCACATTATGTGTAATGTCCCTAGCCTTAGAAATTAGAGTTTGTGGTATGTTGGTAAAGTAGAACAAAAAGCTATTTCGTTTAAATGTAATATATACATTCACAAAAGTTACATATAGATTACTAATCCTATCAATTCACTTTTCCAGCTCTGACAACTTAAGATGTTATATATAATACTATATTTTTGAGATGCACTGGAAACTAAGCTGCCATGGAATTCATGTTAAAGGCTAGAACCTAAATTTGGTAAGAATTAGATTTTGTTGCTATGGAAACCTACTGTACTTCTCTGTTTTTAAAAAAGAGCATACAAATTACAAAGTGATAAAAAATAACACCATTAGTCCACTTGGTGGGGCAGGAGGCACTAGAAATAACTGTGTAATCCAAGTATATAATATTGCTCTGTTGTTTACAACATAATTACACTGACAAAGAATCTTCTCAGTTTATTACTTCATCCTAACCTGTTTTTCCTCCCATAGGTTCATATTTGTTTGCATTGTAAAGTCAGAAATTTCACATAAATAAGCAAGTTTAGTCATTATTTTCCTCTTCTAGTTAGTCAGTAAGTCTGCATGTTAGCCTAGAGATACATATTTGTATTTCTTAGCTTTTGTTAAAGTTGCAAATGAAACCCACATCCCAGCATGTTTAAAAGCTTCAAGGATTAAAAGACGGGACTTGAATGTTACATTAGATGGTATTCTGAGCTACTGCTGATGTGAGTGTGAAAATCAGTTCCACTAGAGTCTTCAGATTTTACTTCCTGGTAAAGTGCTTAGCTGGAAGAATCAGGTGTACCATATGTCAAAGAAGTGGTTGTAATATTTCTGACAACTCAGCTTTTCTAACTGAAAAAGAGATTGAGTGAGAGACTAGGGGAGTGAAAAGGATGTCCTATATTCTTTAAGTTATTTCTAAGCCTTTGTACTTCTCCTGTGATGTGCTGTTGGAAGCCTGAGGGTGAAAATCCATCTCCAGGACACAAGGCAGAAGAATTCCTGGTTACTTAAGTGCTAGATTTAGGTTATGAAATGAAAAAAATCTTTTCATTGCATTTGACATGCTCTTTTTTATTATAGTTACCTTGCTGCATACAGAGGTGAAGAACTGCATTTTCATTTTGTGAGATGTGATGCTAACTTTTTCATTAGTTTCAGTAGGTTTATGCCTATCTTTGCTGTCCCCTTCTCCATAGCTTCCTGGCACCTGAGCCCACATATCTCTGGATCATGCCCCACACTTTGCCATGAAGCACCCCACGATGTACACAGAAACTTGACATGGAGCCCAGGAGAACCCCCATGCTTGGGCACAGCCCCGTGGAGCCAAACTGGGCTGCTGGGCATGGGTAACCATGCCTCTTCCTGCTGCCGCATCATCTGTCACCTGCAGGCAGGCAGCTAAAGGAGGCATGCTCACTCATGCCTGGCAGCCCCATCAGGCTCCATGGGGATGCGCCAGAGCACGGGGGTTCTCCTGGGCTCCATGTCAAGTCTCTGTGTACACTGTGGGGTGCTTCATGACATGGTGTTCGGGCACAGCCTACTTACAGAAAACCATGTAATTCCACCTTGGTTTTACCAATCTAACCTATGTCTTGAAGTGAAACTCAGTGGGGAATGTCTGTTTCACTTGGTGTCTCACTGAATCATGCAACATCTTGTATTTTGTATCATTTTTCATATAAATATGTGAATCAGCCTTTCAGGTCAGCTTCATGCCTGCCAAGCCATTATTACTAAAAGATAGGTGGGTTGGGTGCTAACTAGAACTCCAGTAAAACTACCTTTTCCCCCAGGAAATTATTTTTAAAAAAGCAGGGGGGAGAATAAATCAGAGCATCCAATAAATAACCCAAACTAGGATTTTAACTTTAATTCTTGGGGGGGATTTTGAATGGAGTGTCCCCTTTTTTTGTCACTAAATAAAGTTGGGATGGAGATGTCATTTAACTGATATGAGCTAATGTTTGCTGCCTTATTGAGAAACCTAATCTCTGTGAAGAACCCCAAGACTAGACTGCCTTTCTATGGTGTCTATTTTCACTGTTAACGTTTAGCACAGCTCTTGCTACACAGTAATAAAAAGATGGGCTCAGGAAAGCTGATATAATAAGTGGTAGTTGCGTTTTTGGTTCTTTCAGGTAGAACAATACTGAGCAGACAAACAAGCAGAATAATACTGGAAACTGCAAGGGAGAGGCCTGAAATCCTCTTGTAATGTTCTAGAGGTGTGTTGTTGTATTTCACTGCTGTTGCCTCTCCAGTGTTTGCTGTTTAAGCTATTATACTTGGGGTTGTTTAACTCTCTACCAAATATATACCAGATTTTCTTTTGGCCCAAAGAAACTGATCCTTGATTGAAGTCTTTGAGAAAGAGGACTTTACAATATGAAATACATTATTATACTATTTCAAAATAATAGGGCTTATGCATATCAAAAGAATAGGCTGCCTCTTGTTCTGATATCCATGGTAGTCCTTCCTGGCCTCTGGAATCTATGACCCCCCTTCCTTCATAAGCCATAGGGTTACTCTTAACATGTTCATAAGACTTAACCTTCTACCTGAAGACAATGACTATGATCAATGTTTTAGGGCTTCAATCAGTTACCTGCAGGAGTTAGGAAGGAAATGTTCCTCACTGCACAGTTAGTTGTGCATACACAACAGCACAGTTGGGTGTATTTCCTTTCCCTGTGAAGGAAGGACTATCTGAGTACATCTCATGTAATAATTTCTTGCTATTGTTGGGACCTTAGACTTTGATGGCACCTCAGTCTCTCCTGTTAGTTACCTATGACACACAGCAGTTGAGTTTGCACTCTTGAGAACTTAATTACTGAATAAAAGGGTATCTTGGAGAAACAGTGGGCGTGAAAATATGACTAGTTGATATAACGGTCCATTCTGACATCAACTTTTATAGATCTGTGAAGCCACTCAAAAGTTTATCATGCATCTCTGAACACACCACTCATTATCTTCCTACTTGTCTGTTTTCCTAGAACTAGTTTTGGTAGTGACATTCTGACTCAACACAGTTATTTCATAACATTGATCATGACCACAATTCAACTCTGTAAAAATGAAAAAGAAATTAGAAATAGCTTAAAGGGAAATTGTATAATGAACTATTTAGGAAATGGTATGCAGTTCTAATCAAAGACTGTGGACAAGATTTACAAGAATGCCCAATGAACTTCTGGGTGACCAAATTAAGGTAATTGGTGTTCACAGAAATGCTGAGGATCTCAGTATGATGTCTATGCCCTCAAACATAGAGGAACCCTATATCACTGTTGGCTTCTGAAAACTTTGGCCCCCAGTAATAGTTTTTATTGATTAGTTGTGCAGATTACAGTAAGACCTAAAAGCCCTCACTGTAGTTCTAGACCTTGATCTCATTGTGTTAGGCATGTAGAAATACCAAAACATGACTACTACCCTCAAGCTGTTGAAATACTTACACCTGTTATGCACACCTTCTACTAATGAATTAAGAGGATGTAGAGGTAGAACTGAATACAGCAATACTGTAGTACTGTGTGTCATGATGTCCCCAGTATGAATTAAATCCAACATATTTTTGTTATGTCTTTCCAAATGTAGCAAGAATATGTAATCCCTTAGAAATATATTTTATATGATACATTTTCGTCCACCTGTTTCGCTTGTACTTAAAAAAAAAAAAAAAAAAAAAAAAAAAAAAAAAAAGGAAAGGAAGTAAACTGAATTGCTCCTAGGCACAGAAAGGGATGAGAGATACTCTTTTTCTTAGGGCTGCATCTGGTTTAGATTTTGTTGAAGTAGATATCCCTGAACCAAAATCACTTCCTTTTTTGTCCTAATCAACAGTTACCAAATCACTATGGTCTGTTGGTTTGACATCCCAAAGAATTTATGATCAAAGTGATATATGAAAATATAGAAGTAATTACATTATCAAAACTCAGTGGTTGCAAGCAGAAAAAAAAGAAGCAACGATCATTTCCATTTTCTCTGAAAAATGGGTATCTTTATATAGTCAGATATACAGTTTCATAGTTGTTAGGGGTCTGCAAGGGGCCTTACAGATCATCAGGTCCAGCCCCCTGCACTTGGGCAGGAAAGACTGCTGGGACCAAATGACCCCAGCAAGATGGACATCAAGAATCTTTTTGAAGATTACCAGGGTGGATGACTGTACCACCTCTGGGGGGAACCTGTTCTAAACCCTTGGCACTCAACTTGTAAAGAAGTTTTTCCTTATATCTAGCCTGAAGTGATCTTCAATCAGTTTGTGCCCATTATTTCTTGTGCTCCCCTGGGGAACCTTGGTGAATAGATACTCCCCCAAGCCCTGATGTACGGCCCTGATATACTTATAGGCTGCAACCAAGTCCTCCCTGAGTCTTTTCTCCTCCAGGCTGAATAATCCCATATCCCTCAGCCTCTCCTCATATGTCTCAGTCTCCAGGCCTCTAATCAGGTGTGTGGCCCTCCACTGGACTCTGTCAAGCCTCTCCACATCCTTCTTGAAGTGCAGCGTCCAGAACTGGATGCAGTACTTCAGCTGCAGTCTCACCAAAACTGAGTAGAATGGGAGAATGGCATCTTTGCCTTGCTTGAGATGCCTCAGCGGATGCATCCCAGTGTTTGGTTAGCTCTGCCAGCTACAGTATCGAATTGGTGGCTCATGTTCATTTTGTTGTCAGTCATGACACCCAGGTCTCATCCAGTTGTGGTCTTGGCAAGCCAGCAAGCTCACTGCCAAGCCTGTAAGTGTATTGTGGATTATTTCTCCCCAGATGGAGCACTTTGCATTTCTCTGTATTAAATGACATCAGGTTGAGTTTTGCCCACTTGACGAGCCTATCTAGGTCAGCCTGTATTGCCAGCCTATCTTGAGCATGATCACGCTCTCCCATAGTTTGGTTTTGTCAGCGAACTTTGTCAGATTGCTTTTAACACCTGAATCCAAATCATTAATATACATGTTGGTCCGAGTACTGACCCCTGAGGGATGCCACTGGTCACCCCTCACCACAAAAGCACAGTTCCATCAATCAATACCCTTTGGGTCCTACCATAGAGCCAGTAACCCAGCCACTGGACTGTGAAGAAGTTGAGGCTGCATTTTCCCAATTTGACCATGAGGACATCGTGGGAGACCAAGTCAAAGGCCTTTTTCATGTCCAAGCGTACAATATTAACCTCATTTCCCCCATCCAGGTGGTGAGGAACCTGATTGTAGAAGGAAATGAGGTTGGTCTGGTATGACCTGCCCGTAATGAAGCCATGTTGGCTGTCCTTTAGAATACTGCCTTTAGTTAGCCTGTGTGTGATGGATTCTTTGATAATTTTCTCCAGGATTTTACTAGGGATTGAGGTCAAACTGATTGGCCTGCAGTTTCCAGGGTCCTCCCTTCTCCCTTTCTTAAAGATAGGTACAACATTGGCTTTTTTCCGGTCTTCTTGAACCTCTTCCAAATGCCAGGAGTCTTCAGATAACTTTGCCATCAGATGTGAGATGATATCGGCAAGTTCTTTTAGCACTCTCAGGTGTAGTTCACCCGGTCCTACTGGCTTCCAGGTATTTAGCCTATGACTATACATGACTCCAGACTACTGCAGCTAACTACCTCCAGCTTTATGTAAAGTCATTTGTGACCACTCAGAAAGATCATTGTTAATTTTATGTCTTCCCAGTAATTTAACCACCTTTCCAGCAATCAAGCTATTTGAAGAGTCAGTTTTTCTTAAGGAATTGTCCATTAAAAGATATTGAATTGTTGTTGTTTTAATATAGAGTATATGAACAAAACAAATTTCAAACCACAGATTGTTCTCCAAGTATTCTTCAGTTCTGAAATTGCATTTAGATTCACAGGATAGGACCACATTATTCCCTAGTAATACTTATTTTTCATTTATAGTTAGTATTTAGCAATTGTTCATCTGAGTTACATAGTGATATTTCTGCTCCCAAATCTTCACTAATGTTTATGCTAATTTCTAATAGCTTCTGGAATCAACACCTTATGAATTCATGGCCTTGTATCTTTACATGAACTTTTTATACAAAAAAAAGTGAATTCCATGGCTATTTGTGAACAGCAAACAGAAATGAATATTCAGTTGTATTCCAACAATGTTTCTGATAGCATTTATGTAGTATTCACTCGCCACTTTTCCTGAGTAACCAGAGTGTTTTTTGTTTCTTTTAATTTTAACCTGCAAAAAACATGAGATGTTTACATCAATAATGTGAAGCTTCAACCTTCTTCAACACCTAGAAAGTTTTAAAAAATCCACCAAAAATTGGTTACATTAAGAAGGTTAATACATCCAACCTCCCACTTGTAGAAGTTAAAAGAAAAAGTTGAAGAAACACTTTATTGCCAGGCCAAATTTTAACATAGAATAATACAAGTCAAAACCCTGGGAATACACAATTTTTAAAAAATGCAATTTTTTGAAAGTATGAGTCTGAAAATTGCAAAAACGTTTTTTTCTATTAAGTCCACAATTACTTTTCTCTAGTAATCTAAAACAGTATTTCCATCCAAATCCCTGAAAATAAAAACCCTAAATCTTAAAATCATGTTGTTTCAGTAACAAATCATCTTTTCAGAGTACTAAGCCAGATCTTCACTTTGTTTAAATCAACACAGCTCTGCAGCCTTATGTGAAATTTTTAGTTACATTATTTCCAGTTAGACATTTCAATAAGAAGACTAAGAAATCTTAAAAGCACCTAAAGACATTTAACATGCTAGCAGATCACCATTGTTTCTGAAAACAGTTTCTCCATCAAAAGTCATCCTGTCTCTCATTTGTAGTAGGATATAGTTAATTTTTTGTGTTCTTTTTCTTCCAAAGGAGATGCGAAGATGGCAATTGAACAAAGTGCTGGGCAGTCTAAATAGAAAACCCTTTATTTTTATGACAAGCAGTACCTAGCATGTGCTTGGCATATTGGAGGTGTCCAAAGTTAAGGTGTGTAAAGATGATTTTAAATTTTAACTTTCAAATATCTGCTGTTCTCGGGTAGAGGAGGGGGGTTCTGTCTCAGAGGATTAGTCAGGTTACTTAGAGTTGCTCTTTGCCTGTGCACGTGGATATTAAATATCCTTTGATCTATTTATAAGCAACAAGTTAATGAGAAACTTCATCTGATGTGGTGGCCTGTTTTCTCTGAGATGACAAAATGCAAGTCGCATTGATTTTATTTATTTACAGGACTATGTTAGATAGTACTTAGCAGAAATAAGTGTAGAATCCCACTCGTCCAAGTTAATATGGGAAGATATGTATGATAAATATATTTATATATGTTATGTTATCACTTCATATCATAAAAGATTTAATCTATAATAAGTTACAAAGAGCATGTCATCTTTTGAAGTTGACATAAGCTGAATGTATGAATTCTGTGAGCTCCATAGTTGTGTTTTGCACCTGCTTTAGAGCCAACAGTACGAATGATACCAGGAAATCGAGGACTGGATCAGAAAGGCAGTCTAGCTAGGCCGCATATTTTATGAGTTTGTAAGGAGTGGAGTAAGATATAGATGAAGTTAAACATTGACAAAAGCAGATTTATAACACCAGATGACTGAATCGTTGCTTCACTGTGGGACTCAAGATTAGAATTTTTAAATGATATTTTTCTTAAGAAATGAGCAGGGGGAAGCTAGTACTCCTTACCAGACAGATTCAACTTGAGCAAGGATTTAGCTGTATTTGGCTTCATGTATTGCTTCCCTTTAACCCAGGAGCAGGGGGATGGAGGGCAGGATGGGATCGAGGCAATGTGATGAGAAAAAAAGTGCTGCTTTTTAAAACAAATCTGTTTGTATGCTGCTTGTCCAAAGAATTTCATAACTTAGCTGATGAACAAACATCTGCTTGGAAACTGGTGTTCCCTTTGCATTGGAAAGAAGGCAGAGAAGGGTGGCACCCTAAAGACTAACTCACTCAGAAAGGTCCCTCTGTTTTGGAACACAGTAACTCTTTTACAACGTACAGAAAACCGATACTACAGATTGGAGGCAAGGAATGTCATGTTCCCATGAATCTGTAGATGGAGATTAGGTACTGCAGACAGAAGAGATTTACAAAAATTAGAATTTGACCAGGTCACTTGGATTAGCATCCCACAACAAGTTTAAAACCTCCTAAGTGGTCATTAGCTTAGTTTTGCTTCTTATCTGAAAGACAGCACCTCCTTCAGCACAGTGGCCCCTAATATCAAGTTGGATGTTTAGTCTAAATTTTGTGCTATCACTTTGTAGTCTAAAGAAAAGTTTGTTTTATAAATTCTTTATCTAACAAATGGCTCTAATTACAAGACTATTACAAATGGGTTCTCTCTCATACAGTACATTTTTTATGAAGTCGGCGGACAAGAATTTTGGCAAACATTTGATATTTCCTGTTTAAAAAGTCTCTGTATAAACAATTCATTCAATTAAAATTATTTCTTCCCACTGTTACATGAAACAGTCAATTCAGTGTTTTTAAGTTTCACTTGAAGACCATCTTGTGTATCTTGGTAGCATCGTGCAGTAAGGGTCAAAATGCATAGCTTGCAAGATGATATCTCCCAACATCCTATCATTCTTGTAGTATATTTTATAAGAATGGAAAAGATGCTACATTTGTTCTAGTGTTACATTTTTTTGTCACCCAAATGGGAAATCCTACATTTTTAACCTTCGTGTGGCCTGTTAAAGACTGTAAATACACTGACTACAATGACCTTTTCACTATACTATATGTTGATTGGTTAGCCATTCCACCTCTCCCCCACAGGTTAATGAGGCCGTAAATAGGAAGAACTGAAATGGCAAGCCAATCAAAAAGGTCAAAGTAGTACAGCACACTACCACAGCTGACAAAATATATGAGGCATTAAAGTTTGGATACCTCATTCTTAGTGACAAAGACTATAATGAGAGCAGAAAAGGAAGCCCCATGAATCCATTCCCATCATAAAGAATGTAATGTGGATGGGAAATGATGCAAGTTTGGACCAACTGCATTTTGGGATTAAAATTTAAGATCTTGGTATTCTTCTGTAGCAAAGTTACGTTTTTAGACGATGCTTTTAGCATGTTTGTGTGGTTGTTGTTTGCACACAATCTACAAATGCAAATATTCATGCTATTTTTAAGAAAAAAGAGAAAAAATGTTCAAGCTTTACTAGAAAAAATGAATATATATTAGTAAGTGATAACAACATGTAGGTAGGTAAATTACATAACTGACAAAAATTACACAGATTTGTTGATACTGTATAGGCAAACATTGATTTGACATCAATATAAGGTGAATAAAGCATTTACTTAAAAATAAAGTGTGGTACAACCATTGTTAGCTAGAACTGTTTCTGAAAAAAAACCCCAAGTTCTTGTATTTTTACTTTAGTCATTGTTAATTAAAATTATAATATTTTCACTGCATGTGACCATAAAACTATTCTACCTCTCATGAATCAATTGAGGTCACTGAAGCTAGTAAAGGATGCTAATTCTATTCTGTCATTAGAAGAGGACACCCTTCCCTGATTTTTGTTTATTAGCTGATCTTATCCCCTACAATGCTCATGGCTAGTAGAAATATTACAAAAGGGTTGTCCTTGCTGCCACAACTTTTCCTGTATTCAGTTCAGCTGCCTGCATCAAAGCAGACTGTTACTTGTAGTTCCCAGGTAAAAAAAATCTATATAAAGCCTCCATACCATATGTAAACTAAATGTAGCTGTAGGGATGTGCCTTGGTCAGTATAAGGAAAGGAGAGGGGAATTCAGTTTTATAAGCCTTAAAAGCAGTTGTGAAAGGAAAGCCTGATCTCTTTATCCCAAGGATCTTCTAAGGCTGTGTACAGGGATGGAAATGTTGGGGTGTGACACTCTTCCACAAAAAACCAAACGAACTATTCACCCAGGAATGACTTATAGTAACTTGACCCGTTTCTTTGACTTTTTTATATTAGATGTATGCCCGCTGCACAGAAACATGGCTGAATGTTGCTGTGATAAATGGAACAGCCACTCTTTACTCTGAAGCAGCACTACAGTTCAAAACCTGCTAAAACATCTCTTCCACTAGAATTCCTCACTGAAAAGGATGAGTTATTGGGAACTGTGCCAAGAGGTGCCTTCTGCTGCACTTTATCGCTGCCTATAATCCAACTGTCTGAAACAGTGCCAAGCTAATTAGCTAGTTCAGTGCCTGTTATATCAAGAGCCCAAATAAGCCGGAAGAGGTTATAGTTAGTGTTGGAAAAAAAGCCTTTTCATTTTTCTATTTTGGGGGGCCTGCAAAAAACTCCTGCATGGGACAAATCCTAATCAATCAAAATGATTAAATCCTTAATCTGTGGAAAAGATATTTTGCAATATTCACCATTATTTACATATTTCAGGTTAGGACACTAGAGACCTGTAGGAAAAAGAGTTGCTATTTTTTTATGTGACTTGTCTTCAGTCTTTATAAAGAGTGTCTTACATGCTCTACAGCTGGGACAGTCAACCTCTGTTGACTAATTATTTGAGCCCATTGGATCCATTGCAAGTTGCAGACCAAATACATAGGAAAACATCTCCCCTCTTCCCATTTTCAAGTGCAGGTACAAGAAGTGAATAAAACACAATGAGAAGGAAATGGGGAAGGCAGTGACATTAATGAAAGGAAGAGAGGAGAAAATTCTGTGTGTGTGTGTGTGTGTGTGTGTGTGTACAGTTGCATAGTCTAATATAGTTTAGGCTTGACTGCAGTCTAACATTTAAGGTATCCCTGTTTACAGGTATGAAATATGTTCTAAAATCCTAGTTTTAGTAAACACTCTGCTGTTTCTATTGTTTTAGCTGCTTTTAGGTCTTTTGGAGAGGGAGATTACAGTAGTTGGAGAGAGAGAGTGTATGGAAAGGGGGTAAATGGTGGAGGTGAGGGTCAGGATGATGAATTAAAGGGGCACAGTGAGTGTTATACTAATTAAGGTCAATATATTGCTGAGAACTTCAGCTGAAGGAGTCCAGTCATTGAAGTGGACAAAACTATTTCTTTCCATCTTACCAATGTTAGCAGCTAGTGCAAGAAGCATCTGCTGTTGAACGCATCCCCCCCACCAGAATCTGGTATGCTTGAATAGCTCTCAATGGAGTTGGTTGACTTAGTGGTGACAGAGGAAGTGAGCCATCTGACTCTCCCACTTTGCTTTTGGGATGTGCTTCAGGATTTTTTAGCTCTGCTCCAAAGACTGGCACTAGTGGCTACGTGGGGAAAAGAATTTGTGAGGTATCCCAGTCATTTACATATGAAGTGTAAAATGGTGAATAAGGTAACCCAGATTTTGTGCTGGTGCTGCTGGGGATGAAATATGAGGAAGCTTTCACACACACAAAGCTTTTATCAGGGGCATTCTATTCAGGGATTGAATCTATGCTTCTCCCTAAGCCTGGTCCCTGCATTATGTCTTCTTTCCCTCTCATTCAAGGCACAATGAGAAGTATTTCCTCCTCCTGTTGAATCATACGCCGCCACCTGGCTTCCATTCATTTTATTTATAGATACATTCGCCTCTTCCCTTGGCGCTGCATTGTTTCATGATAAATAAGGTGTTAAAAAGAAGTACTGATGGCAAGTCAGGATACTGGGAATCAAGGACAAATAGCATTTATATCCAAGATAATCCTCAGAGGGACCTGTATTTTAGGGATTGCTGTATTTGAATGTCATGGTCTCCTACCTCCTTATGGATCAAAGGGAGTGGGGAAATATCAAGTGCCTGTAAGCTTTGTATGTGTCAAAGTAGACAAAAGGAAGGAAATAAAAAACATTTAAATCTCTCTCTGGTGGCATTTCAGTGCACCTGCTATGCTGTCTTTTACTTCATATGCTATTAATATCAATGGATGTCAGGACATATCTGCCCATTTCAGCTGGAGTTACCTGAAATTTTAAGAAGCAGTAAGTAGCTTGCTTTTTTGTGCCTGAATATTCAAATTCCCATGCTGGATAAGATTTCCCTGGTTTCTGCTTTAAACAACTGCCTGAGAGTAAGAATCACACTATGAAAGCACGGATTTCTTACAGCTTATTCTCTATTCTTTTAAGTATGTTTTTACTATGAGAAAAAAGAAAATAATTAGAGATACTGTGGCCATCTTATTTCCTCTGTGCATGATTTACATTTTTTTATTTACGTTAATATTCTCATCATTGAAAGTCACTCATGAATGTATTAAGAAGTACCAAAGTTTGGTTAACTCTGAACTGTCATGAAGCAAACTGACCTGCATGAATGAAAAATATGCATTGGCTTATGGATCAACAGTAGGCCCATTGGAGCAGTTTCATTCTCTCATTCCTATGATACTGTAGTGAGTTTTCTTAGTTCCTATGAAAAAAGAATATATTGTGTCAAATGTAAACACTTCTATAAAGAAGCATTTTAATGTATACCGTTGCTAAAACACCTTCTGGTATTAGCAATGTCTTAAAATGATATGGCAAAATGTCCTTTTAACTTTCTGTTTTATCACTATCATTGCACTATAAAATGTTATGGAATAATAAAACTTAATGATGGAGCAAAATTTAGCCAGAGACAAGAAAGGTTTGTAATTAAAGCTATTCAGAATATTTGCAACACTGTGCAAAACAGTTAAACATTTGGGTTTTTTTTTCTCTTGAAAAACTCTAAAATGAGCCCAATTTCATAAATACTTTTACTAAGATATGCAAAAAATGTGAACTTAGTGGTATGCACAAGTGGTCAAATACTTGATAGAGGGAACAAATATCCATGTTATTTTTTTTATATAGAAAATTTGTAATTTTGGGGCAAGATAAAAAAAAATATGGCAAAAAAAATCATTCATGATTTCATGTTTATACCACTTCAGAAATAACTGATTTTTTTTTGTTTAGTGTGACTATCTTCTACCCCAAAGGGATTCCCACATATCCATTCTGTTCCCTGTCTAGATTTCAGCATAAACACTAGCAGTCCATTAACAGCTATTTGTTTTCAGGTGATATTGTTCAGACATTTGTAAATATTGAATAGGGTTGAGAACAAAGAAGAGTGGTTCACACATGCTCTGAGGAGCCCAACAGTAAGCTAAATTTCTCCAACAGAGTCCTTTGGGAGTCAGCGTGGTAGAGCACTGAACTCTGATCTGAGACCCTGATGACAAATCCTATACTTGCTTCTGCCACAGGCTGATCTTAGGCAAGTCACTTCACTTCCCTGTACCTCCTTTGAAGTGATGAAAATGATAAATCTTTTCATCTATGCAAGACCCACTGAAGTTAGTAGGATTCTGTGAAAAGAATCTCGGTTGTGTGTATGATACATGACATTTAACCACTGCAGCAGTAACTTCAAAATAATTCTGTTGATTAATGCACCAAGAAAAGATGAGAAGAGAAATTTTTGACTAAGAAGCTTATAATTACACAGGCACTTATTGCTGCTGGACTGAGATTCCTTAAGATCAGTAGTTTTGAAAGTCCCATTTTGTAGGGCCTTTGGAAATCCAGTTTCCATTAAAATGAAATGGGAATTCTAGGTCTTGTGCAGCTTGGTAGGCACAGGAAGTGACATCTTCATCACTGCTACAGCATCCAGCCTCATTCTGGTGATCATCTGTTCCTCTTGGCATTTTACCAGCGGCCTTGCATCTAACTTCATATTCATGTTTTTGTCTTTTCCTTTTCGTCTTCTTTTTTTGTTGCCTTTTTGTCTCTGTCACAATAGATGCTTGTCATCACACTGTTTGGTTTCTTTTTTTGGGTCCTTTAAAATTTTCTGATCAGACCAGATGAGGAAGGGAACCTGATAACATCATTGTCATGGATATATTCTGAAGAACTTAACTACAAAGCCACCCTTTTCTTTTGTCTTCTGCTTCAAATATGCCATGATGAAATTGATTTGGGTTACAGTGATGAAACCATAAACTCTTACTCGAATGAAGCATTGTTCTTAAGGAAATATAGGATAAGGTAGTAAAATGTGGTGCAAATGTGGTCAAAAGAGAACACAGTCAAAGTTGTTGTAATGTTTGGATTTCTTTTTTTTACCATTCAGACAGCTCTCCTAAAGAACTATCATGAGAAGTGTTAGGGAATTTTTGCTCTTAATTTCTGAAAGGTGTTTTATCAATGGAATCCCAGATATATTCCAGGCTGTAATGGTTATAATCAGGAACCTGTGATTAACATATCTTTTGTGTATTAAGAAACTAGGGTTTGCTGTACAGCAAGCCAATTAATTGTGATATGAAGTAGTACTTTACAAATACCTATGGGCTTAACAAAAAAAAAAAAAAGCTTTTAATTACAAATAGATTTAAGTTCATTTTTAGGCAATATTATTTAAGCTTCATAGTGGACTGACTCTACAAAGAAGTCAAAAGCAGACTAATTTGGTTATTAGCATGTGCATGAAGCAATTTTGCTCCACTCATTCAGAAAATAGGAATTAAGTTGATTTGACAGCCCTCCAATTTTGCTTTCAATGCTATTGATTCCTCTCATCAAGGCTGTGCTGTTCCATGCTCTATCTTGCAAAAGGGACTGATGGGCACGCTTACTCTAATCACATTTCATTGTACATTCTCTGCATGTAATAATAAATTTGACTATCTAGATCAATTTTGGCCCAATTTCCTCTCACAGGATGCAACCCAATGATTGCTTTCTGTTTTTTTAAAGGAACATTATTTGATCCATATTTTTTTTAAAAAAAGAAAAATCTATTGAATAAAATAAGCGTTGCTGCTTTCCCATACTTTTTGTTTACATTTTCTCTCTCTCTTGGTAAAATACTTTTCTTGATCTTGATAGGGTTTGGGGTTATTACATGGCATATAATGAGGGTGATTTTCATAATGGCTTTCAAAGCACTTAACATGTTCATGTAGCCTTCTTGAGTGAACAGTTAAATACAAATAGCTCCATACAGTGTAGTGTTCAATAAAACTGGAAAATGAAAAGAGCTGATTGCATATTTTGCTAGGCAATATTGCCACGTATCTGAATATTTTCTGTAATGATCTTATAAAAGGATCATTATTTAACAGAGAACTGTGTAGATGAGGTTAATGCTTCCTTTTATATTTTTTCATAAAAATTAGAGATGGAAAAGATCTGTTAGATCAACTAGTCCATTCCCTGCTGGTGCTTTTATTATGCCTATTCATCTGCTTAAAAGCCCAGCTTATTGCTGCAAATCTACCAGGGTAGTAGCAATGCCATATTCGCCTGTAATAGTAAGTTTTATTGTTCACTCTGGGCCTGATCCTTCTCCAATGAAATCAGTAGTAAATCCCCCACTGAGTTCTACCATCCAGAATAAGTTTGTACTCCTTTGAGGAAAAAGAGTTCAAAGCAAGAGACTGTTATTTCTGTGGTCAGATCTCTCAAGTTGATGCATGCAAATAGTAATGCCCCTGTGAAGGTGGATGACTACATCCAGGATTAAAGAGCTGAGATTTACAACTAAGCTTCAGTTAGCATATAATGAAACAAGTGATGCATGTGTTAAATAACTTCAATCCATTAATACACTTGTTAAGTGAAGTCCAATTACACTGATGGTAAATACATGAGTACTGGAGTAGAATCTCTTTGAATGCATTGGGAGAAAATTCATGCTATTTGGTAGGCAAATGTTACCTCTCCAGTATTGTAAGTGTGGGGGATGATAGGGAGGACTGTGCCCCTATTTATCTTCAAAATGAAACACTTGTCCTAATAAGAAAAAATAGGAACTCAATTTCTTACCTTCCACAAGCCATCCTCCCTTTATACTAGGACTTTGCAACTCCCACAGGCAGTTAACATGTGGCCCATGGGCCCCTGTTGCTGGTCTACTTCTCTTGCACAGAGGAGCAAAGGCCTGTGGAAGAGAAGAGGATCCCAGGAAGCCATTCCTGGAGTGTGCAGCTCACACTGTGTGCAACCAGGGAGACAGCCCTTCTCTGTACCAAAGCCTGAATATCTATATCCTGCAAAATGCAGCCCTGCAAGATGCAGTGAAAGTCAAGAGATTCAAATTTGGAAAGTTTCATACTGATTTCAGTAGTTTGAGAGTGGGATTACTGGATTTTTCCCACATACAGGCAACATAATACAAAGGAGAAATAGGTAGCTTATCTCAACTTTCATATGTTGTTCAGTTGTAGCACCTGCATATTAATATAATAATGATTAAGATGATTTCAGAATTCAATGTCAGAACTATTCCCTGATATTTTTACAAAATGTATTAATCACAAAAAATCCCCTTTTTAGGAACCAAATTTAAGTTTTACCATAAGTGAATTTATTTGAATCCAAGATTTGATTTCCCCACCCCCCCATTTAACATGGGCAATGGATTCAAGTACAAGTGTGGGGTCAGGTAGCTGCTGCAGTTTCAACTCTGGCCCTGACTCAAGTTCAGAGTTGGAGTTGGAGCCATAGCCACTGGCCACCCTCTCCCTTCCCCCACCACTGTCTGCCCTCTGACGTGACTCTGACCCTTTTCCAGCCCAAGCGGTTGGTTCGAGGGTGGGAGGGGGGCAAGTGGCAGCAGATGAGGCACCGCTGGGAGAGGCAGGTGCCAGATGCAAGGGCAGTGGTGGGGCAAGTGGTGGGGGTCAGGCAGGCAGCAGGGGGCAGGGGATAGGAGGCAGGCCACTTGTTTCCCTACTGCCTACTATACATGGAAAATGATAACAAATTTATTCTGGGTTGTTGGTTGTAGCTGTGTTGGTCTAAGGACATAGGCAGAACGTTGTCTGCCTATAACAAATTTATACATTTTCCATGTATAGAATCTAATGATTGGTTTGTCATCTTACATCCACAGTTAGCTTGGGTTTGGGTAAGTATGGTAGGTACATTTTACATAATAGATTAAGTGAATTTCATCCCTTTTCCTGACTGGTAGTTGTATGGGGGTTTCACTGCATGCTGATTTTAAAATTTCTGACAAGTTTTTAATTTTAAATCTTATTTTCTTCTGAAAAATGATTAGAGACTACCTAGACCCAATATAAGCTTAAAAAGCTCTGAAAATAAAATTCTAAGTGTGTAGCCTCCTATAAAACATGTTCTCTAGGTACCAAATCCAAACCACAACTAAGACTACATGTTACCTACATGTGGCTTAGTTTTGACATTTTTATTCTGGAATGATCAATAGTAGCCTGTCTTCAGCAGATAGGATCTTAAGTGTCATTTCAAACACATCCATTTAAAAATTCCTTTCACTGTTTTAACCGATCAAGGAAGGTAATTTAAAAAACAAGAAATTAAAAAATCTTAATGAAAAATGAATCCTCCAGTCCCTTTCCTTTTACATTTTTTTTTTGGTATGTGTCTGAAAAATCAAAATTTGGAAACTTTCACTGCTTCTGCTTACTAATATGTCTGTTTCTTCAAGCTCAGAGAAGAACTAAGTAAACAAGTTCAAGTACTGCTAATGACATCTAGGGGTTGTGGTGTGTCACTTGTCTGGAAAAGCAACTTTGTTTTGACAGAAGATTTAACAGTATTCACTCAGCTTTAATGAAAGCTATAAGCTATAATGAAGGAAGCTTGGCAAGCCAGTCCAAGAATGAACCTTCTTCTTAGGGCTTACCATATTTCAGTGCTCCCATTCATGTCTTTACTCAATGTGGGCACCCTTCCTGGCCTGACAGATACCCCCTCCGTGCCAGGTTGCTGTTGCTTTGAGGGATTAGCTGTCAAAACGATTCATAGCTTAATGAAAAAACGTTCATAAATTAAAGTCAAACTTCTCCACTTTCACTGAAAATGCAACATTCCTAGGATGTTTAAATGCTGGAAACATTTTTAATTTGATCAGACATTTGCATGGTTATTAATATAGATAGATGCAGAATAAACAGACAACAAGAATCTACATTAGCTTCAAGGGAAAATAATACAAGAAGTTAGAAACAATGCAAGGGATAAACTAGTATGACATTTTATTATGACTTCAACAAAAGATTACTAATGTATCTTAAATATTTCTCTTGGAAACCTGTAAAATAGCTAAATATATGGGATGGTGAAACAAACAGGAATAGAAAACTATTTGTCTCTTTCATACTCTAAAGGTTAAAAAAACAAACTTGAAACACTTGTCATCCTGGATATCCCAAGAAAAATATTATTTTCTTCAAAGTTTTTAATTACTATTGCCATTCCTGAGTCTACTGCTGGAGGCAGGCATGTTATGGAATAGTGCTAACCTTTATAACAATGGCAGGGGGAGAACTCAGCAGAAGTTATGGCAGGCCATTTTGCAACCTTCTTCCAAAATGACTTAACGGAAGCAAGACTTTAAGGTTATTTATTAAAGCAGTTAAAGATTTGGATTCAGATTGGATCCAGTAGCCACGTCTACATGAAACGCTGACTGCACAGTAGCCCTATACTACTGTACTGTAGCATTGCATAACAACAACCCTGATGCAATATTACTGCACAGTAGTATTAGGTGACTGTGCATTAGCATCATAAAAAAGACATTCATCAGTGCTACTGTACAGTAACCCAGGTTACTGTTCAGTCACTTAGTACTTGTTTATACAAGTACTAAATGACTGTGTAGTAACAACTACGCAGTCAGCATCTCGTGTAGACACGGCCACTGAGTAGTCAATTATATTTCCCTGTTCTAGCCTCACACTCCTGTAGCATTTAAACAGAGGCTTTTAAACCTCTGCAGGAGTCTCTACATAGCTTAATTGGTTCCAACTATCTTTTGCCAGAGCCTTTTCATTACAGTTGCTCATGTCTTTTCCAGATTAACATAGTGTTGATTAACATATTGCAGAATTAAACGATAACATATTGCAGAATTTCAAATACCAGTACTTATAATCAATATGTTAACTAACTAACTAACAGTCCTTAGTCCCTGAGCTTCCCCATGCTGCCATTTGAATGTGTGGTTCTCACCTGAACCATTAGCAACACTACTGTTGTATGCCAGTAAATCCATTAGTTCTGGTTATTCCTGAGTCATTCAGAATTTGTTCTTTAATTCAACAAGCACTTTGTTCCAGTGACATTATTTTCCCACCAAGTTATTAAATCTGGAATAGCATGAAGTAACTGTTAAATGTTTAAACCCATATATCACTGCAAACTACTCTGATTTATACCCTCTCAACTTAAACCCATTGTCAGACAATACTGTGAACTGTACATTGTTTAATGTAAGGCTTTCAAAGGTATGGCTTCTGAGCTGTGTCCAGCTCATGGGTTTCCCAAAAAGGCCAGGAATTTGGGAGGGCGAGAGAGGAGGAGGACAAATTCTAGGGCATTGTGCCCTATTCTGGATACATCTTGGCAGTGGCAGGTCAAGTGACAGCTGTGTGATCCTTGTAAGTCCCTGAGTTGATTCAGGAGCTCAGGCACCCATGGTGGTGAACATTGGAAAGGAGGTGCAGATCTAGGCTACAAGGAACCCCATGTTCTGAATCTAGTCTGGGGAATTGGGTGCGTTTGACACCCTTGGTTTAGTATAAATGGATTCGCTATGATTACAGATAACATCTTTTATAAAATAACCAAACAAGCATGCATGTCTAGGATGAGTCAATATGTTTGGTACTGTGTTCCAAAGGACATTTTTCTGGTTCCATTGTATGGGTTGTCCTGTATTTTGACATATGGAAAAAGCCTTAATAGCTTCTGTGTGACTGTTCATTTGAAACAAGACCAGTCTATTTTTGACATTTCTGTTAGTATTTTAAATCACTAAATAACCTTCCCTGACTTCTAAAGGACTGAGCCTTTCTAACTCCTTTAGACTGTCTTATAGTTATAGGAATTTTCCTGGGGTATGAATTTCAGGATGGTTAGGATATTTCTGCTCTCTTCTGCATTCTATTGAGAATTCCCTAGTCCTGGAAGATGTTCTTATGATGGAAAGACAGTTGTAGATTACTGTATTTTTTTGCATTGAGCATGCCTCTGTATAAATACACCTTGATTTTGAAAGGGAATCTGAAGAAAAAAAATCTTCAACTGAGTTAAGTTAGTGGCAACATTTCAGGAGCTGAGCCTGCTCCTGAGGCTGCTACCAGCTCTGTGCGCCATTTGGGCCTGCAAACCAACCCAGTGTGCTGAGTCCAGGGCCATATGCTGAGTCTTACCCTACATGCTGGCTCCCAGAGCCAAGTCCAGGTTAAACCCAGTGTACTGAGGACAGAACTGTACCCTGGATCTGGAGTTGTACACTGGCTCTGGAACCACCTGCTAGGTCCTTTGCCATGCACTGCCTTCCAGACTGTGTATCCAACCTGGGACAGACAAAGCATGTGGCTTCAGAGCCAACATATGGCCCCAGGCTCAGTGCACAGCCATGAAGGCAGCACAAGGTATCAGATCCAGCTTGGAGTCCCAGACTTGGCACACTGAATCTGACCCAGCACATGGCTCTGGAGCCAGCATTTGAGTAAGACCTGGCACACTAAGTCTGGGGCTGTGTCCCAGGTCATACTTGGTATGCCAAAACCATCCACATGTCAACCCCACGTACTAGCCCAATCCTGCACATGGCTATGAGGGGAGCTCCCCATGGATCTGAAAATGTGATGGTAGTGTGTGGTGGGAGGAAGTGGTGACAGCTTAAATTGCTGCTCCCACCATTCTTCCCCTGCCCCCCCTGCCTCCCAATTTCTGGACCTGTGGAGATCCTAAATCATTGAGTATAATGCACACCCCAATTTTGTCTAGCTGGTTTGGGGGGGAAAAGGTGTTGGTAGTATGTGAGAAAATATGGTATATCTTTCCTTCTCCTGCCTTTCCCCCACCTCAAATGGCAGATGCTTTCTTGGCTTCTATTATTTGCCTCTTCTTATGCAGCTCCATGTACTTTTTCTATTATAGCCTTGGACTTTTAGCTCTGTGTCTTCCTACCATAGGTCTCTAGATTAATCTTGATTGTCTATAGTTTCCATAGGATCAGAGTGCTGTCTTACCTTTAATAAGCTTCAGTACGGATTTGGCACTTTCCTTTGCTTGACAAATGCTGATTAGTTTGTCAACAATTTATTTAATGTTTTCAATAGTTTCTCTGAGTGTTATTCCCCTATTCCTAACTGAGACCTAACCTCTTAATCTGTGGGTGCATCTACATGCGCACTTTAATGCGCAGTATGCTGTTTTATCATGCATTAAAGAGGCGTGTAAAAAGTGCACTGCATATGCTAGTGCACTTAAACAGTAGAATTTAAACATTAGAATAGGCTACTGTGCATGAAGGGCATTTATAGACATGCTCCAGGAGGTGGGAGATGCTTTAATTAGATCAGTTCTGATAGCCATTCTAATTAAAGTGCCCAAAATGTCACATGGATCAGCGCTTCCCCCCACCCCGGTGAAAAATGGTGGTGGGGGCACTTTAACTAAGTTTGTTGAACAAGCTTTAGTTAAAGTGCTCCCACGACCATTTTCAGTGTGGGGACACTGATACGTGTGACACTGGAGTCTGCTGGAGTGCAGTAATTACCATGCTCCAGCACAATAAACTAAGCGGAGTCTGCTCCAATGTAATTACAATGCATTAGAGCAGGCTCTTTGCAAGTGTATAGGTGCCCTAAACATCACTTAAAAAGCATGCACTTGTGCTACTGTGCATTAGGGCAGCCTAATGCACATTAATTTAGTACATTGGAGGTACTAAATTTAAAGCACATTAGGAAAAGCGCATTAATGCAGTTGTAGGCATGTCCAGTTAGACCAAAATTAAATCAGTTACAGATTCTTCTCTGGTTTCATTTTCCTTCTAAACTCTCTTTAAAATCCCATCTCTAAGTTTAATTGTTTGGAGGTTTAGTGGGGGAAAGGGGGGAGAGTTTAGTTTTTGAAACTGTTAAAAAGTTACTAGGGAGTCTTATCCACTTTAGTTAACAGAAAGCCATTAAGAAATTAAATGTTTCAGAACCAACTATTGTCAGAAATAAATCTACCATCTGCCTTCTTTTTTGTTGGTACCTATTATATGTAGAGACTCTTCTTCCAGTCAGGGTATTTTATTTCCAGTACAATGTTGTTCGGTAATTGTTCAATGCCAAGGTGTCTTCTTGAGGTCTCAGCAGTATCTGCTTCATTCAGTGTCTGAGTTCCAGTTGTTTGTCATTGTGCAATAAGATCCTTTGTACAATACAACAACTAGCTATAGCCAACACTCTCAACTGTACAGAAAACCCACACACACATGCATACATTTATGCCTCAGTGGGATTTATACTGGGAGAATGCATCCACTGCTTCCCTCTCTTGTGGATGGTAGCAATTGTGGCCTAAAACCAGGTATCCATAGGACCATATTGACAGAAATAGAGGGGACACACAAATAAGTGCCTTATCCCAGTGCTCCTGTCTCTCTTTCCTGGATAATACTGCTTCACTAAATTAGCTGTATATAGGCCCAGTATAACTCACTTGTAGGAAGAGAAGCTCCTGCTCAGTACTGTAGCAAGGGAGGGGTAAGCAGGGTGATTGCCCCAGGCACCAAAGTGAAGGGGCACCAACAGGTGCTGCCCAACCGAGGTGGGGTGCAGGACTGAACCACAAGCAGCTTGTTTGGGGGAGGGGACATGGGGATGGGGATGGGCGGGGCAGCTCCCGCTGCTGCATGCATTCCCAAGCAAACATGGGGGGGGGGCCCCCTGGATCTGTGTGCAGGGCAAGGGCAGGCTGCCACTCTGGGCTTGCCCTGGGCGCCAAACTTCCTTGCTATGGTGCTGCTCCTGCTTCCACAAGTTCCTCCCTTATTGAACTTTTCATGAAAGCATGCAGTAGTTACCAGAGCAGGGATGTTAGAAGAAATGAGTCTTAGCTTTTAGTTTTCATTGGTGTCACATTTGTTTTCCAAGCAGACTAGAACTTGGTTTACAGTCCTTTCCAGGGAACTGTCAAATGACATTGCTCATCATTAATATGGCTACCTCTAGCTCAAGGCTCAGAAATGTCACTTATAATTGAAAATCCATTTTGCAGCTTATTTGTAGTGATAACTAAGCAACTTCCTACATTGTAAAATGCTAGATTGATTGAGAAAAGTGGCTGGTGTTTTCATAAGCCTTTGCGACCTAATGAAAAATACTATTTATCTCATTTATTTGAGTTCAATATGATCTACAGACAAAATAGATTTGAGAGTATATTAATGCAGGGTAGCATAAATAAGAAGCAGGGTTTTTTAATGTATATATATTTTTAATGCTAGAAAGATCAATTTCAGTGTAGACAGTGCCTTCAGTTGTTCTATCAAATGGCATTTTACAGTGAACCTCAGATTCCAAGCATATCTGTCCATCTTTGTCCCTTAGTTGTCTTTTGTTTATAACATACATTATTTGTGTTCCATGACCTATGATCTTTAATAGACTTTCTGACAATAATGATTAGGATAGTGGATGAGCAGCATCAAATTATCAATAATCTTCCTTCCTTGTGATAACACTAATGAATCATCATCCAGTAGGGATATTTTGCATCTTACATGATACAAAAAGTACATTTGCTTTTATAGCTGTCTTACTTTTTCTACTAAAAAAAAAAAAATACTGTTTGACTTCAGAATTGTAGCTGTATAGAAAAACTGCATTAGAAGATCCACGCCTTTCTTTGTCACTGTAGCGTGCTGCTAAATATTTAGACTTTTAGGGTCCGGCCAGACTAGTGAGGTCATGCAGTATGTGATGCAGCAAACACATTTTCAGTGCCACCTACTGCACAGTCCAGTATTCTCCATCCTGCGAGGGCACACTGCCCAAGCATGACCTGCTCTGTCTTTTTTCCTGTGGGTTTTTTTGATCCTGGGATATTCAGGGGTAAAAAAAAAAAAAAAAAGCAGCTCACACTCAGGCAGCATGCGCTGCTGAAAAGCGGAGCTGGGCTGCCCAGAGCTGCTAGCCAGGCTCCACCGAGCAGGATCACCATGGCTGCAGCCCCAGGAGGCCCCCAGGACCCCAGGTAAGGCTGCTGGGGCCATCACAGTGCTGCCTCCAGCCTCCCCTACCACCCCCAGGGTAATTTGCACTCACCAAAGTGCATGTGGCACAGACATTCCCCTGGGACAAGTAGCTGCAGCGTAAGGTGCACTGCTGCTACTTGTCCCCACAGAGCCAAACATCTACACACATCTGGATGTGCCCTTATTGTCTTAATTTCTTTATATAAATCTTAGGATAAAAACGTTAATATTAAAGATGTAGAGCAAGGCACAGTGGTAACCATGAATACAATTCCATAACATATTGTGCCAGAAACAGAGGATAATTCAATAGTATTCACTGGGTGCATCTACATGTGTTATTAATTCAACTGAATAAACTCTGCTACAGTTCGTGCTGGAATGTATTGCTCCTAGGTGTCACATTTTGATGTGTGCTGGGGACCACAGCACATTGAGCCAGTGGGTTAGCCTGCCAGCCCAGGGCTGCTCTGACCCAGCTCAGCATGCTGTGGAGGAGCTGGCTGAGGCACAAGGTGCTTCAGTTCAGAGCTAGCCAGCAGGCAGCCCCAGCACTGAAGCACTCTTGTACCCCAGCCAGCCCCATCAGTGTCTACACAAGTGTTGCAGTGGAATAAATAACACTACTGCAGGATACTACTTGTGATGAAGTTCAACGTTGAGAAATGTAAAGTGCCCCACCTTGGGACTAACAACCCCCAATGCACTTACAGGCTTGGCAGCACCAAACTGACTAGCACCACGAATGAAAGGGACCTGGGGGTAATAATAGACCACAGTATGAATATGAGCTGGTAGTGAAATGCTGTAGCCATCAGGGCAAAGAATACTCTGGCATGCATCAATCGATGCATCTCCAGCAAAACCAAGGAGGTGATTCTTCCACTCTACTCAGCACTGGTGAGACTGCAGCTGGACTACTGCATCCAGTTCTGGGCAACACAGTTTAACAAGGACATGGACAAGCTTGAGAGAGTCCAAGGAAGAGCCACCCGTATGATCAGAGTCTCGCACAGCAAGCCATTCGAGGAAAGGCGGAGGGATCTGGGACTCTTAAGCCTGAAGAAAAGAAGGCTGTGAGGGGACCTGATAGAAGCTTACCACTACACTAGAAGAGTACATCAAGGGCTTGGTGAGCAACTGTTTACCAGGGCACCCAAGGGGAAAACTCGGAGTAATGGCCACAAACTCCTGGAAAACCAATTCAGGCTCAACATTAGGAAAAGTTTATTCACAGTCAGGGTGTCCAGACTGTGGAATAAGCTCCCTCCAGAGGTGGTACAGTCGCCTACCCTGGCAATCTTAAAGAGAAGGGTAAACAGTCACCTTGCTGCGGTCACCTGGCCCCCAGTTACCTTTCCTGCTTGGTGCAGGGGGCAGGAACCAATGAGTTTCCAAGGTCCCTTCCGGCCTTACCATCTATGAATCTATGACAAGCACTAACCTATGGCAGCATTTATTAGCTTACTGTAGCCTAAAAGGGCCTCATATGTAGATGCTGAGACTTTATTGTGGAGCTACTTAGGCAACTCCACAGTAAATGTCTTGTTTAGATGCACCCATTATATTGTAGAAACATTAGACCTCACGCTCATTTTAAAATGCTGGTGCTGACGTGCAACTAAGGTCCTTGTTACACATTAATTTTAGATGAATCCTGGAGCTCTTAAGCTCTGGATCATCTGCATACTTGTTTTAAGCACGCTTTAGCCAGCTTGAAGTTGCACCACTCCATGGCAAGTTTATCTTTGATTCATGTTATCCAGTTCATGTTCCATTAATGTGAGACGACTTCCCACAGATGAGCCACCCAAGTTGCAGTCCTCCAGCACCCCAAGATGCAGGGTCTCCTTCCCACCCTCCTGTTCTGTGTGGAAAAACTTTCCAGCCCCAGAACTGTATTGCCCAGCAGGGCAGTTCTGGTACCAAGCCCCTTCCCACCCCCAGAGTTTAACCTTGTCACCTCCAGAGGTACAACCCAGTGCAACCAGCCTGCAGAGCACATGCCAGCTAACTATGTCATAGGGATGGACAAGTCCAGGAATGGGGTCTCGGGAGTGGGGGCGGGGGACAGATTGGGTAGGTAGAGGGCCAGATTGGGTCCCCATGAGCTGGAGCTTCCTTCCTGGGGCAGTGGCCCAGTCAGAGAAGGTTTTTAGCCTCAAGGTGTGACTGCTCCAGACCAGAGCTAGCACTGATACTGATCAGCATTTCAGCAGCTCAAAGTGCAATGTATAACAGTGCCCTCAGTTGCTTCTCTGTTATGGAGTTAATCTCCCTCATGATAAACATACCTTGAGAATCTGCTACATACCTTATCTGGCTCTCTTTTAGTTGCATTATGAAATTTCAATGTTCTTTTATATCAAATATCATAACACACACAGATATTAAAACAACAAAATTGATCCCATTTAGATACCCAAATAGAGGTGAAACATCATAGAAGTAAATCTGATTTGGGAGGATATCCATGCATGCCACATGGTGAACCCCAAAGGCATCTCAGGTCTGGGGTGAATCTGTGACAAGGTAAATGAACCTGAAACCTGCCAAAGGTGTACAGACCCAAAGCCATTCATACAGAAACCTGAACAAGAGATAAATGTAAGACAGAATTTTCCTGTTAAAATGGGCACACTACTACTTAAAGGGTGCATCTACATATGTGCTTTAGTGTGGAGTAGGCTAATTATCTCCATAGTTAAGTATCACCAGCTACACGTGTCAGTATTAAGGCACAGTAAATTAATTAACTCCACCATAAGATAGTGCTGTCCCCAACAGTACTATATCTTATGGTGGGGTACTTAGGTGCATGGAAATGCACATGTAGATGGTGACAGGCTTTCTGGGGCATGAAGGTGGTAAAGTACAGGGACCTGCTGCCTAGCCCCACACTTTAGTACCCTCGTGCCCAACACAGCCACCCAGAGCCCATGGCTGATCCCCCGCTGCCAGCCCGGTGCTGTTCTGCCCAGCTCAAAGTTCTGTGGTCCCAAGCGCACATGTAGACGCTGCGCTCAGAAGCGGTTGACTTCAGTGCAAAGTGCACCAGAGTTTATTGCTCTGTCTTAATTACATGTGTAGATCCACCCAAAATGAATCTCTACTTTGTGAATACATATTTGTTTTTACCATAAGCTACTGTCCCTGATGATGATGATGACAATGATAACAGCAAAAATCACAGAGGTGTCTACTTATTCTGTTCAGTATCTGGACCATGTGTACTTAATAACCCTGCCAATATCAGCTACTTTATTATGATCTTATCCTCAAAAATGTGTTATTCCTTTTGCTCGCTCTGTCACAATGTAGCTTACCTTCCATGTATAACCGGTAAGCTAACATCAAGTTCTCGTCGAAGATATTCATATGCAGTGGATTTAGTTTTCACTGCTTAGCCTGTCACATTCTATTCTGTTCATTTTCCTCCTTTTCTGATTTGCTGACATGGTTTGAAAATCCTGCTTTCATTTTTGAGAGCATAAACCTTTCTCATCTTGAATAAGAATGAGCTGTCCTACATGGATCCTTTGAAGATGACCAGAGAGCAATTAGGTTTAGGACCAGGTATCGCTGACCCAGTGGAACTTAATGCTCTACCATGACCGATGAACTGAGCAGTGTCCTCAAATAAATTAGGTTACCTAATTTTCAAATTCTGGGTGAATTTTTAGATATTCTTATAAATGGTGCACTAGTTGCTGCATTCAGTTTGCCAAAGTGAGAGAGTTACCTAATGGAATTCAGGACTTTGCTTACATGTATGATTCTATTCCATAATGATGTCTTTTCCCCTTAACAGTACCTTATGTTAATAATGTGAGACCAAGCAGGAACAATTTGCCCATTAACTAGAAATGAATTTGTTTCAATCAGTTAGCCAAGAGATTCACAGGGGTCTGTTTAATCCAATGCTTCCTGTAGTTTATTTTAAAGCGTGCTTTAGTGGGAAAGAAAAATTGGCAGCATCTGAGAGCAATTATTTTGTGGAACTAGTTAAACTCTTAGCTATTAAGGAAGTGGTGATATTGTGGAATTATTTAAAAGGAAAATATGCTAAAATATAATCCCATCCCCAAAGAACTTTCAAAAAAAGAACAGCTGAAATACTGGGGCCAGCAGACTACCTATGTCTCATAGACTAGTTTAATTTTTCATCTCTTGCTTTTCCCCAAGAACCATAAAGATTCTTATAGGATAGTGTGTCTAAGACAGCATTGTGTATTAAAAAGAAAAATACTTAAAGGGACGAAAGGGACAAGACTTGTCCTGGTCTGGTTTTCCAGTATGATACTATGTGTGATGTCTGGCCTTGAAGTTCATAGGTTTGAAGTAGAGAAGAAATTTTCTAGCATGAGCTTTAGATAACTTCAATAAGCCTTTAGAAGCAACTCTTAGTGGCTTGTTATACATTGCACTTTGAGCTGCTCAAATGCTGTTCACTGTTAGTGCTAGCTCTGGTCTGGAGCAGTCACACCTTGAGGCTAAAAACCTTCTCTGACTGTCCCCAACCTGCATAGCTGTGATTTGCCACTACAGCAGGGGTCTGACAAGGAGCTACAGCTGTGAGTTAACACTACAGGGCTGGCGAGCCAGGGCAGGCTTCTATCCCTGCTGTAGGTGGGAGTGTGTGAGGGATGGGTTGAGAGGGTGGGAACATGAAGCTGGGAAACAGAGAGTTAAAGGGAGGAGGTTGGGTAATGAAACAGGAGGTAGAAATGAAATGCGGGTGGGGGAAGGGTGGTGAAATGAAGGAAGTCAGCTACAGAAGGATAAAATAAAAAGGAGTAAAAGAAATACAACAGAAATAAATTAAAGAAGGTCTTATGTTTAAATAAATTGGGATTTAGTATTGGGGTGTGGGGGGTGCTGATCATACTTCCCAGGGTAGCTGGGGAGGTGGTTTTGTGGGAGCTATGGCCACTGCCCCAGGAAGGAAGCTCCAGCTCATGGGGACCCAATCTACCCACCTACCAAGTCATCTGTTCCCCTCCCCTATTCCCTAGATCCCACTTCTTGGACCTGTCCATACCCTGCAATTTGGCTACCTGGTATGTGCACTGAAAGCTGTTTGCACAGGGTTGCACCCCTGGGGGTGACAAGGTCAAACCCTGGGGAACAGGGAGGGAGTTGGCTTGGTGTTAGTAGAGTTCTGGGGCTGGAAAGTTTGTCCACACAGAAAAGGAGGGTGAGAAGGGGACACTGCATCCTGGGATGCTGGAGGACTGCAACTTGGACAGCTCATCTGTGGGGAGTGGCCTCACATGAATGGAACATGAGCTGGGTGAAATGGATCAGAGATTAACCTACCTTGGAGTGGTGTAACTTTAAGTGGCCTAAACTGTTTTTGAAACAGGTGTGCAGACAATCCAGGGTTTAAGAGCTCCAGAAGCCACCTATAATGAATGTGTAGCAAGGCCCTGAGAGACATTGCCGGATGTCTCAGAGAGACAAAAACCTTCTGGAGAATTCTGGTTGCTTATGGGCAATTATAAATATGCTTCCAGGTTTATAAAGGTCTATCTATGATAGATGAGATGTCTTTGAATGTCAGGCGTTGGAGGTTCAATGACCCTAGTTGCCAGGACTGGTAGAGTCAGCATGAAGGCTGATCTCTAACAATGTACCTCTCTTAAGGGAACTAGAGAGTAGCTAGATGTGAGGGTAAGAAACTTTCCTTTTTAATTTTGGTTTCCAAAGATATAGTTGATTTTGCTTGTATAATTCTTGTCTCCAATATAATAAATCTATGCATGGTTTGTCTCCTTTCTGATTGCCTGTAGAAAGAGTAATTTCTGGATGATTGATACCCCAAACCAGGGGTAGGCAATTAGTTCAGGCAGAGGGCCACTTACTAAGTTTTGGCAAGACATTGAGGGCCACATGACAGGCAGCCAGGGGCAGATAAATATTACTTTTCTAAAATTTTTATGGGCCCTGCAGGCCAAATAAAATAGCCTGGCAGGCTGCATCCAGCCCGTGGGCCGCATTTTGCTCACCCCTGCTCCAGACTAGCCTTTACATGGAACAGGGAACCTATACTTTCTTTCTGAACCCAAAAAGGGAGAGAGAGAGCACCTAGAGCTGCTAGAGCTTTCTTGTCTGTGTCTGCAAGATCTGGTATAAGGGCAGGGAAACTGAGACTTGCTGGGGTAAGGAGCTATCCCAGAACAACCTCAGTCTGTTCCTTGGGGCAAGTGGCAGCACTGTGTGCAGAAACTCAGGGCTCTAGGGATTCCCTGTGGATGGGTTTGTGATATATATATTATTTCCCAGGTGCAAATATTATAAAACATGAAGCATTGAAGCTACTGGCCATGTTCCCTCAATGCAGATTAACACACTGTAATTTTCATTCAGAGAATATACCCTCCAAGCAATATCATATAAACAGGCCAGCTCTTCTGCTTCAGTAGTTCCCTGTCCTGGCTTAGTGGGACAAACTCAATCCTATACAGGATATTCTGATGAGCTATGCCCTCAGTGGCACTGGGATTTGCACAGTGCCCTGTGTCAATGTTGTTCACTGAGAGGAAAGCATACCTGCCCAGCTGCCTTAAGGGGTATTAGTGTAAATATTACTTAGGTTACTTGTTCACAGCTTGCATTTCTTTTTTCCCCAGTAAACACCAAAACTCTTTTAGTTTGAATCAGTTCACTGCAGCAAGAAATGTTATAGCTCCCAACTCTCACTTTCTGGCTTCAATAGGCTTTCCACTCCTAAGGCTATGGACACACATTCATTTGTAGTGCTACAGTGTACCTTAGCACATGGGCTGGAAGTCTTGCCCAGTTTGCATGGTTTTCTAGCAGGGGAAAAAGCTGATCTATAATTGGGTTTTATTCCTTAGCAGAGTTTTAAAACTGAAAGAAACAATATTCTGTTAGCAATAAAGAATGTTCAACTCATTCAGAGGTTTTACCATGCACAGCGATGGAGATTGCAACCTCATATAAAATGATCATCTGTGAATTTTATCTTAGTTCAGTGATTTTCAACCAGGATCCTGCAGTACCCTGAGGTGACACCAGATCCTTTGAAAGATGCTGTGAGGTGTGAGGAGACAAGCGGGGTGTGAGGAGATAAGTAAATAAGCTAAGCCGATAAGCATAGGCCAGGTGGATGCCTCATCCCCAGGGCCCAGCCCTTCTGCAGGAGGTAAGCACTGTAATATATAAATGAGCTTTTGAAATTTGGTGCCTTTCAATTTACAATAGGTATGGGGTCAGGGGTCATGCCTTGAGTCCAGTGAGCTCTGCATTAAATCCAAAAATGCTGAGAACCACTTAATAGTGGTTCTCAACAGGTTGACTCCCCTACTTAGAATTCAGGTAACAAAATGTCACATTTCTGTTCATAGAAAATGAGGAAGTCCTCAGAGGAAAAGGGGGTCCGTTTAGATAGGTATCAGGAGCACAACACTTTCTGCTTTCTTTGTAATGTGTTATTAGGGCCACTTTACTTTAGAAACATCTGTACACAACTGATGATAAAACTATAAATATCATTATAGGTTCCATGAAGAATATGTTAAATGGTTTTAATGAACTCCATTGCCCTTTGAGGTTAAAAATATTGCCAGTTCACTTTTAGTTTGGCCTCCAGCTGAAGAAAATCTTATGGGCATAAAATTAGTTCAGACATCAGTAGGTTTATTGATACCATATAATCCTCCATTGTTTAACAGTTCTATATTGGGTAAGGGTTACGTTCATACTACTTACTGGCTATGAAAAACAGCCACTGTGTTAAATGGACCCTATCAATCCCCACTCCATCCCTACACCCCCACACATATACCCTCTTGAGTATACACATATACTGGGGAGATTTCAGAATTTGGATGGCAGTTTTACAGCATAGGTTCATTTCTAATCTTTGTCTTGCTGAAACAATAATGCAAGTACAAGCAAGGTATGCATTGATGGTGGTAAGCATTAGAGCCCTATGAAAACTTCCTATAGGTAATTGTGTAAGTAGCTATGCTTGAACTTACACATACAGTTAGGAACTACATGTGCAAACACTTACTTCCACATGCAAATTAATTAAGAGGCATAACTGGCCAGTCATGCACACAGTCACTGCCATTGTATCCACTATTTTGAAAATTAAGCTGTGCATGTGTTTCTGATTATGGAAACAAAGAATCTGGAATGATCTTAAAATAGAAGTAGAGTGTGAAAGACTCTGACAGATGCTGTTCATCATCTGTGAGGGAGAAGGTGTTATTAATGGCACCATCATGAATAATCTATTTTCTTCTTCAATTAACTATATTGGTATTGTTGTATGTATGTGCATGAAAATCTTAGGAATATTCTGTTTACATATGAAGCCCCTGCAAAAATTGTGGAGGATTCAATAAAGAAAGCATATTGTTTTCTATCTAACATGGAGATTGGAGATTTGGGAAATGCAGAAGAAAATAGAAAAAAAGATTTCTCCCTGAAAACCAAAAATTGCTTTAGAAATGCCAACTGTTTCATAGAGATTGTACCCAGAATGGCTAACAATTTTTAATGTGTTGCAGGCTCCTTAGCTTGTCTGTATCATGACACACCAAAGACTTCCCCTCTTGTTAACCTTTAGCAGTATACCAGGGTAGTCCCTAGCCATAGTTTTGTTTTTCTGCTTTAAATATTTTCACTTAATTTTTTTTTTCTTTTATCAAATTGTTATTTCCTGGTAAAAGCTGTTTTGAAAGACTTTTCTTAGCCAGGCTGACAGTTAACTTGTAAAACAGATGAGGTAGAAAGATGGTTTTTCCTTTTAAATAAACTATATCCTTTTTGGGTCTGGGCAAAATTAGCTGAATAATTTATGCGGAAAAATAAAGACTCCGGATGGAAAAAAAACTGTTCACAAATTTTCAGATTTTTAGTTTAAAAAAGGTTTAACATCAACATGTTTAAATGAAGCTTTTCAATATGTTGCTTTGCAACAATATTTCATTTTGAAATTTACCTAAATTTAATTTTAAAGAGGATAAACAAAACCATGCCAAAACAGGAATTTCTTCACACCCAAAATAATTATTTTTTTTAATTCATAAGTTGAAATGAAATCAATTTTCAAAGCTCATATACACTATTCCTGAGACCGAAGCACACACGCACCATATCCATATCTGTCCATGTGTATACTTGAGAGCATATTCAAGTACAATTATTTCAGTTATATGTGAACTAGATGGTGTCTCTCTTCCATTTTTCACGTTTTCTACTTGTTCTCACTCTTGATGGCTGACAAAGGCTCAATTGCCAGTATCTGAAGCCCCATGGTTTGGACTGTAATAAAAATGTTTCTGTTGGCTGCTTCTCTTAGGAAGAAGTAGATTCATTTTTTAGCCTCAACAAGCTGAAAAAGGGCCAGAGAAGTCCCTTCCAAACCACAGTCTCCTGCCTAAGAGACAGAATGCTACTGAAATGTACCCAAGCTGGCCTTATATTCTACAGGGCTGCTGAGACTTTTTATTTTCTTATTTTATTTTTTATCATGGTATAAAGGACTCCACCTTTTAATCATCATATCTACTTCTGGTTTTTATTTACCATTAATATCAGAGTTCTAAAACTGAGGATTTGTTATTATTGGTAGCAACCTAGATTTACAAAGCAGATTTGCAATGGATCATTCATTATTGCACTGTGTTCAGCACTGTACAAACACAGAACAAAAGGAGTATTTCTTCCCCAAAGAACTTAGACTCTAAAAACTGACTCTTAGTTCCTTTATTCACCCAAATGCTGTCACTCAGCTTCATAACATTTATTTTTGGCATTTGCGCACAGTTTACAATCCCATGCCATGTGCTATATGGGCATGTATCCACATATCCTCAGCTACGTGGCTAATGAACATGTTCAGTAGGCTGCCTTCTGGCTTCACAGGTACATGGCTTTGTACATGTCTATTCTTGGCACGTGTGAGTCACAAAAGTAAATGGGCAAAATCCCAAAACTAGTAAATTATGAGGGTCATCTTATGTTCTAGCCCTATAGCCAAGTGGTTAAGACATTTGCCCAGGAGGCAGGAAACCCAGATTTAAGCCTCCCTCACCCAATGGTGAGTTGAACATATATTCCTCTGACTTCCCAACACAGTGCTCTAACAACAAGGAGATAGGTTAGGTGTTGTCTAGCCCTTGTGAAACTGGTGTCTAGGCAGCCAAGTTAGGGAGACATGTGGGGCCAGAGGAAGAAGAAAAGCTACTGGGTATGTGTGGCTCAAAAAAAATAATGGTGTCCTGGAAGGGATTAGGGCCAGAACTCTACCTTGGATCCTTGCTCCCAATAAGGCAGAAATTTTCTCACTATTTTTTATAACCTTTATCCCTGAGCACTAGGTTATTGATGCTAAAATACAGAAGTGTCCTTCTCCTTCTCCTCCTTGATGGAGAGCATACAGTTTGGAAATTTTATGTTCCATGGTATATGGAATTGTATAAGTGTTACTTTTGTTTCCATGCTGTATATATAGTCTGTGTCATTTACACAGTTTGTGATCAGTTGACAAAAATGGCAGTTACGTGGTTAGGTAAGTGCCATTTCGGCACATGAAGTGAAATGGGATTCTACCATAAATAATCTAAGGAATGGAGTCTTAAATGCAGTATATAAACACTGGAACTCTTCATTTCTAAGCATAATCACAAACCTTTAGCAATGAGCCATAGCATACATGTGGAAAGACTTTATGGTGAGAAAATGTCTAACATAGCTTTTACTCTATATTGGTCTCACCAGAAGGAAGCTTCTCTTTGGTTCATCTAATGATATTGTCTACAGATCATGAGAGCTCTTATTTACACATGTCACTGCTGGAAGCATACAGAATACATGGAGCTCAAAATCAGCAGCTGGAGGAATCTGCTATTTTCAAAGCTGAGACTACAACATTTAGCTAGAGCTCTGTGTTAGAGGGGGAAGAGGAAGCACAGTGCAGTATCACTCAAAAAAAGGTGAAGTTTGGAAAATCTGAATTCTTCTTTGAATTCCCTAGCATGCATGACAAATGTGCAGCATGCTTCATCCCCCTTTGCATCTGATCCAGCCTCTATGTGAGAATAAAGGGCACTGGATGTACATAAAAACCACATGAAATAAGGAGGTCTGTCCCCTTAAGAAGGGCACCCAGACCTGTTAAGGACATTCAGCTATTGGACATTCTGCTAGGAGCTTAAAATCCAGACAAGAGAGTAGAAGGAGGTTGTGAGAGAATAGCTTGTATGGAGGGGAATTCATGCTGCTGTGATGGAGAAAAGCGTGAGCAGAATGTGGCCTGTCTCCTAACATCTGGAGAGGAGAGAGGATTTGGGGCTTATTCAGTTTGTGTTATTAGAGACTGAAATTTGTTTGGTGGAAATTGAACTGCCTGAGGATTTAATGCCAGTACTTACTGGCCTTCAAGACTAAGTACAGACAGGCAAAAAGTCAAGGCTCAATCAATTAAATCTTTGCAGGTTAGTCTATTGAACCAATAAGTCAGTGACTGACATTCACTTTTGATTCCAGAAATGCTGTCACATGCCTGCAGTGTCCCAGGCCAGAAGCTGTGGAGCGCTAGAGCATACCTACCTCCTAGGCTGGAGCAGACAGCTTGGGCCAAAGCTAGCCTGCCCAACCTGCGAGGTGGGGTTTGCAGGGGAGGTGCAAAGCATCCTGGGATGCTGTGAGTTAACTTGAATCTGGAGGAAATTTGGGATAGAAGTTCAATAAACAATTCAACATAAATCAGTTAAATCTGATACTAAATTCATCCAGGTATATCTTAAAGTGGTTTCAGCTTTTTTGAAAGCAGTTTATGTGCACTGAACTACAATGTTGTGCTACAAATTTGAACTAGTTTCTGATCACTTGTATTGGTTTATGTATAATTTCTGTCCCTAGCCCAAAAAGGAGCAAATGATCCATTTGCATTACAACAAGATGCATTTTACTACTTTCCCTAGATCTCCTCTAATTACCAGTGAAAACTGATTTTTATAAACAATGTTCCATTTGTTGTAAATTATGATTATGATCAGGGGTCCTGGTTTGCTCTGATTTTAAAAAATTCCAATTTTCCCAAAAATCCACATTTTCTCATGATTTAAATGAAACACCACTATATACATATATATTTATATTAGTGACGTTTTATTTAAATCATGGAAAGATGTAGATTTGGAGTTACTTTTTTTTTAACTGAAAACTAGGGATTTGTTTAAATCAGAGAAAACCAGGATGCCTGGTAAATGAGACCAAAATATATTAGCAAGTGTAAAATAACACATCATTTGTTATATGCTACTAAAATTCTAGCCAAAGCAAAAAATGTATCAACTGGCAAACAAATCTTTTTTCTGCATGTTGTGTCAATTTTGTATGCACTTTTGAATGTTACAGTCATGTTTATACAAAGTCTTGTATAATGTTTGACATTCCAAATGTGTTTACTTCTAACCCCCCAGCTGTTCTTGACCCTATATTTTTAAATATGAAATTGGAATGAGACAAAGAAATGCTGGATGTATTTGTATCAAAGACTGGATTTTCTGTTCTAAACACACATGACAAAATGGCATGTCAAAACAGCTAACATGAACTAAGAGTCTGGAATCAAATCCCTTGGATTTAGCTCTCATGATGGAATGGTTAAATGTAGTCAAGCAGGCTACATTTCATTTTGTGTCAACCATGTGTACTGAAGTCTCATTTCTGATCCGTCTATAATAGTGAAAGTTGGATAGGTTCCAATTACTAATGTCCACCACGTTTAAACAAAATGCTAAGTTTATCTTTTATTCTTTTCTAATTTTATATTTATTTTGCTGTAACATCAAAAGGCCCCATCAGACTAGGGCCCACTTTGCTTGGTGATGTACAGTCAAGTAATAAACATACTTCTGGTCCTAAGAAGATGAAAGATTAAACAGAGCCAATAACAATGTCAACTGCAGTTCAACCCCAAGCATCTCCGAATGCTCAGAAAGTCCTCAGATGGATGGGATGGAGAAATTTCTAAGACATCAGTTAGTATGATTCAAACTCACTGGATTTGTCTAGTCAGAGTCTAATAAAAGAACAAAAGGAAGTTAGAAAACTGGTCAAAGTAGTGTTCTTATTTCCTTCTGTCAGGATCACTTTGCTACTTTAATGAATTTCTTCTGCTTATAATGTCAAAAGTTTGATATTCTTTGAAAGAACAACACCACACCCCCAAAATCCTTTTTTCGGTACATAAATTCTGTTTCTACACTACAGAACAACCAGTCACTGTTTTTGTGTCTTGAACACAGATCATGTATCCACCTTTATGAACTTAGGCACCTCTTGGAGAAGATATTATGGACTTGTGATTAAGGGTTGAAGCTTGAAACTTTCTGAGAATGTTCAGCTATCCCATAGCAGAATAATTGAGACTTAGTCTTGGGACCTGATTCTTATCTTATGTACAGCTTCTTTAAATAATTAGTCTAGCCAACCATATGATATCAGCCTCAAGACTTTGCATTCTGTCCTCTAACCATCTCCCAACACAGCTGAACACAGTCTCTTGAACAGAGAGACTAGAGTAAAAACAAGAAACAAAAAACAAATTTTTTTTTTTTAACTATGGAAATGTATTTGTTGACTTGCAAGGTCTTATTTCATAGTTTCATAGCTGTTAGGGGATGGAAGGGACCTTTCAGATCATCGGGTCCAGCCCCCCTGCACTTGGGCAAGAAAGACAACTGGGATCAGATGACCGCAGCACGATGAGCGTCAAGCTGCTTTTTGAATATCGCCAGGGTGGATGACTGTACTACCTCTGTGGGGAGCCTGTTCCAAGCCCTTGGCACTCGGTTTGTAAAGAAGTTTTTCCTTATGTCAAGCCTGAAGCCAACAGGGGTGACTGGTGTCTCCTGAGTCTGGGGTGCACAATTTGTGGGTGGGCCAAAAGCCCCATATCCACTCCTATACTTCCATGCTGTGGCTTAGTGCCCTCCCTGCCCCAACACACCACCAGCCCTCACGGCAAAAAAATTGCCCTGTCCTGTGTGGTGCTGAGTTGGGAGCCAATCTCAGGGTGGGCACATGCCCACCACCATGCCCTCTGTACCAGTTGCCTGTGTTAATCAGTTTGTGCCCGTTATTTCTTGTCCTCCCCTGGAGAACCTTGGTGAATAGATACTCCCCCAGTCTTGTTAATTTTTGAAGTATTTTATGCTAGTTATTTCTGAATGTCTCGTTCATTATTATTCTTTTAGTACTTATCCCACAGTTAATACAGTTAATACCTATAAATTAACTGTATGTTATTTTTAATAATAATAATTTAATGTTTCAGTAACAGGGACTCCAAAACATGATAAAAGAGATCACTTTAACTGGAACGTGTGTAGTCCTTACTCTGTGCTGATATACAGGAGGTAGAGGGAAGGAAGTTAAATAGTAGGGGTGACTTTAGCATTGTTTTATTAAATCTTTTTTGTTTGTGTCTTCACTGGGGAAAAAGTGTGTCCTTAACTTGAGTTAGGCACCTTGGGGAAATCAACTGAAGGTAAAGCAACTCCCAGTATTCTTACAATAAGGTAGCTCAAGCTTAGGATTTTATTGGAAGTGAGCAAATAACACACCTACTTTTCTTATTCAAAACAAAGCCCAAACAAAAATTGTACTAAAACATTTTGACTGAAATCAGCAGGGAATTCCAAGGGTTAAATTAAGCACACACCGTTGTGTTTGTGTGTTGGAAACTTGCAACAATTCAGACACACAGAAGACTCTTTTATCTCCTTCTCTCTGATATCTCACTTTCAGCTGGAACTTGCTTTAAGTACCTATGTGTATTGGAGGTGGCTACTGATTCTCGGGCTAGGTAGGAATTGTATCTATAGCTGTATCCTCTTGCTGTTATTTCAAGAAGCAGTAATGTTGACAAATACATTTGATGTCTCTATTCTTCCCCATACTATGCAAGAGGATACCTTTTATATTTTTCTTCTCGCTGCACCCTGAAGTGGCTGCATCACAGTCACCATAGTGCTGCTTGAGTGACTGGGTCAGAGTCTCTCGGAAAGCTGTCATCGCTTCTGATTAATTATCCAGAATTCTTGTGCTGGGTGAAGGGAAGAAACTTCCATTTCTCTGACCTGGCGCTGCAGTCATTGTTAATGGTGAATGGAATGAAAATGTTTTTTGTATTTCTCCTCTGACATGACAGTGAAGTGTTAGAAAACTAAAATCTGTAAAGACAACACCTGCCTGCTAGATGAGCATAACTCCATGTGTGCAGCTGCTGATCAATTGCCAGAGCAAGCTGACAGGTTGACTGAATTAAGGTGAATTGGGAGGACAATCTGTTAGAGAAAGTGTCCACACCATAATTAACAAGCATTTTCTTCCACATTATCTCTTTACTTACATCCTTGTCTGCATTTCAATTTCATGTTATATGTCTGGTTTGAATGAGAAATGTTTAGTCCACCTGGAACTGTCAGATGCAAGTGTTGTCTGTTTACCATGTGTGTTAAATTAGGCAATTAATCATTTGAGCGTATTCATACAGGTACTCAAGTTAAGTTTCATTATGGTGCCTGGCTAACTGTAGAAGGGATGTTTGATTTACATGACTTAAGACTGCTTTGGTTTTATGTAACTGTTATTCTGCATCTGCTCATATGCAAAACTCTTTTAAAAACTGCACTTTGTGGATTGGAGAGCTATTAGAAGAATGTTTATGGGAAACCATAAAGCAAAACTCATGCAACCCTCCCCTTGAGTACTTGCCTCCAATGTTTCTGCTTCAGCAGCTATGGATAGAAAACTGCTCAAATTGAATTACAAACAGCTATCATAACCTACAATCTCATGTAACCTAAATCTAAAAATGTTTAAAATTAGGAAACTGTGCTAAAAGTAGTATAGTCTAATTATGTTAATCAGTTCTGAAGTAAAATGACCAGATAGTTTGCATTGGTTCCCAGTACAAACCAGGAAACATGATGACAAAGATGTATTTAAATGCAAAGACAGTTTGAAGAAATATGCCTGGCTAGACTGACTGCAGGCATAAGTGATATAGTACCATTGGTGTCAGCTCTTCAAATGAAAAATTCTTGAAAAATACTGCAACTTGACAAGATTGGAAACAATCAGTTTTGACACAAAGTTCAAGGTATTTGCATTATTACAATGAAACATATTATGCATATATATTCAAAATAAATTAACATATTATCCTCTTTAAATTTAAAGTGACTAGATGAAGAAGATCCAAGCATAGAAACACAATACTTCTAATCCTTGCTGGAACCTGGAAAAATAACTTTCTATTAATTAAACATTTTCAGAAATTCAAAAGTAATATAACTTTAATTATAAGGTTAATTTTTAAATAGTGCATATGTGTTCTGGCATTTATTGGAACCATTGTATTTTACAGAGAGTCTAGTTATAAATGGCAATTGGTTTATGATTTGTGCTGGCATTTGCCAATGCAGTTTAATGTTTCTAAAATAAGACAATTGCACCTGAATCTCACCACATGACTCATATTTAGCTTTTTTTTCATTTAGGGTTTTATGATTTTAATCAAATGTTTCCAGGAGATCTTTAAATAGTTCAGTATTTTTAACTAAATTAATCCAGAAAGAAATAAAAATCTGGAGAGACAAGTGGGATGATTTTGCCAAATGATCTGACCATTAGGAACAAATCATTTCCTAATTTGAGTTCACTGCCTAATTAATGACTTAATTAGTCATTAAGCATAAAACCAGATTTTGATCCTGTTTATACCTGTTAACAGTGAAGTTTATGATAGTTATTAGTTGGCCCTAGGTTTACACTGGTATACCATAAATTAAACTCTGACCCATGAACAAATAGCAATTGTTCCTGGAAATTACCACTCTCTGTATTCTATCCTGCTAACACGTACATATATAGTTACAGGGAAAAAAATGTCATGAGGAAAAATGCCTTGAGTAACCATGTGCCTTCTACTCCTTAGAAAACTCTGTTTTCCAAATTCAGTAATGATATAAACAGCAATGTGACTTATCCAGTAGGGCTGTGCAAAGCTTCAGTCCCTGATTTGATTCAGTGGAGATTCTATGCTGCTACCTCAAGGTATGTAGAAAAAACTTTTAAAGCTGTGCCTGTGTCTGAATAGCTGATTCACTGAATGAGCATTGAATCTTCAGATTCAGATTTAGCTGAATGGAATCAGGGACAGTGATCCAAATCAACGGATCGAATCACTGTTCCCGATTTGGGCTAAATCCAAATCCAAATCCAAATCGAATAGGGCCCATTTCGCACAACTCTATTATCCAGTAATTGTAAATGTTAAAAGAAATAGTTTGTATATATTGGTTATACATAACTAGGTCATGGTACATCCTGGGCCAAATTGACTGGCAGGAAGTATTATGTACTGAGTGATATATATCTATATATAGATATAATTCTATATCTATATAGATAAATATCTATATGTGTGTGTGCACGTGTGTGTGTGCTATGCACTCCCACCAGCTAGTGAGGCTATATGTATTGTGTTTGTCTCCTGTTGCTGCATACCGTTATGCTTGAAAAGCATTCAGTTAAGACATTTTACTACAATAAAAATGGTTACACCTGTTACTTCCTGTGATCTCACTTGGACAAACTGACCCTTGAAATACATTAAAGTAAATATGCCTAGCTACTCTAACTTAAGTCTTGTTCTTCCAAAATAGCATGCATGTGTTTGTAATAGGGCCTCTTTGATCGACAGTACAAAGAAATGAGGGAAAAAGGAAAGAGCCCTTTTAAGAGGGACAGCACAGAGTGGGTGGCCCCAGCAGTGAGAGGCAAAGACACTCCAGCTGTGGAGAGGAGCAGAGCTCCTGTAGGAGAAGGCTGGACTCAGACAGCAGATGCTGTGAGTAGGGTTGGGGTAAGACCAAAGTGGAGAAACCAAACTAAGGCCAAGCAAGCTAGATAGAAGGCTGGAACTAATGAAAGCACATTAAAAGAACCAAGGAGGGCCTCAGGAAAGCTTGGTACCAGAAAGGGCCCAGCAGAGATTGTGTGTGGATGACAGACCTGGATAAGTCCTGAGAAGGTTGAAAACAAACCTGAAGGACTCAGTAAGGGGTGGGGTGGCCCCTTATGCTCAAAGGGACCCATAAGAGGTTCAGCCATGAGAGGTGCTGCACTGCTATGAGCGAAGACCTCTCCCTTCCAGTGACCGCTCAATGAATTGATGGCAAGGTGTGGCAGACAAATCAAACTGGGAAAGTTCAGACCATTAAACAACTGTTTAATGTGTCCTTAAAAACATCCAGGCATGAAGATTCTGTGATCTCCCTCATAAGCCATTCCTGTTCTTAGAAAGTCTTTTCATAAAATCTAACTAAAATATACCTTGCTGTAAGTTAAGCCAGTTATTTCATGTGCTACCCTTGGTGACCATGGAGAACAGTTGTGCGTTGTCCTTTTTATAGTGGCTTTTCACATATGTGACAATTGAAGATCTTCTGTTTTTAGACTAAGTAAACCAACTCTTTCAAGATTTTTTCATGCCATGTATTCTAAACCTCTTATCATTTTTATTACCCTTCTCTGGACTGTGTCCAGTGTGTCTAAATCTTTTCAAAAGCATGATGCTCAACCACCAATTTCTTCTCAGCAGTACTGCTATCTACTCACTTATTCCCCAACTCTGATTTTGCTGTCCTGAATTTAATACTTTGCACTTTGGTCAATTAATCCAAATTAGCAAGATCATTGGTGACACGTAGGGCATGCACAGGGGTGCACATGCACCCCCTGAGTGTTGGTGGTGCACCCCCTATGAAAAGGCACCACCAACACTGTCAGCAGACCTGTGGGCAGTCCCTACTTGCCACCCTCCCCTCCCTCACCGCCGACACTGCCAGCGGCATCGGCAGGCAGTCACCAATCACCACTGGCTGCTGGCAGTATCTGCGGGTGGTCACTGACCCCTGGTTGGCACTGGCCCCCCTCCCCCCCTGCCACCAACAGTGCAGGCAACATCTGCAGGAGCTCCCTGCTTACTGCCGCCATGCTCCCACTGCCGCCCACACCGCTGTGTCCCCCCAGCCGCCAGGGGCATGCATTGCTTATGAGCAAGATCATCTAAACCAGTGGTCTCACAGGCCAAATCTCTGGTTCAGGCTATATCGGGCCGTGGGACCTGGGACCTCGTGCTGCTCCCTCACACCTCTTGCAGGCCAGAAGTCAGTCTCAAGGGCCTGGTACTGTGTCCTCCCACCCACCTTGTGCCAGGATTTGGACCTAGGAAGCCAATACAGAGATATGGAGGGGCTTCTTAGCCCCCCCCATAGTTAAATTGAACCTTGGGGCTCAGTGCCACACTCACCTGGTCTTGCATGCTGGGATTAGGTGCCAGATCTAGCCTGTAGGGCCCAGGGCTCCCCATGGGTCTGGAGATTTGGCAGCATGCGAATAGTGACACTGCTCTCCCACTGCCAATTTCCAAACCCTTGGGGAGCCCTGTGAGCTGGATGACATGGCAACATGGGCCAGCTGTGGCCCACAGGCCAGAGGTTGAGCACCCCTAATCTACACTGTCTTCCAGGTTCTTGGTTCCTTTTTGGTTTGGTGAGATCTTCAAATTTAAAGGTTTTAATCAAAGTATTGAATAGTAGCAGATATAGAAGAGATCCTTAGGGTCCCCACTTGAAAACTTTTTTTCAGGAAGCATTGAAAATGATGTCTTTGAATATGCTATTTCTACCATTTGCACATCCACATAAAGTAATTTAATCTTTTCATTCAAAAAGTCATAAGGCACTGCATAAGAAGTCGTCTAAAAGTCACGTCAGTTGTTGAAATACTGTGCCCCAGTCTATCCTGAATTTTGAGTTATACAAGAATTATTATTTTATTTTACCTAAAATTTTATTGGTTTTCTGTTTTTAATAGGAGCATGTGTAAGTCTTCCAATTTTAGAATATTAAAATTAGGTTAATACTTTCTGTGGTGTTCACAGCACCTCAAAACTAGAAAGGAAGAAACTTAATTTGAAGTTCAGGACACATTGTGTCTTTCTGAGTGAAAAACTAGTCTAGCTGAGTGATGATCTGGTAGGCTGAGCTTTCTCTGTGGGCTTGTCAAATTGCCTGTACCTCCAGAGTAGATAGCCCATGGGAAGAATATAGATTTTTTCAGTTTGAAGTCAGGCAGATCAAGTGAAGCCCATCTTTGTAATAATGAGAAACAGTTGTTATTCTATGGGATGTGGAAGAGGAAAAATTACTTTACCTTTGGTAAACTTGCGACATTCTGTATTTGGACATAAAAGCAACTTCCCTCACTCTCCCCAGTCCTTGGGATTTTTCCTCCTCTCATTTGCAGTAATCAGTCATTCCTAGTTGGACAATATGAATCATACTATGCCTTTGTCTGTCTCCAAAAGCACATTTCCTTTCATGATAGTGACTGGCAGCTACTGGGCACCACTGACTTTCAGTAGCAATGAATTTACCAGTTATGATCATGAGTCAGACATTCCATTTTCCTCACATGATTCTTGGGAAGTTAAAGTATACCCATATGCAATGTAAAAACTATAGCAGTCTCTGCTACATACACTCTGCTACATATTTATAGCTGTACGTAGCTTGGAGTTGGTTCTGAACACCACATTATTAGAACAAAGTATATTGGCACATAAATCAGTGAAACTCTGCCATAAGAAAGGCTAATGTATCTTTTATGGTTGCCAGCCAAAGACAATATTTTACTGACAATCTGCAAACTTTGCTGACAACCAAACTTTTTTACTGGCATATGTTTTTACTGACATATATTTTACATAATGTAAAGGAAACCTTTCTACCAGACCCTGGTCAAAGGCTGGGTTCAAACCATAGCAAAAAAGTTTGATTGTCAATAAAAAGTTTGCAGATTATCCCATTTCATTCATCCTCTGTTGGCATTTTATCTCTTGGCAGCCAGCATGAGTTGCAGCTATTTCATAAGGTTTTATGTTAGTCAGACTTCCAGAAATATCTTTAATAGTTTTTTCCTTTTATAATTTCAACCTAATTAGGCTGAACGTATGCTAACTAATTTTCTCCAATGCAAAAAAGACTTATAAACACCCTGCATGTCAACAGAAGTCTGCTCCAGATTTAGAATATTTGTTTTCTTTGAGATAATTAAAATCTAGAATAGTTTGTTGGACCTGTTCACCAGACTTCAGTTAGCCAACTTATTCAGGGCATAGTTTGGGCTTTCTCAATTACTGTAGTGGTTTTGGAGCAGGTCTTTAGTGAACAGCATCCCAACAGACGATCCCCTCCCACAACAAAGGTACTGAACTGATTTTTTCCCATTAAGTAAGACATGGAAAGATGGAACATGGTTAAAAGTAGGGTGGTGTGTGGGTTCTCATAATTTTTAATATGATTAAGGAAATAATTCTTTAAAGGGTAAAAGGAGAGGGTAGAGGAAAGAAATGAAAGGATATGTTGATTGCTGAGTATTGTAATGCTATGCGGTAGAATTACCTAAGTACAATAATATTTTGATATGTGAAGCCTGAAAAAAGGAGAATTTGGGTTGATGATCAGTGAAGATAAGTGTGAAGTTATGGGAAAGGAAAGACACTTCACAGATGGAAGAGAAAAGAAGGCATACATGTGGTTGATGGATTTAAATAGCTTGGCTCAGTGATTACAAGTGATAAAAAGATTGCAGAAGAACTGACAAGAAGGTTGGAGAGAACATTTTTAGAATTCTTAAGGCTGGTGTGGGACAGAAATTTTGCTTGGCAAGCTAAGTTAGTAATGTAAAAAGTGCATTGCATTCTCATTGCATTTTGTTCCACTGAGCAGAGATTTAGGTTTTAATGAAGTAGGATTTTAGTCAGGTGCAACTACAGAATTGAGGGGTTTTTTAAGGCCACTAACACCAGTAGATAATCTGAGTAGAATCAAGTTGAGAAGACTGAGAAATGATTTGTAAGCTATATATTCAATCAGGGTAGTTTGAAGGTCCAAATACAGCTTGGATGAAGATTTAGGGATGAAGACTAAGGTAGCTTGGACATATGGAAAGAATCCACAAAGACAAGATAAATTGCAGAATATGGAAGATATACTTTGAGTACAAGAGGTCAAGGAAAGGAATACATTTATTATAAGACATGGCTCCCAAGAAGAAATTATAACAAAGATGGTGGAAAAACAGAAAGAAATTAATGGAATTAGCAGATTGCCAAACCCAGTGAGAAACTGGAATCGGCAACTGCTGATGATGATTAATTGATGCACAACTGGGGAAGGGAATCATCTTTTGGGTCATTTTTTGTACCATGTTTCGTACAGTGGGGTCTGGTCTCTCACTAGAGATATTTGACTATGTGTCTACCTCCAAGGCAATATGCTCTGCCTACCTGCTCCTGCTCTGAATGTGGAGTTCACAGATTGCCTAGCAATGAAAGCAGTACAAGTGGGGTCACTCTTGAATATGCTAGACATCCAACTTTTGAGCACAGGATGCCTCAGGACATCCTCATGGCCTCATTTCTACGGTTGATGCATGCAGAACAGAAAGGGATGAGGAGGACTTAATGCCTCGACAATGAGACTGATTACACTACACTACACTACACTACACTACACTGATTACACTACACTACACTACTACAATATCGCCCTGTCCTCATGATTTTCCATTTGCTAATAGTTAAATGTGAAACAAATGAAACTATCCCCATTTCTTTTTAAATCAATAGTGCAGGCTAACATTGCCAATACTCCTAGAAGCAAAAGTATAATATGGTACTGTATAGGAAAGGAGGCAAAGGTGAATAATATGAATATATACAAGATATATGTACAAAATATATTTAGTCTGTTGACTACATACAACATTCAACCCAGTCTGAAATTTTCCAGATGTTCCTTTACTTCACAGAGTTGGTAGTGAGGTTGGTAGTTGACTTGCACTGTGCAACTAAAAGCTATTTTAATTAAATCATTATACTACTTTTTCCACATAGTTTTGATCTGTCAGAATATGGCAGAGAGACTCGATGATTGTTGGCATTTCTCTTATTTTCACTGATCTCATACACGTTTTTAAAATATGAATGAATGTGTTTACCTTGAAATTCTACTAAACAATAAAAAAGGGACTGTTTCATATGCTTGTTGTCAGACGAATGTTTGCCTTGGGAATTTGCAGGCTCTGGCATAGAATCTGAAAGACACATCAATGGTACCCCTCCAAGTTTAAAATCAATTATTACTTTGATTGCTTTGTTCAGCTCACACTCACCAGCACTTTTCTCATTCTCTTACATTCTCTTTTCTAAAACCTATAAACATTTCCAGCTAGGTTCAAAGTTACTTCCTTTTATAAACTTTTCTTTTACTAGCTTTTGAAGCTGCTTGTGTTTTGCGCCATCTTGTTGCCTTCTCAGCTTCTCGCCTCTTTCTCTTCAGGTCTAAGTTTGAGACACAAAAGGCTGAATCTGTTACAGTCATTTACACAGCCATACAAATAGCATTAAAACCAGCAGTTTAGCTTTGTTTCAGGATGATGCCAAAGGAAAAACTGAGTTGTGACGGGGAAGCTGCATTACTTAAACAAAAACACATGCAATGGCAGCAAAGTGAAAATAAAAAATCAGTCTAGATTCCTATTTGAGGAGATTATAAGAAGTTTTGAAATTGCTGGTACTGAATTAATATGTAAAAGTAAGGATTTCGTACTAATCTATAGAAAAGAAGCTTTCCATTAAATGTGTCATAGCCTTCTACTCTGAGGGGTTAGGGTGAGCTCATGTCATATCACACCAACACTGAGAAGTAGCATTTAATATGTTGGGATACTGACCATGTAAACGTTATGTATAAAAATGGGCATGCCAATAGCAACCTGGCTTGCTGGCTTGAAAGGGCTTTGAGCCATTGTTGGTGTTGGCTACAAAGGACCAACTGATGGGATCATAATAAATTCCATTTTATTGGATAAGATGTGAAGTTACCAATAAAATCATGAATGCAAACTTTGAGTTATGGGTGTTACTGGTCACCTTAGTGTGCATGCGTGTGCGCAAACACATATACACACACACACACATGCACTCACTCATTCAAACCCATGTAATATAGTGTGTAGTGGCTGCTGTAGTGATTGTGAGCACTGGTGTCAGTATATCTACCTATCTGAGGCCCTGGAGTCTGCTGTTGATGGTCAGCTTCCTTCAAGGTGATGTCTTCTCTAGAAGGGGGTCACCTGCTTGCCTTTCTGTCTTGGTAGGTCAGGTGCCCAATACAGAGGTCACTGTCCCACGTGGGTCTTGAGTAGTCCTGACAGCTGTTAGTCACAGGAGTCTCTTCCTGCTGGTACCTGAAGTTTTGGGAGTCCACCCTTGACTTATTGACTTAATGGCTGTATTGTCATGGGTTACAGGAATAGTCCATAGGGTGAGTGCTCAGTTCCAAGAATCACTTCTTTAGCTTGATTAGCTTAAAATGGAGTTATTTTGGCTAGACTATGATCTTCATTCACTCGCATTCACTCAACAGATTTTATCACTTTACAATTACAATTTCAATGCAGTTTTAACAATGGTCCAGGGTGTAACTTCATGCGACAGACATGCTAAGGGATGAAGAGAAGAGCGGGGCTTAGAAGAGCTGAGGAGAGCTGTTCAGCAGGATGAATCAGTAGCCCAGAAGAGTCCCTGATGACTTTCGTTGGTGTTCAGTCAGTGGCAGGAAGTGGCAGACAGCTCCAGTGGCTAGGCTCTCGGTGGACAGCACGGCACATGGCGTCCATACCCTGGGAGCTGCTTGAGGTGGCTCGGGTCTGCAGCCCCTGGCGTGCGGCCAGAGACACGGTGCACAGGCTGGTGCAGATCGCAGTGGCTCAGGTTCCCAAACCCCAGCAGGAGGCCAGGAACTCAGTGCAGGAGGCACTCCATGGAGGGTGAGAGACCCTGGGAGCCATTTGAGTTGGCTTGGGTCTATAGCTGCTAGCACTGGGCCAGCAGCTGGGTGCAGATGACACTGCACGGAAGATCTGGGAGTGGACCGAGCCCTAGGACTGCATGAGGCAGCCCGGGCGTCCAACCCTGTAGTAGAAAGCAGATCCTTGGGTGCAAGTGAGTGTGCACGCAGCCCTGCACTGGCCAGTGGTCCAGAAGGAGCAGAGGCAGCTGGGTCTCAGCAGGAGGGGCACTAGTTCACCAGCCAGGAGATGCACACCACCCACCTGGGACCATGGAGCTGTGAGTTACCCGGGAAAGGGGATTGTCACAGGGAAGGGAAAAGTTGCCCCAGGTGGTGAAGCTGCAGGGAAATCGTAAGCAAGAGAAGGATCCCTGGGTCTAAAGTCTCTCCCTCTGGGGCTATCCCTGAAGGTCCCAGTGGAACCCAGAGATCCCTGAGGATTTCCCATCCCACTGGAGTGCAGCCAGTGCCCCAGTGGGCCACTTGAGGGGTTTTGAGGAAGGGGCTTAAGAGGTTAAAGTTAACCTGATGTTAATGTGCCTTATATTTTGAAGGTGAGCGACTTATATGTTGTAATATCATGCCTTATATTTTGTGTACTCCTATATTTGTGTATTGGTAGTTTAATAGAGTCTATAACCCTGCCTGGGGAATCGGCTGAGACCCCTTGCTGTTACTTAACTGTGTTTATCTGTCATTTACCTGGAACCCCAGTGGTGGTGACCCATTGTAGAGGGGTTTTGAGGAAGGGGCTTAAGAGGTTAAAGTTAACCTGATGTTAATGTGCCTTATATTTTGAAGGTGAGCGACTTATATGTTGTAATATCATGCCTTATATTTTGTGTACTCCTATATTTGTGTATTGGTAGTTTAATAGAGTCTATAACCCTGCCTGGGGAATCGGCTGAGACCCCTTGCTGTTACTTAACTGTGTTTATCTGTCATTTACCTGGAACCCCAGTGGTGGTGACCCATTGTAGAGAATAAGGTTTATAGTTACACACACACACATATATACATATATACATATATATATATATGTACAAATATATGCGTATCTCTCTCTCTCTCTCTCTCTCTCTCTCTCTACATATATATATATATATCTGTACATATGTTTGTTTTTATGTCTATTTTTATCCATTTATGTAAATAATAATAAATTTGTACATAGTTAAGTTCCAGATTGTCCTGGTCTGGCTTCTTTGGGACAGAGGGAAACTGAGTAGCCTGCGGTTTTGCTGACAGCATCCCTGCCAGCTAACAATCCCCTTCAATTGGAGAAGGGAGTACATACCTGTGTACACCCAGGCTGTGTATGTAAACCATTTCAGCCTGTTCCATGGTCGGATTGTTGGCGACTAAGCCAGCACCCCGCTTCAGGCTAGCCTGGGTGAGGAAGGTGTGTGGACACCCAGCAGGACTAAAAATAAGACTTGCAAAAGGGTGGATAAGCTCCCTGTGAGCCAACAGCCACCATACCTGGAAAGTAAATGGGTGCCACCGCGTCACTTTGCCTGAAGAATTAACAATGATGCACAGTATGTATATAAGGTGCTGCAGTTGTCACAGTGGCCTTCGGACTGTTTGACTTGAATTGTAACAACACTAATACTTAGTATTTATATTTTGAAGTCTGGACTTCCTTAATGCTCTGGTCAACATTCAAATGTTGGATTCTTGAGATGTTATCTTTCCAGTGCAAAACCAGTTATTAGTGACCTGCATATGAGTCCTACAGTACCTTGCACAATAGGGCCCCAAGCTTCTTTGTCTCCCATATAGCTGTACTTTGCTGCGATGTACATGTTAAATAAGAATAATGATGCTTTTTACTTGAGCCTGAAAAGTAAATTTTGCCTCTTCCTTTTACTTTTCTCATATTTATCAATCAACACATTTTACCCTACAAATATTTCACATTCCAGTGACAGTTCAACAACCGAATTGATTAGAAACAGCAGGTCCACTGATGTAGATATTATATTGGAAACAGTCTGTGGAATCTTTGGGCTGACTCGTCACGTTTCTGACACTTGTAAAGTGGTTTGCATTTAGTTTGTGCTGTGGGTCTTACTGATGAGAGCATTTTATGGACCTAAAGGTGTTGTAGTGATTGATGTAACTATGTAGAAAATTTTGTCTATGTCTTGGTTAAAAATTCTCTCCCTTAAGCAATAAACACCTTGCTTTGAGCCAAGAATGTCTTCTGTTCTCATAACCCAAAAGTAACTGGATTTCAGTATATGCAGTGTGAGAGAGAACTTAGTATCCTTTGAGATAAAGGACGGTATAGTAACATTTTACACAACATAGTTGTCATTCAAGCAGAATTAGTGGAGCAACAGTTTGAAGAAGAGCAGAATATGGTAAGAAATTGTCTACTAAGGAAAGATAAGACACAATGGTAAGTGGTATCGCATACCAGGTATCATGCTCGCCCTGCTACGTGATACCACTTACCATTGACACCCTCCTTTCTAATCATTCTCCTCTATCCAGAAAAATTCTTTTTTCCCTTTTGTTCCAGTTGACATCTTACAAAACCTGAGCATTATGTTTTGTTTTTTTTACCTTGTAGGAAGGCTGAGGATATCTCACCTTGGTTAAGTAGAGAAAGACATTTTGAGCTATATTCCCTGGTGGCACAACTGTACTAACTTTATACAGAGTAATGACCCTATTAACAATGTTTAAGTTAACAAAAACATGGAAATATACTAGTACCCATTCAAAGCTACAAGAACATTATCTTATCTTACAAGTCTAGTCATCTGTGAGCCTGAGGAGCTTGACACGTGATTGCAGAACCAGGCTTAGTATTAAGACAGCCCGTTGTTTTGCTTCTGAATCTCTGGCAAACTCCTCCACATTTCTATAAGTCACTAACCTGCCATCCAGCTGGCACAAAGGCTTTATTACAGTAAGAAAAAAAAGCCTCTGATCCTATTATTAACCTACACATTCAATGGGCTGTTCACTTCTAAACAGTAGGAGGTGGGTAGATTAAAGTTTTAGAACTGTAACAACATCTCTCTTTGTGCTGTCTATTTCAGCACTACGAATCTTGTAATACTTGACATCCATCACAACATTTCCTGCAGTTGCCACTATGCTACTTAGACCAAATCCCAAATTCTGGCTTGCAGACTGTAATTTAGGGACATTAAATGACTATAATGTGGAAAATATCTGATGATGTATTGTGCTTTAGAATAATAAAACTACTAAAATTGCAGCCTAGAGAACTATATCAAATCTATAATTATCTGTGTTTGTAGAACTTGCTCTAAGAATGTTATGTTGTTTAATTCTCTCCTTCTCCCTCACCATTTTTTCCCCTTACTCCAGCTCTTAGAAAAAGGATTGAGCATTTTAGTGATGTTTTGGCACTTCCATTCCCACTTCCTTTCTTTCTTCCTTCTTTTGCTGACACACAAGAAATCTGGTCTCATCTCACATTCAACAACACCAATAGACTCTAATGTAGGCCCCTCCACTGTGTGTGTTCCATATTATTAGCTGAAGTTCTTACCTTGGAGTAGTTAGAATACTCCTTCACGTAATGGCAAAATGGGTCTTCATTTTTAAATGATATTGTCTTGTCTCAAGAATGAGCATACTGGTGGAACAGCAGGAAGCCAGCAAACCTCCAAGAGCTTGCCAGCACACAGTTCATGGCTTGTTTCTTCTCTACCAAAAGAATTCAATGCTCATTTGGGAGCAGAGAGGATTCTGTCTTTGCTATTTTTCTATTTTACAGAGTATCTTGCCCTTCAGCTCATTATTGGAATCTATTAATTACTTTTAAAGGCGGATCACATTGCTTCAGCTCTGTCTACACCAGGACCTCTGAGATAAGTGATGGGTGGACCTTACATTTCAGAATATAGGTTTGCTCTAGATAAGCAGCCAAAAGCCTGGAGGCTTTCTTAACCAAGTCAATGTAATTGGTCTTGGAAATCACAAACTACCACACATTCTCATAATATTATATGTAGTTCAGCCCCTAGTTCCAGCTCAAAATTAACTCCATAGGAGCTCTTATCATAATATTCTGATGCTTGCTTTATCAGTCCCTACTGATAATTCCAAAGCATAAAGGCACATTGTTATAATGGTAGGAAAATTTCACCTGATATTTTAGAATCTCAGTAAAGGAAATAAAAATGGACAATGGTTTCATTGGGAGAGTGTTCTTGCTACTGTCATCCTGTTTTACTCAAGGACGGGACAGAGAACTAAAGGCAGAAGTAGATAGTAGCAGAGCATTGAGTTCCATAGATTACTTAGAGTGGCCTATTAGTAATATGTTTTTAGCTAGAAGTTTCTAGTCTTTGAGCTCGTTGAATATGTATCCCTTTAAGTACCAAGATTCTCGTGGGGGGGAGAGGGGGTGTTGTTTGTTTCTTTGGTTTGTTTTTTGTTTAAGGCTTTTATTTTCATTAATCTTTGGTGATCCAGAAAAGAAAAGAAATTATAACTCATCTGAATCAATAAGAATGTATTTCTGAATGCTTTTATTTCTAAAAATCTTTCTGACCAAATACAAATGTACACATATTAGGAGAGATTCCTTTTTGAGATCTTTGGATTGTTCATGATACTATTTCATGGAAGTTTGCCTTGACACTTTATGCTTGCCTTCTCTAAAATGCAGGCTGATGGGATGCAAAAGCCATACACTGAGGTCTGTCTTTGCCAGAGACCTGAAAGCCATTACCTAACACTTTTGAGTCTCTGTTATTGAAAACATGTATTTTACCAACAGTTTGCATGTTTTGATATGACATTAAACAGATTACTTGACTTAACACAGGTGGATTCAGCAAAGCATGAACAGACTCTCTGAACTTTGATTTCTAATGTCTTTGCTTCATCTCCCATCATTCACTGGGTAGGGGAATTACATTTATATATGCCATCTATAGTGGTGTGAACTGATTTTTTTTTAGCATTTATTTTATTGTGACTAGCAATTTGGAATAGGAACTACCCAAACAGCACCTAAATATAGGGAAATTCATAATATGGAATTTCCTTTTGGTTAAAGCTCTTCCACCATAACTAGACTGAATTTTACAACAGTTAAAAAATCTACCCCGATCAGAGCTTCCTAAACATGAGAAGGAAGAAAGACTGAAGATTTGAAAGCCACAACATCAATTAAGGATACTGACAAGCAAATTTCAGTTTACTGGAAGGCACTTAGGTACTATTGTGATGGACAACATTATAAAGGTAAATCAATAAATCTATTAGTCTGTCACTACACCATTTTGTCAGCCTGCAAGTGTATCCACAATTACTATGAATTTTAACAGGAAACACATGTGCAACCCTGAATAAATTTAGGAGATTGTTTTGGACAGGTACATTAAAATGCACTTAAAAGTTTTCTTAGGGGAAATGGAAGTGGTCAAGTCTAAGCTGGACCATATGGACATTTTAAATTAAAGGGAGAGGAAGACAGGTGGAATATTTCCCAATCTAAAATCAATAATGTACTCTCCTAACAAATCCTGTTACATAATTAAGGAACCCAGAGGCTTATATAGGTTTGTGCACCATGGGTCTTTTTGAGATCTGAGGAAGTCCTTCCATGCTGCCTTAAGTACACCAGTGTACTGAAGGCAAGTGCTTCCATGCTCCACCAGTGTACTCAAGGCAGTATGCCAGTGCCGAGCAGGGAACCTATTGGGGTTCCTTTGATCTACACTGTGAAAGATCTGCCCCAAAATTGCCTGCCTGGAGCTGCTGGACAGTGTGGGCAGTCCTGGGCTATTGGGATTATGCCATAGCTGAACAGATGTCTACCACAATAAAGTAGCATAAACATTAATAGGAATTGTATCACTCACATTTTGGGGCATTTGGGGTACAACGAGGCACAAGAACATCTGTTCACTTGCATTTTGTCCTGTCATAAAATGTTTCTGGCATGACAGAGGTGACATCTGTCTGCATAAGCACAAATGAGTTTAATATTATCAGGTTACTGTAACCTGGATCGGCCTCATTCTGAGCCAACTAATTTACTTACAACTTGCCTATTAGTAGGACAGCCATATAGTTGACACTATCACCATATTGGCTTAACTTTGTAAAGTGAGGTCACACCAAAAAAAAACAATTACCAAGGCAAGCTAACTAAAGGAGACTGCAAAAACAAGAAAAAACTTTTGGAATTCAGGCCAATTCACCTGTTTGTCAGACTTTATTTTTGTACTAGAAATGTTTCGAACTGCAGTACATTCTATGCATGCTCCTTAGCTTTGGTGACATAATCATGAACGGTAGTGATGGAAAAGATTAAATGGATCCAATGCTCGTATCTCATTTTAAGTACATTTTCCCCCTACATTTGTTCCACTTTCTAGGGTTCTATCCAGTCTAAGAAATGGGACTTGAGTTTTCTCATAGGTTACTATGAAACTACTATTCCCTAGCAAACTAGACCTCACAGTCAACAAGGCTTTTTTCTTTTTATTACTTGTAAGGAAGCAATTGAATGCTTCAGCAAGTTCACACTATCACTGTGATTCAGCCTAACTTTTCCATTAAAAGAAACTCTCTTTGCTCTTAGTTAAAGTTTAGTTTAAGGAGCTGAAGCTACAAGCTGCTATGTAGTTCCCAAAGGGTGCTATTTACTCTCAATTGCCAGAAGGCTCAGGACTTTGCAGGACTGGGCCTAATGTATTCCTTTTCTCTCTACTGAAAGAGTTATACTTAAATACAGGTACAATTCTGTGTGGGGGATAGTGGGGTAGAGATTGTACAACTCCTAGCACAATGGGGCCCTGATGCCATACAAAAATAATTTATTACATATTCTGAATCTGCTGTTTTAAAATTAGATGTTAATCTGTCAGTGTGCAAAACCTATCAATATGCCAATGAAATGTTTTATACATTATACATTTTGAGAGTCTTTGTATCCTAACAGCTTGTCAGAATATTACAGTAGCTGATAATTATTCATAAGCAGTAAAGCAGGTTGTTGCCTACAGCACTATAGGAGAAAATAATACTTAATTTACCCCCATAGCCAACCAGTTACCATCACTTTGTAACCTGTTCAGATCTGTAAATTTTGACATAATCACTCACAAAGCTTCTTTGTCACTTCACTGGGTGCCATGGTGTTATGTTATTCTAGTGGCACTTTACTTCTGCTCTCAACCAGGAAGACAGAAATTTAAAGTCCAACTCTACAAACCATATTTTCTCATAAATTATCCTTTTGACCTCTGTAAGACTATGCATGTAACAAGGAAATGTGTACAGGATCAAAGACAAAAGAAAATAAGCAAGAGAGCTTAGTTCAGTTGATGGTTCTTTCGCCTCTGATTTAGTAATGAACTAATACTCTACCATAATAGTAAAATGCTGCAGCTAAAGTTGTACCCTTGTATATAAGGCATAACAACACGCTCCTGAGTGCTTGTGATCAAGAACCAACTTTTTTGCCCCTTACTCACATTGAAATCAGTGTAACTGTTCCAGAAGTAATGTATGACTCAGGGTAAGTGTAGCAAGATCTCTCTCTAAATTCCAAACATGGATAATTGCATTTTCCTCATTAAATTGACACTCTGCTTCTAATTAAAAACATAATCAGTCATTATCCCATAAATAAATTGTTAATTTTTTGCATAAGTGTTTTTGGGTGCTATTTAACTGCTGTCATGTTTCCCCCAAGGGAAAGCTGCATTTCAGCAGTGTGTGAATTGATCCTGCGAGATGAAGTTTGAACAGGTCTATAGGGAGTCGAGCCCAAAAACGATCATTGAAGGGGTAAGAACAGATAAAAGAGGCATTCAAAAATTCACTCCTACAAATGTTATATGACAGGTGCCATTTCCTATACTATAACAGATCTTGAGAATTTTAGATAATATTTTTTTCTTTTATTCACCCACCTATTTCAATATCCTTTACTCATATTCTTACTCAGGAGCACTGCTCTCCAACCTAATCCATAGAAATCTAAGACCTCAGACCCACATTCACACTTCAGTCTGGATGGACCTAATACCAGCCTTAGCAACTTTGGCTCGTCAAGACTCCCATTACAATATGTATTCCATATCTCAGAGCCAATCTAATACCTACTTTCTAGGCTAGCACCTACTTCATTTGACTCCAGAACACTCTTGATTCTCTTTCCTTCTGAATCAAAGTGATTCCCAGTTAAACAGTTCCCCCAAGCCATCCTCCCACAACCTTTTCTCTGTAATCCTGGTCCCTGCACCCAGTTCCAGTGCATTGCAATGAATCAGCTAAGATGTCACATGGTCAAGAAAGACTTAACACTTGAACCGC
>NW_005842245.1:957975-985439 GCF_000455745.1 Alligator sinensis
GAACCGCTCCAAGAAAGTCACTTGTTGGGAACCAGTTCCCAATTGTATCTGGCTAGGTGTGTCCACACATGCATTGCTAAGGTTTCTAAGTAGAGCCCTTATCTTTTAGGGATTGTCCAGCAGCTGAAATACCTCCAGGGAGTGTTAGAGTACCCAGACTATCCTGCCTTCCAGGGGTGAGTGCCTGGAGTTTCCCCAGGATTCCTTTACTTGGGGAGGAAACCCCAGATTGAGGCAAGGAGTTGGACTGGAGGGGTTGCCAAGTGCTTGGGGGCTGTTTAGACCCCTGCTCATGGTTCCCAGGGGAGTGGATGCTCTGGGGCCCCCTCAAGGATTCCCCAGCTTTTCCAACCCCTTCCCTGAAAAGCCTCCTTGTCAGTTTTACCTCTCTCCTATGTATCATGGGTGATGAGGTCCCAGGCTCAATTTGCAGGGAGGAGTTGGAGGGATCACCAGATGTTTTCTTGCTTCCTGCTTCTGGGCTGCCGCTGTTGCTGTCCACCCAAGCCAAAGCCTGTGTCTCAGTTTCCCTGCATGCTAATTTTGTGTCTTGGGCCAAATCAGTCAAATCGGTTCTGAATTGTGCCAACTGACCAGAGCTCTGTCGTTCAAGCCTTAGGGTGTTACCACTGGCAGGTATCCTACCCCCCAGGCTCTTCAGCCTGGGGCTTCAGATATTCCCAAATCCATGGCGGGCATACTATATGCAAGCCCCAAACCTGGAGGTTTGGGGGGTTTAGATGCCCCCTAGTCTTGCTTGCCCTTTGCCAAAAGGCCATAGAAACAAGCTGGAGGGAGGACCCAAGAGCAATCCCCAATAAATTGTGCTGCCAATATCCTCCCATTGAGAGGCTATAGTAGACTCTTGTAGGGGTGTTTGCAGTGCAATGAACAGGCCTCCACGCTAAACTACACCAAGTCATTCAAGGCTGGAAAGAAGGGCATCTCCTCTGCCAGGTACAGTAAAACCAGCTGCCACAAAGATAGGTTAGTGCAGCACATCTTGCACAGTATCAAACTCTATGTGGTGCTCTCCAGACAAGAGGTAACCCTGTGTGTGTGTGTGTGTGTGTCTGTGTGTGTGTGTGTGTGTGTGTGTGTTGGGGTAGGGGGGAAGGTTGGGGTCTTCCCCCCACTCTCCATCTAACACTGAAGCTTTAAACAGACTTTGCCTATAAAGCCACTCAGGTACCTTGACTGGTGGATTGGGATGCCTGGAGGACTGGCCAGACCCTAAGCATGAAGTGCTCTGCATCTGCGCATGGTATTGAAGCACTGAAGAAGGAGAGGCTTGAAATAGTTCTTGATTCTTCTCAGTCTGCTTTTGAAATGTTTCAGGAAGTTTCTAAGCATTAAGTCTGTCCGTCTGTCCAGACCCTCAATGTTTCTAGTTGTTAGTGGCACAACTTGGCTCTTTCCACTGCAGTCTACTTTCAAACCTGTTGACTTCCATCACTATGAAGACTGCCTTCCCTCACAACAAACAAAGAGACATCCAGAGGCAGTAACCCAGTTTAGGACACAATCCAGTTTTCTTCTCCAGCTTGTTCCAACCAACATCCCTAACTTGCATACAAACCTTTCTGTCAGTCAGAACTGTGACAGATATTACCTATAAATGTAACTATCTACGTATCTAATCCTTTGAATTGGTTCCTTCCAGTATGAATCTATAGCAGTCGTAAATGGATAGGTGGATAGAAAGAGATATTTTCAGAATGTCTTCTTCCATAGGCAGTGAGAAAGGCAAGAGGAAGATTAGGCACATTAGAGGGGCTGGATCAGGCTACTGGGAAAAACTAGCGATTTGGTGAGGAAGCTGGTTTTGGAGCGGTTGTCTGCCTGTTGTCAGCTGTCCTAATTTTATTCCTAGTCTCATAATATTGTATGTTTACCTTAAATACCAAGTTTCTAGATTCATGTTATTACAGGAGTGTCTCACCTTTCATTTTTGCCCCTAAATGTTTTCTCTTTCTAATGCAGGGGCTAGCAACCATTGGTATTCATGTCAGAGCATGGCATGAGGCCATTTTGCTCAACACACTACAGCTGGCCCAGTCTCTGGGCAGCTGCTACCAGCCATGGAGCTTACAGCAGGTGGTGAGGAGGCTGCAAGCCCTGCTGCAAGTAGCCCAGGCTCCATGGCAGGCAGCAGGAGCCTGCCCAGGCTGGTTGTGGCAGGCATCTAGTAGGCTGCAACCAGTGCACCGGGGTCCAGAGCCCTGGCCTGGCTCTGTGACTGGTGGAGGCTGCACCTGCACCTCAGGACTCATGGCAGGGAAAGGGCCAGGACAGCACAACCCCAGCCCCTCTCCCACCATCCACCAAGAGCCACGTGTGAACCAACACCAGTAATGAGGATTAGGCCTCGCACAGCTTCCCCACCGCCTGTCCCTGGCACATCAAGTTGAATCATTGGTCAAAGCTGGGGTATTTTTGGCACTCTGACCAAAAATGTTACTGACCTCTGCTCTACTGGTTGTGGACAAAAGCATGAATATATAACCTGAGCGCACCCTTCATGCTTATGCTTAGAAAACAGAAGGTGAATAAAAAGTACCATACATGTATTATGATATGATGTTTTAAAGGAAGTTCTTGAGTTTTTGAAGTATTATTTCTGAATGCTTAGGATGTGTTGTACTGTGCATGAAGTGAAGAGGGCTGTACATAAAGGTCAGGGCATGGGATACGTAGAGCAGCACTTCCTCAAGGTAAAAAGCAGTGCAGCTATGATGAACTACAGCTGCTCAAGCAGCTGACAGGGGAGAGCAGCAGGAGGTAGAGTGGGGAGATAACACCTCCAACTACCTCTCCATAGCAACAAAATGCTTTGGGGTTTATAAAGTGCTTGAGGATCCTTGGTGATGAGGAGGGCTATAAAAAATGCATGCTGTTCTTTACTATATTCATCTGTCTTCCAACTTACCCATTTTGCTCCTTTCGGTTTCTATTACTTTAGGTTCTTTAGCTGGAATCGCACTTCAGAAATGGAGTGATCCATTTTTTCAGCTTAAAAAATAAGTCTTTTTTTAGATAACTGTAATGTATTCCTTATTCAGAATAATGAAGTAGCAAAACATCAGAGAAAATATTTGAAAATGTTACATGGGTGCTTGATGTACAGATTTAAATAAATTTCTTGGCCATAGGCTGTTTACCGTGAATCATGCATTCTGGAGGTTACAAATCCCATTAGGGATTGATAATACAAGAAATGAATGTTATCAGTATGTATGTGGGTGCTGCCGTGAAATTTTCTTTTACGGTGAAAAACTTTTCTAAGCCATATTCTATAATAACTAGGGGGAAAAAACCTGGTTGGTAAGGTTAAACAGAAATGCAGTGTAGATTTACAGAGAATCAGTGTTTCGTTGCTCTTCCTTGGCCACGGGGAAAAGAATTGCAATGTGTCATTATCTCTCTTCTCTGCTTATAGAGCTGATTGACCATTTTAGAGGTCCCTGTGCTTCTGCTCTTTTGTCCTCCTCACACCACTGGAAGGGTGGTGGAGATAGAAAGAGTCCAAACCAGGACTTTCCTTTCTCTTCTTCATCCTGGGATGGCCTGAGGTGCAAGCTACATTACTGTAATAGCAAGTGGAAACGATGCACATACACGTGTATGTTTACTATGCCTTAGGCCAGGGGTTGGCAACCTTTTTGCCATCCTGGCTCACAGTGGGGGCACCACACTTATGGCAATTGACAGATACCGATAGAGGAAGAGAAAGAAAAAGACAAGTTCTAGGACCCAGGAAACACCTCCTTTATGGCTGGGGCTGGAATGTGCTGCTATTGCAGACCAGATCCAATTTCTTCATGGGTTGGATCTGGCCTGTAGGCTGTAGATTGCTGACCCCTGCCTTAGGCCAACCCTGTTGCTTTAGTGTTCGTCTTGTGGTGGGATAACCCCACACAGAATCCTAGCCAGGACTTGTATAGTAATGTAGCCAAATGCCATTGTACTCATAGATTGGGTTTGGGCTTGGCCTAGGGTTCATGTTAACAACTGATTCAGGTACTCTGGTGTGTATCTTTTCTTTTTGTTATTAAGGGGAGGTCATTTGTTTGTTCTGTAGTTGCATTCATTGGCATTGATGCCCCGATACATGCTTGGGTAGAGTGGGGTTTGTGCAGGGAAGGTATGCAATCAGTTGATCTTGCAAGTTTCTAGCCATCATGGAACTCAGGTTTGAAAAGAAGGACCTTACCATTATGAATCTGACCTGCAAGAGAAATAGTCAAGTTCAGATCTTGTCTGAGGTTTTATATGAGATAAGACTCCTTATTCAGCCTGCCCACAAGATGCCCTACCTTGTGTGTAAGTGAATAGCATTAACCTCCATGCTATGATAAAGTATGCAAATAAGTGGTGGCACACAGCAGTGAAATAATCAATAAAGCAGATCTCAAAAGACCTCCTTGTTCCAATGAGATCTGGTAATTAAAGAAAATATCTGTGACGGTAACATTAAAATAATTTGTCAAAACATCAAAATACAGAAGGGTTTGATTCCACAGAACAATAATCCACCGGGTGCCTGATGAACAACTTGGAAGAGGACACCAATAAACAAAGATGAAGGAAAAAACATTCCCCTAAGATGAACCAATCAGTTTAGTGATTATTCTACTTGTTTAATAGGATCAGTGGGAGAATCAGTGCTGATGATACAAATTTCAGCAACCTGCTGGCACTCATCAGGTAAAGCATCTGAATCACCAGCTTAAACAGAGTGCTCCAAAGGTGACTGCCTTTAATAAATGTGTTTGTATCTTTAAGCCAGCTCCACCCCTTCCCTTCAAATTCAAAGGGGAAGAAAACCTGAACTGGTAAAAAGTATTGGTAACAGTGATCTTAACATTAAAGGGGAAACTTTATAAATGCTAATAAATGCCAACTTTGATATTTAGGGCTTTGCAAATTCCAGGTTTATCTCATGAACTATTTATTTTCCAAGATCAAAATGGATCTTAGTTTCTCAGAAATGTTCTATTTAAAGCATAGATGGAAAGAGAAATCATTGTCGGTAGTAAAGATTTAAATATATGCTGTTGTCCTGTGGTTATGATTTTAAAATCCAGTTTCATACATATAACTTCAAAAGGCCCTGGATATAAGGATGATTCATATATACTGGTCAAATAAATCAAAGTAAGCTGAGATAGACTAGATTTTGCTACCTATATTCAGTGTGCATATGCAAATATACATATATTATCAACTGTGAATGAATGCATGCCGGTATGTGCATGCACACATCTCCCCTCCCCCCCCCCCCCCCCCCCCCCCGCAGGTCCCCCAAAATAAGGCTATCCAGGGACCTCAAGAGGGCATCTAGAATTATCCCTATTTAAAACTTTCCTGCCAGGTGTTAGTCTAACTTGCATTTGAGGACATCCAGTGATAGAGGTTCCATCCACAAGACCTCTCCACAATTTGTTGCAATTCCTTAACCACCCTTGAAGTTTAGTAAGTTTGTCCTAATATCCAGTCTACTTTTTTTTGTTGCAATTTATGACCATTATTTCTTGTCCTGTCTATTGTGGAGATAGAGAATAGTCAATTTCCATCCTTCTTGATAAGTCTTTTATATGTGAAGACTGTTACCAAGTCTCCCTCAATCTTTTCTTCTCTAAACCAAATAGTCTCAGTTTTACCAATCTTGTATAATGTCTTCTTTCATCCCTAGTAACGTTGTTGCTGTCCTCTGTATTCTTTTCAATTTGTTCATGTCTTTCTTGAAGTGTAGGATCCATACCTGGATATAGTACTAAAGGTAAGGTCTCAACAGTTCTGAAAGGTCTCATAGTGTGGAAGACCCACTTCCCAGACTAGCATTCCACGTTCCTGTTAACATATCCCAATTTGACATTGGCTTTTTAATTTTTTTTTTCAACAGCTGTGGAGTGTGTATGTGGGGCTTATATATTGTTTTTGTGGGATTTACCCTGAGAGAGACCCAGAATACCTGTTTAGATTATTCTTATGGACAAATTTATGGACTTGGGACCCACTTCATACTAGTCCATTCATTCTCTGGATTTGGGATCCTAACTTTCTTCAACCTAGGAGTGAGGAGCCACAGGGCATGTCTACATGTGATATTAATGCAATACAATAAACTCCAGTGCAGTTCACACCACAGTTTATTGCCCCTGGGCGCACCATTTTCACATGTGCCTGGGGCCACAGCAAGTTGAGCCAGAGCAGTGCACATGCTGTTGAACCACATCAGATTCAGCCAGAGCAGTGCAGCCCCAGCTGGTAGGGGGCCCAGAGGGTCAGTCTGCCAGCGCAGAGCTGCTGTTCACCCTCCCCCCATCCCAGGCTGCAGAGGTGCTGGCTGTGGCACAAGGACACTATAATGTGGGTTGTATAACTGGCAGATAGTCCCTGCACTGTAGCACCCTCATGCCCCAGACAGCCCTGGTCACTGTCTATAAGTGCATTGCGGTGGAGTAAACTCCACCATAGGATAGTACTTGTGTTGGACAGTACTATACTATGGCAGAACTAATTAGTTTACTCTGGGTTAATAGCTCTGCATGTGTTAATGGTGATGCATTACCATTAACTAGCTCTGTAATGGATTACCATTACAGAGCTAGTTAAGCAACTTCAGTAAAGCATCTCATAAGTACACCCACTATTACCTCTTTTAGAACTGTTTCCATATTACTTTATATTTTACAGCATTTTCATTTAACCAGAGGCTTCCCTCATTTTTTTTATGATATGATTTTTATTCCCAGTTTTGGATTTTGGTCTAAATTGTCCAAAGCCATTCCTCTTTCATATAAACTCCCTGTGGCCAAAGCATTTCATACCTATGACCTAAATTGTAGAATTGAAGCTTATTTTCTTCTCTCAAGGTGTCCCTTTCATTCCATGACAAGGTGCAGATCAGTTGAAACTACTTGTGCTGAACACCAAGTTTGAGTTTTGATTTTTATCTTTCTACAGTATAGAACCCCCTTTTTCATTTCTCCACACCAGCATCGGCTATTCTGTAATGAATGCTTAATGAGCAGCATGCTTCACTATAAAAGTTTCTAGTTTTTATGACTCTTAGACTTGTCATCATGTCCTTCACTTCTACCACAGCTCTTTTAAATTAATCATATTCCATAAAGTACCTATATTTAGGTGAAGAGATTCTTCATGCAAATATGTATCAAAATTTGTCTTTGATCTTACTGTTCCTCATTAATCATAAGTGAGGCAGGCAGGTAAATCTCAACTCCCTTACTCTTTTATATTTCGTCTATATTTTTATGATGCTCAGAGTTTTGTGATACAGACTCATCAAAGTCATCATTGTGATGCATTTATCTGCTAGGCACTGTCTTTGCTCTCTATTAATCTTTTAAATCTGCATAGCTTTCCTCTATCAGATTTTGTACTTTTCACTTTAGTTACCATTAAGTACACTCTTTTATTGATTGGCATTGTGCTTGTCATGTTCTGCTGCCATCTATCTTTTATCTTTTAAGTCACATCTCTAGCTCATTCCTTGACTGCCATAGTGTCATTCACTAACCTGAACTTCAAACAGGAAACTTTAGTGTAGAAATGCCAGTGGAAGTTCATCATATGCAGATATTTTATTTTTACTTTTAACCACACTTTTCTTTGTATTGTCAATCAGAATCAGAAAAATGGATGTTAATATTCTTTTTCCATTCTGCTGACAATCCAGAAAAATCAACATTTTATCTTTCTAGGGGGATTTATTTCAGGGCAAGCAATTTCTCAAAAATGCTTTCAGAGTTGTATTATCCAAGAAGATGTCAGTACTGTTCTGCAACATATTTTTTACATATTGAACCATCAAACAAGTATATGATGCTAGTGGAGATGTTATTTATTTCACTGACAGCCATAGAAACTGCAGTTTTGGATCTGCTTTAATGGTAAAACCCAAAGCCAAACTGGTTGCCTGGGCTTAGGACAGGGAAAAGGAACTTGATTTTTCTGGGAGCCATGTTGGCTTAAAAAAACCCTACAATAAGGGTGAGTCAGAATTTTGGTGTTAATACTACCTGCCTATAAGGAGGATGAGATTGACTGAGAAATGAGAGAGATGTAGCTAGCCATGTTATTCCAAGTCAGGCAGAAAGGAGGGAAAGGTGACACCTTAGAAATAAGAGTGAGATAAAAAATTCTAAGGGTAAAAGCTAAACCAAGCCTGTAGCTGTAGATGAAAGGTTTGATGTCTGATGTCTATTCCAGACAGGCCTAAGGATAACAATCGTGGAAATGGAAACATGGTTTGGTAGTCTGTTTCTGATAAGGTTAATAAGTAGAAGAGGCCAGCTGTTACAACATTCCCTGCTGCTATCCAGTGACCAACCTCAGTGGAAGACAGTCTGTCTGCTCTTCATATTCTAATCACTAATGCCCCCAAAGAGGAGTGTGGAGAAATCAGGAAAAGAAAATATTGGTCCCTAATAAAGATGAATGAAAGTCTTGGAAATGATCCCATTACATCAGCAGCTATCTTGGGAATATAACAGCCTGCTCCTTCATTTAAAACAATGCCCAAAGTTGCCTTTTCAAAAGTAAGGGAATTTTTTTTTCAACCATTTCCCTTCTAAAAGCCAAATGATATATATAGTATGAAGGCAGAACATGCATACATTGCATGTATTATATTAACAAAGATAAATACTAGTCATGGATTGTTTTCTTTCCCCTGTCCAGATCAGTGGACTATCTTGCACTTGTCATAATGCAACATTGGACAATAAATATTATTCAAGTGCAGTACAGGTAAATTGGTTTAGTCAGGGTTGATCTTGCTTTGAGCAGGAGACCTCTTGAGCTCCCTTCCAGTCAAATTTTTCTGTGATTCTAAATGAACTCACAGAAAGTTGTAACAGGAAGAGGTTTACTGCTGTTTAACATAGCTTAATTTAAAATGCAGTGCTTACACTCTCAATACAGTGACTTAATCTCTGCAAAGAGACACTTGTTAGTGGATATTTATGTTTGTACAGATTCCCAATTACTTCAGTGCCCCTTGTAGGATTGGCATTTTTGCCTAATTGGAAGATATGAAAACTGAGCTAACACCAATTTGAAGTCAATGGAAGCATTCCTAACAAGTTCAACAGGCATTACATCACAAATATAGATACCAAGTAAAATATGGCAGCCCTGATATTCTCTGCCATTTCATCCAGAAATTAGTAATAGCTTTTGCCCTATTTTAGGCTATAGCTCATGTTAGTTTGCAGCAAATGCTAACTGGCACCAGTCAGATAATTCATCACACTTGACAATTTCTGAACACAAATGTCTACCCTAGAAGACAGATTCCCTGCTGGTGTAAAACATCATGTCTCATTTGCCTTTGTTGAACATTAATCCAACTATTAACAAACACATCATAAATAACAGTATTTATTTTTCCAACTTTCCTTCCTTTTTTTGCTGGTCTCCCCATAACTTAGAAAGCTATTGGAAAAAGAAACTGTCATAAGGAGAGCTGGTTGAATAATGTTCATTACATTTTGTAGTGTTTTTAAATAAATTATTTGACAATTTTTGCCAAATATTAGCCCAGTTTCAAAGTGACAGTAATTCTGTTTTCACAAACATGTTAATTGAATAATTTTCTTGATGAATTTTACAAAGTGTTGCAGATGGGGGAAAGGGGGCTGGTGAACGACGCCTCACTCTAATCACCATCTTGAAAGTTATGCTGTCAGAATTATGAAAATGGTAGCCAGATGCAATGGTTCTTGACACAATGCCTGAATGCATATACTGAAAATGTCTTTGTGCCTCACTCATATAATTAACATAATCCTCAGGTCAGAAGATGATTAGTTATCAAGTGACAATTTAGGAGGCTAGAAATGCAGATTAGTCCTGAAACTAGAAAAAAAAGTGCTTTTCCTTTATTCACATTACATAAACAGAGCTCTTAAACTCATGCCTAGTGACTTTCCTAGAGGCTCTTTGTCCAAGTTCAAAAACAGTATTACATAATGTGAGATTTTTTTATCATGCATACTTGTTGCATTATGAGAATGCTTTTCGATAGAGGCTTCAGAAAGGTGCGTGGTAATTATTGAAAGGTACATATATTAAACAAAGCAGTCAAGAAGAAAACAGATTTCAAGAAGACAAATAATCAAAATCAGCTGAAATACATAGATCTGTGCATACTTGTATAATGGAGAACTGTGGAACAGGGTAAGAGCTAATTGCAATGTGCTGATAAAGATGCCAGAAAGTCATGTATAAAGTAGAAGTTCCCCCCTGCCTTTTCAAATATGTACTTTTATTAGGCTGAAAACATGTAATCATTTCTAAGGAAAAAACCTAAAGAGCATTAGCCAGTGACCTCTTTTGCTTAGATGAGTCTCTGTTCCTATCTCAGTATTCTAGGATTGCATTAGTAAAGCATGCTGGTGTGGGGCACTGTTGCAATCAACACAGAATGGCACAGAGGCTGACCTATTTATTGGATTGCACTGAAAGGCTTGTGCAATTTAGCATAATTTAGGTCCAACGGCACTGAAATTTTGAGTTTTAAATGTAAAGCTAGTTTACATCTTGTAAATATTTGAAGGGAATATAGAATCCCAAAGCCTGCCGTCCAGATTTCTTTTGTTTTGCAGGATTTCAGCATTGATAGAATTACACAAACACAATACCATTCAGGAATACTATATTTTCTTGTATAAAACATGTACCTTTCCTCTAGAAAACAGCTTCTAGAAATTGGAGTGTGTGTTATATACAAGATATTTAGTAAGAGCAGATTTTGCCACTTACTGGGTGAAATTGAAAATAAGGGCCTTATTGACCAAGGCACTTATATTTATCTGAGATTGTAGCAAGCACAGTACCGTGTCATATTAAAACTTAGAACATGCTCTGAACAGACACATGGTAATGGGCAGTGCTGGAGCCAACTGTGCTCCCCTTTCTTCCCAGACGCAACCCCAGCACCTGGTTCTGCAGCTCACATGACCATACGTGCAATCTCTGTGCCTGGAGCCCATGCTCCCCCCAGCATGTATGGCCCAGCAGAGGAGAACCTGCCCATGGCACACTAGGGTGATTTGGGCCTCTGCCACCGCTTGACAGGCAAAAAGAAAGGGGAGCTGAAGCCCAGCAGATGCTGCTTCTGCTGCTGGATCTCTGTGATACCATCAGTGCCAAGAGGACCACATTTTGCTCATCTTGTCTCTTGGAGTTGTCTGATGATGGCTAAATATGGGCTACTTAATATGACCTGGAGATACTCATATGAAAGGTCCTAACTGTGCTATGATAGAAGTGCACTTAGCACAAGCTTTACTACTTGAACATCTGAAGGTTCAAGTTTGAAATGCAATTAAGAAATCTTAAGTATAATGTACAACATGGCCCTAAAATCTGCAGTGATCAAAACAAAGTTACTGCACAGAAAGGTATTTTTTCTTTCATTCTACTTTTTAGCAACAAAGTGTGTATTATATTCTGTGGTGTGTTATGTGCAAGAAAATATTTATTGCTGAGTTCTTTACCTACAAAACTGAAGTATCCAAAATTAGTGAGAAAACTATTTTCTTTTCAGGAAGAGTGAACATAAAACATTGTCTGATAGAGAAAAAAAAAAACCAACATAAAAAGCCACAGCCTTGCGATACAGTACATAGAAACATAGACCTAGAAGGGGCCTCTTGGGCCATCAATTCCAGTCCCTTGCCTTTGCAGGTCATTGTTGACCCAAATCTGTGAAAATATGACTTTAAACCCTTAACCATACACCTACAAGATACAATACCATAAAATACACTGTAATTTGGCATAGCTAAAAACAGAGGAGATGAGGGCATTGGCAATGCCCTGTCACTACAATGACAGGGAAGTAGTTGATAGGACCATGCTCTATGCTATGTAGGAAGCTAAAAATAACTCACAGTCCTTGCCAATTTGACTTAGAAGAAAAATTCCTTCCTAACTCCAAATTTAGTAATTGCCATGACTCTGAGCTGAAGAACAAGATCCTTCAGCCAGGAACCTCTGAGTTTTCTAAGTACCAACAAGACCATCAGCACACCCCAGTCAAACAGTAGTCCCAGCTTCAGCAGTGGCCAGTGTCCCAGTACCCCTCTTCTCCCCTATTCTAGAAACCAGTGGGCAAGGGGGAAACCTTCCTGGTCTGTACAAATAACCAGTAAAAGCCCAGAAGCATAGGTTTCCTACTATACAACAAGGCTCATGTGTTAACATTTCTATAGTGGAATATAGAGATATAGAGATCTCTATATTCCACTATGGAAATGTTAACACATGAGCCTACATAATACACACAATGATTATTGAACAGAGAACTTGCTGTTCTATTATATTGTCACTTCCATAAACTATTGGGGTTCAGTTTTGAAGTGATAGATGCTCTTTGTCCCCATTACTTATCTTGAAAGACCATTCAAAAACTTTACTCTTACGATAGCTAGAAATCTAAGTTACAGTCTGAATTTATCCACAGGCAGTTGATCTTCAGTTGCTCATTGTGGTATGTTCCTAAAGCTAAGGGTATTGATCCATATTGATATTTAAGCAAAGACTTGAGTTTCATTATTATACTATATAATTCTATTTAATGGCATATTCCATATTTATTGTATTATAAATAACTGTGAATATAGAAGTCAGCTATTGCAAGTTTTCAAACATAATTCTTAGATATGGTGATAATAAAAGTACTTTTCATTCTTGCAAGAAGCTTGGACCCCATGATGTAAGAACATTTTGTGCGACTTTCTGTTGATTAAAAACAGAGAATTTTACTGACAAGGGAATTCACTGGTTGGTGTCCATGGGCTCATTGGACTCAGCTGAGAGGCAGTGGGTGCTGGCTAATGAGCTCTACTCGGTTTCCCCCCTTGCAACACTCATTTGACTTACAATCAAGTCCCTGTTTTCTCTTTTGTTGTCCCCTAGACTAGTTGTTTTGTTTCCATTTGTCTTTATTTCCTGACTGAGGAAGGCTTATATTTCTCCTGGTGGCCACTTTGCATAACAAATTGGCCAGTATCCAACAGTGGCAGGACTGGATGCTTTAGACTGGGAGAGCACTGAACCAGGTATATCTAATCTGTCCCGTGCTCATTTCCCTCCCTGACATCCACTGTCATTGGTTTAGAGGTTCCAGGGGAAACATTTCCAACTGTTCTATTCATCAGCTCCTGTTCATAATTTATCAGATGATAATTCTGATTCGTCCATGAATTTATCTAGTCTTGGTTTGAACCTGGCAATACTATCTGCTTCTTCAACTTCCCATGACAATGAGTTCCACAAGTTATCCATGTGCTGCATGAAAAAAATACTTTCTCTTCTTAGTTTTAAACCTGTCTCCTACTAATTTCAGTGGGTGTCCCCTAGTTCTAGTTCATCATCATAGATGACAAGACACTTCTCCTGCTAATTTTTCTCTGAGAACACTTAATATTCCCCAAATTGCCTTCTATTTGTTGGCTTATATCTAGGTTACCTTCCTCTCTACTTACCACTGGATTTTAAAAGGGATTTTAATGGCCCATCTCTGCATTATATAGAGAAAAATGTGTGTGTATCTGTGCAATGTAAATAAAATATTTATAATAGAGTTCTGCTATTGAGTATTTTTGATTACTATAATCTGAGTGTAAGTGACTAAATATGTATTACTAGGAGAAGCAAACAAAGCATTAATATTGTAACTTATTTATTGTATCCAAAGATTAGGTTAGCCATTAAAATTAGCTTCTAAATTATCCTTGGAAACATTGCCACATACTAGTTATGACTGCTGTTTGCCACCAAAAAAGTAACACCATGATTCTACTTACGGCTTTACTGTAATAAACCACAGGAATAATAACTGTAGAATGGTATGTCTGCTTCTTTATGGGTGTACTTACTTCTTTTTTAATTCCAGGACAAAACCCAGCCTGTACTCAGCTTTTATTTCGCTACAGTTGCTGTTAGTAGATGTTCATATACTCCGTAGAAGTATATAATTGGTTTAGCAGCCTCAAGTATCACTCCTACAACTGACTGCCCAAACAAATCTCTGGTATGCAGCCACAGCCTCACTGAAGTAACTTGAAATGTCTGTGTATACAGATTCCTCCTGTATCACATAAATTGCAGGGTCAGGCCATGGTAAACTTAGTTTACGGACTTCCATTTTACTGTAGCATTGGTATTTACCAGTACCACGTTATAATTATATCCGTTGCTACTGTAACTGAGGGGTTTTTTATTATACTGTGACAGTTTCTAGGCTTTGTAAGTTAGGTAAAAAAAAATAACACACTGGTTCAATTCTAAGATCAAAACCTAACCCCTGAAATATTTTTTCCCACAGTAATTTTCTCAAAATCTTTTTACTGGGCTTACACTCATAATTCAACAACATTTTAAAGCATTTTAATTTTATTTTTTGCTCTTTTATTATACGAAATAAAAGTTGCAACAGATATTCATTCTTACTGAATAATTCAAGCTTAAATATTTTTAGATTTTGAAATCATTATAAAGTATTTATTTATTCTAACAAATAAATAGCATATTATCAAATACTGAAGTATTAAAAAACAGCTATTATAAAATGACAATTGTTAACATAGAAACTGATGGGGGCTTGTATTTGTTTGTGTGAATGTGTGGTGTGATGGAAAATGCAAATGTTGTTGCACTTAACATACGCTTCATTCTTAATGATATTCCTGGTTCCAGTTTGCCATTTAGGGAGACTCTCTTCACACTTAAGTAATCTTTTCAATAAAATGCTTTAACAAATCACGATCTGTTAAACTAATAATATCGGAATAGTCCTAACATTTAAATGGTGACAGTGCAATCTTTTCCAATCTTATCAAAGGATCTTCACTAACTTGTTGGCCCATTTAGGTTCTTAGTTCAGAAATGTCCACAGAAAAAGACTAGGAACCTTACTGGTCACCGTGGGTATCTGTAGACATACCAGGAGGCTGCTCTGACGTGCTGTAATTACAGCACATTGGAGCAGACTTGATTAATCAAGTCTGCTGGGGTGTGCTAACTAGTTCACTCTAGCCAGCCTCCACATCTCAAGTATCACTATCCCCTTCAAATGGCAGCAAGGGTGCTTTAACTAAAACTCATTGAATGAGCTTTGGTTAAAGTGCTCCCACCACCATTTTGATGTGCATGGATTCTGATACATGAGACACTGTGATAACTTTAATTAGAGCAGCTTTTGGAGCCACTCTAATTAAAATGTCGCTTCCCCCATCTACCCCTGGAGCATATGTAAAAACACCAAAATAATATGAAACTAAGTATTGAGGCTGACTGCACTTTCACCATTACATGTTCTCTCTCCAAATCACAAGTGAGAAATATAAAAAAGGCCCATTAGGAAGTTTGTACTGCTTGTTGTGATGTATGTGTGTTCAGTGTAGATATGAGGACAAACTGCAACTTTAAATTTAGTATCAGAACTTTCCTAAAATCCAGAGGATGTCTGAAGCCCAAGTTTTGATTCAGGTCCACTTGTGGTATATGAACAAATAGAAAAAAAGAGTTTTAATCACTGGAAAACTAGCATATTTCACCACCAATGATTCATTTCACCATTTGAAAAAATAAATGACTTTAGTTGTGAAATTAATCAAGCTATAGGATACAGTTTATACATACATTCTGGAAGTCATTAAATAGTTGTAGTCACTCTATCATACACATGTCACATCTTCAATTAATATATGACTATGAGTACTTTCTGACATTTATATGTTAGTAGAGATGGAATAAATCTTGGAAAGATTAAAGGGGAGAAAGGAGGAGTGGCATTTGCTATATCAAATACTATTGGAACAAGATTTCATTCCTTAGCACTTTACAGTGGTACCCAGTTCAAAAGTATCTTCTAGACAGTAAATGATAACCTCAAATTTGTGAGGCAGAAACAAGGAGTAATATTTCACAGTTACAGCCCACTATATCCTTGCTTTATGTGCGTTTCCAGACCTGCTTATACCAACTTACTGAAAATGAGTAGAATTCTGAATGATGCTAGGAAAGCAGTCCAACAATTTATCTGATAAATGTCCATATGTCAAGGTTTCTTATAGTCATAATTAAAACTGCTATTCATATTAAGTATAGAATATTTGTAACCAGCTTTTAGAAACTGAAACCTGGACATTATTTCACAGCTAGTGGAAGGTTTTCTTGTTTGGGAGATGACTTTTTTGTCAGTAGATGATCATCATCCCCTAAAAAGAGATTCACCATCAGTTTGCACATAGCGCTGTGGCTTTATTGTAGGAGAGGCATGCTAGTCTAAACCATGTGAGGATCTGGCCTATCATGGAGAATTTTCTATTCCTGTTATTTATCTAGCAAGAGAAAGGGAAGAATAGAATATGCAGTATAATTAACCCTTACGACACAGAACATGATTCACGGAGTGTGCATTTTCTTCTTTCACAAGTATGGGTATCAGTATAATAGCAAAAAACAGGGACAGTGCTTTACATCATGGAACATTGAAAGATTATTATAATACAATACATACTGCACTTTCTATTAATAGATCACAGGTAGTTTCTGAGTTTACCAATTGTGAGGTTTTATTCTTTTCAGAGGAACTGAAACAAGTAGAGAATGGGAAAGAGCATGAATTCATTTGCACAAATTCTTCAAGAGTGTGAAATGATATAAACGTATCCTTTTCCTATTAACATTTTCCATTACAATTTGATGCAAATAAGAGAAAACATGTTAGTATAGCAAAGAAAGACATGCCTGTCTGCACATTCAGCCATAGCAGTCATGTTTTCAAGAGATGTGCACCCATTTATCTCTAGAGGAACTTTCCTTTGATGATGTAACTTTGATGATGCTATTTGATGTTAATTTGTTGAGGAATTTAATAGGGTAATGGTGAATTTTCTTGAAAAATGTACTGATGTAGGAAAGGAAAACTTACCTAGGGATACATTCATGGTGTTAAAACTACAGTAGTTTTCTTATTATTGCTATTACTATATTTCCTAAAGATTCCAATCCACTTCATGATCAGTTGCAATTGGCATTTTACAAACACGCATTACAGTACAGTCCCTGCATATGAAGGATTAGAATTTTAATCAGGGGTCTCAACCACAGATATGACCTCTTGGCTCCTTTTCTCCAAGTGTTCCCACCTCATTGTGTGCATTTCAAAAGGATCCTGCATTTAGGTCTATGCTCTGTAACTTAAGAGGCTCTGGACCTCAAGTGCATGGAGTTATGGAAAAGCAGCTTCCCAACATTTGTCTTCAGTTGCCTGCGTGACTGCCTTTGCTAGTGTCATGCTTGCAGAAATCAGATTCTGTTTTCTGTTCAGTGCTTGCTTTCAATGATGCTGCAGTTGGCATCTGTGTGTAGACAAAATGAGAGGCGTGTGTGCACGACACTTTAAAGCTGGCTAAATGATTTTGCACCGCTTTAATGGTGTTGGTGTTTGCACACCTCGGTAGTATATTGTATTAATTCCAGCTGCTGTAGGAAATTCGGTGCCATAATGCACCTTAAATGAATTGGGTCGCAGCAAACTACCCCTTCAGCTGCATGGCTACCCCTGCAGCTGCAGGGTGAAGCACCCGGCTCCATGCAGCTCTGTGGCTCTGTACAAAGCCCTGTAGGCAGCCTGGCAGCAGCTCAGGAAAGCAGGCTCCGCCCAAGAAAAGCAGTGAGCCTACCTTCCCCCACCCCCCAAAGCCTGCCTGCCTGCCTGAGCTGCACGGGGGCCTGGTGCTTCCCTCTGCAGCTGCGGTGTCCTCTGGGACTGCTCAAGCCTGGTGCCTGCAGGTGGGTGCTGCCTGGGGAGGGGGCAGCTGCTGCAATGGAGGGAAGCACCAGCCCCCTCCCCGCAAACCCAGAGACCGCTCCACCTGCTGGCAACTCACCCTCTCCTCCCTGCCAGAGAGTCAAGTAAGTCAACGGGGTGTGTGCACGACACAGGGGTTTTAATCAGCCCTAAATTGAAGCAGTGTTTTTTTTAAAACCCACTGCTTCAGTTTAGGGCCCCTGTTTTGTCTACACATGATAGGACATGAAATTGAGATCTCATCCTCTTCTCTGCAGAACCTCTGCCCTCATGTCATTCCATTCCATAATCCCTAGGCATGTCCAATTCATGGGATTATACTTTTTATCCCAGTCATATCCAAATATCTGGGGAAGGAGCCCAGACATGCAAAATTTCAGTCCATTTTGAGAAGTTATGAGTGACTAAGAAGAGGAACGGAAAATGGAACTGCATAGGTAAATTTAACTAGGTTAACTAAATTTAACTAGGTTATTATAACAGTTCAAATTTCAAAGTGAGGACTTAAAAGATCATTGTGTAGCCACTGGTTAGTGGGTATATCCTAAACTGTTATAAATTATTATAGCTTCACTGAAGTCAGTATGGTTGGCCTGCCCACATTTTTTCCTTTCATGTAAAAAACTTGCATAATGTGCCTTGGAACATTTGAACAAAAGAATGACCATGGCTCTCAATCAAAGGCTTTTTTTCTTGGAAAAGTGGAGTTTACATAGGAATTATTTAATCATAAAATAACAATGAGAATGTAAGCCAAGATTCTTGGCACTTTTATAACAACATATACAAAGTACATTAAGGAACAGATTATTTTGAAATTAATAGGCCCAATGCACTAATGCTTCCATAAGTCTGCATTTTAGTAGTCAGGGAACTGAAAGTGTAAAAAGAAATACATCGTAATAAAATTCAAGTGAACAATCTGTATACAGTATATCACATGGAACAAGAGGTTTTGGCAGTTACTCCCCTTTCAGTTTTGTGGGAATCACAAGTATCCTTTGTTCAGAGATAAGAACAACACACTAATACAACTTGGGGTTTTAAAATATGTCCAATAAAAATGATTTTATATTAAACAAGCTTTTTTATACAAGCTTTTTTTTAAAAAGAAAAGAAAGTATTTATATGAATAAAGTTAGTCTGCTGACACAAACTTCTTGACAAATTAATACACTGAAAACCTCCACTTCACTTTCTAGAGCTGCAAGTTGAGTTTGACTTTTCTGGTAATGTTAACTCTTCCTGAAGAAAACCTGAAAGTTTAGAAAAATACACAAATAGCTATCACTACAAAATACATAATGGCAACGATCTTAAAAACTAAGTCATAGTCCTCCATCTACATTTAGAGAGCATAAAGGAGTGCATTGACTTGCAAATGCTGAGTGCTCAAGAGCTGCTGTTGACTCAGTGGGCATGCTGCACTCCTGAAAATTATGCCACTAATTTAAAAATTTAAATATAGACTTAGCTTAACTCTTAAAAAAATTAAAAAAGAAAAATGTGGCCCTTAGCACTAGGAAGCATTTGAAGGACTGCAGTGATTTGGCAAGGAGCTCTACAGCTGGAGTTCTCAACCTTTTTCTTCCTGAGGCCCCCTCTAGCATGCTATAAAAACTCCCTGGCCCATCTGTGCCATAAAAAGTGTCCAGCTGCCCAGCCCCACCTGCACGGCCCAAGCTGCAGCAGGAAGGGCCTGTTGGCAAGGAGCCCCAGGGCCCCACTTACCTGAGCAGCAGCAGTGTGTAGCCTCACTTGCCCACCCTCTGTGCAGCCTGCAAGATGGAGGCTGTGGGGCTGGGCAGCACAGGCCCACCTCTGCCCCTTCCTCAGGACTTGCCTGAGTCCTGTGGGGACCAAGGTGGCTTTTCCCCATGCCATGCTGGGCCAGGTGGACCACCTGAAACCTGCTCACCCCACCCCCCAAGGGGCTGCTGACACTTGTTTGAGAACCACTGCTCTACAGCAATGGTCTCTTAAGTTAATAATATTTCTGCCAAACAGAGTCAATGAGATAGGAAGGGAAAAGAGAAAATATTGTTGAGGGAAGAAAAGACACTTAGTAAGACCCCCCACCACAAGAAGAGGCAATCATCTACTCTGGAAATCTTGAAGAGGAGACTAGCCAGCCACCTTGCTGGGGTCACCTGACCCCCAGTTATCTTTCTTGCTTGGTGCAGCAGGGCTGGACCCGATGATCTTCCAAGGTCCCTTCTAGCCTCACCATCTATGAATCTATGAAAGGAAGAAGGAAAGAAACACTCTCACATTTCCTGAATTACTGTGAGGGGAAAAAAAATGAAGAACTCCCCTCTTTCCTCCACCAGCTGTTTGAAGATTGAGAAAGAGACAAACACAGAACCTAGACAAAGAATTATGATTATAGAAATACAATCCTGTGACAACTTGAATACCAGAGGAAAAGAAAGTTATCAAGGTTGTAGCCATATTGGTCTAGAGGAAAAGGCAATCAGGACTTGTAGTAGAGATGATCATTTTATTAGATCAACAAGATTTTTGCAAGAAAAATTCTTTAACTGCAAGCTTCCGGGTACAAACACCCTTCATCAGGCATTGGAGAAAAGATTGTAAAAGTGCTCCTGGGTAGAAATGAAAGTTCATATTTCATAGGATTTCACAGAGGAGTCAATAGATGGAAAATTCCTCTGGGCTGTCAGTTCATAGCTAGTATGGAATCTCTCACCTCCTGTGAGGATCTCTGATGATGCAGATTACTTTGAAACAAAGGCAGGAGCCAGATCTCAGGTTTCAGGTGGTCACAGTTGCTTCCTGCTTGGGAAAATATGAAGATTTCATTTTTAAAAATGGGCTAAAATTCAATATCTTCCATGTGTCAAGTATCCAGGTTGTATCTGTATTGGTCTAGAGGAAAAGGCAATCAGGATTCATAGTAGAGATGATATCTTTTATTAGACCAGCAAGATTTTTGCAAAACATTTCCTTAATTGCAAGCTTTCGGGAACAAACACCCTTCATCAGGCATTGGAGAAAATCTTGTAAAAGTTCTCCTGGGTAGAAATGAAAGTTAATATTTCATAGGATTTCACAGAGGAAAAGAAAACCACTTTTCTAGAATATTTAACATAACCCGCAATGCATCTGCATTGTCATTTGTCATCTTCTCCATTGCTTTCTAGAAATATTTCATCTCCATGTAGGTTTGCTTTTTTCAGTACTTGTTCTGGGTAAAAAATGTATAGTTTCAAATACAGGACTGGAAGTACACTCTCCTGGGCTCTATTCCTCTCTCACATTAATTCTGGTATGCAGACTTCAGGAAGTCGCTTATACCATATTTTGGTTTGGTTTTAATTTTCTTCCGGCATTTTAGAGCTCCTTGCAGGAGGGGAGGCCTGGAATGTATTTGGGCATAGGGCCTGTGCAAAGTATTTGGGTGTAGGACCTGTATTGCTTCAAGATGGAGCTTAACATGATTATGGAAGGGTTAGTATGGTAAAATCAGTGTTCTTGCAGATATTATGTGGTTTCATGTGGGAGTTCAGAGAAAAAGCCAGTGTCCCTTGAGGTTGCCTACATATATGTATAAAGTGTTTGGTAACTCCATGCTTCTGGGCATCTACCAATTGCCCATAGGGGGCTCAAAAGATTTACCCTCCCTCCAACCCAAATACTTTAGTTGGTATCAGGGTGTCATTTTCCAAATTTTGGAGGAGGGCTTTTTCCTCTGCTGTCCTCTAAAGCTTCAGATATTAGAGATGGAGGCTTAATGTTATCGGGGAGCCTATCAAGGGACTGGCCTTTCTTCCTGTGTTCAAAGGCACACCAATCATCAGACATGGGGTCAGGAAGGAATTTCACCCCAAAACAGGTTGGCAAGGAACGTTGGGCATTTTGCTTCCTTCTCAAGCACTGAGAGTCGTTCACATTTTAGGATTATCGAGGCATATTTTACCTAACAAATTCCTTACCAGTGCAATGGCCCTGAGGCTTAGCAGGGCAGCTCTGTGCCTGGGGTAGCACTGGCTGCTGCTTTGCTGATTGCAGCAGTGGCTATTTTTGGCCCCTTTCCTGTCCTCCCCCTGCTAAGGGAGGGATCTGAGGCTGCTGTCCTGGTCACCCTCCCTCACTTTGGCAGTGGCCAAGGTGCTAATAAAGCCACTAAAGCTCCTGCTCCCTTTAGTGCGCCCAAAGGAGTTTTTATTATTTACCAGGTGTTTTGTGGCATTTTTGACTGAGCTGTTTCAGAAAAGCTAGAGGAGATGTTCCTGTGGACCATTTTAGACAAGTACAAAATAGATAAGGAATTTACTTTCCTCAAATGAAAGATGAGGCTTAATTAATACTCTGAGGGCTTTTGCAATTCTCAGATAAATGTGATATGTAGGTGCCAAATATTGTAGTCAGTGATTATGCCTCTCTCGTGGAATGGTGGCATTCCTATTAATACCCTATAGATGTAAATCGCTTTTCTATAGATATTTTCAAAATGTTGAAGTGTATTCATTTGTATTTCTGGTATGTATCATGGAAAAAAAAAAAAGAGGCCCAAATCACTGTTTACCTGATGAGCCATAATAGCAGGAGTATTTACCTTCCTCACAGCATTGTAGTTTTGCATAAAAGGAGTAAGTGCAGGAATTCTAATGCTAGGGAAAAATGCAGGAATGGTTAGTTCATCACAAATCATGGTCAATATCTAGGGCAGATGAAAACTAAAAAGAGACAACCCACAGATGCAAAAGAGCTGGTATACCCATTTACCTATACCTGTTTACCTAAAGTTCCCCTCGTTATCCTCCCTCCTCTCAAGGGAAGGAAGCAAAGAGAATTCAAAAGCAAAGCAGTCCTCAGGGTAGCTGTTTTCCAATCTACTGCCTATATTGCTGATACAGTGAAAGTCCTGAAACCATGAACGACACGTGACCCCTGCAGCTGGGGCGGGGCACGGTGGTGGTTGGTGTGGCGGTGGCGGATGATGCGGGGGAGCTCCCACAGATGCTGCTGATGCTGTCAGTGGCAGTGGGGGCAGGGAGGGAGGTGGTGAGTGCCACCCAGGGGTCAGCGGCCATTCATAGCCACTGCAGCCGGCCAGTGGGGATCACAGACCACCCGCAGACGCTGCCAGCAGAGTTGGTGGTGGGGTGGCAAGCGGACGGACCATCCGCAGGCACCGCTGACAATGTCAGCAGTGCCTTTTTTGTAGGGGGTGCACTGCCATGCTCAGGGGTTGTATGTGCACTCGTGTGCACCCCCTACATGTCGCCCCTGCCTGAAACCCCAAGTGGCATTGACAAGTTTCTCAGAGCCAAGGAACTGGACAGAAGTCTGCTTCATTCAGTGTCTGAGGCCAACCTTTTCTGTATTTTGCCAGTTTCAGCTGGCCCATGTCAGAGGAAATAGATCCACTTAGTTCCCCACTCCTTCTGCTTGAGCCAATTAAGCATCTAATTTGCAAGAAGGGATAGGTAGATAGTATCCCACTGTCATGACCCAAAAGGCATGATTGTGTGTGTGTGCTTCAGCATCAGAATTATCCACGTTAAGTTGCAGAGCATTGCACGGGAGTTTCCTGTAGCAAGAGGAAACTCCGGTGCAGGGACCAGTTTCCCGCCTTTTCTGCAGCTTCTTTTGCAGAGTGCATTGCTCGAGTTGCAAGAGGAATGCACGGTGCAAAAGAGTTCCCGCCACCGGTATGCAAATTCGTCCCCCGTGATTGGCTAGTGCTAAATTATTCACACGTGGCGGCTAGCGATTGGCCTGTTAGCCGTATAAGAGGCTTGAGCAGTTTCCGCCCAAGCCGAAGAGGACTCCACATCCATCTCGTGGGGACTCTGGGTACACGGCAGGGTAATGGAAACCCTGTGTGAGATCCAGAGGAGCGTGGCGGCCTGATCCACCGCCCACCTCTTCCCGTCTTCGAGCGCCACTAATATAAGACGTATTTACGATTTCTACATTGGTGGCCTGTTCACCCAGAGCATCTGGAGCTCTGCACCGTGGAGCCTAGCAACCTCCACGAGACCGTCTGTGTTGTGTCTGTCTGTAACTGCAACTTAATCAAGCTTTCCAGCCTACACCACTGCCATCTCGGTGTAAGTAAACAATCTTTTAAACTACCGATACGCGTCCGTGCCTAATTCCAGAGCGAAGGCCTTCCCTCTCCGCCCCGGCGTGCCCGGGCTGCTGGCCACAGCCCGCGTGCAGCGCGAAAAAGGGCTCGGGGCACTCCCAGCCCGCACACCCACCACACTACCTACTTAGTAAAGTTATAATTTGCTTCCTAAAACCATCCCTATCTCTTTTACATTCCACTGTGTCTATTGATCAGTTGAATGTTGTTTAGCCAATATTTTAATTATGCTAATTTATTTTTTTTATTCAAAATATTTTAAAACTTGGAGGGTGCATCTACATGTGCTATTAGCACAGGACAATAGATTCTGGTACATAGTGTGCCAGAGTTTACTGCTCCTGGGCACAGCGACTTCATGTGCTCCTGGGACTGCAGCACACTGAGCCAGGTGGGAGCAGCCCCAGCTGAAACAGGACTCAAGGGACAAGCCTGCCAGCCTGGGGCTGCTCCAACTCAGCTCAACATGCTGCAGAGAGGCTGTCTCAGATAGAATGGTGCTCCATTGTGGGGCTAGCTGGCAGGCAGCTGCATACTGGAGCACCTTTCTACCCCAGACAGCCCTGTCATTGTCTACATGTGTGTTGTTGCACACTAAAGAATGCCACTGCTGGATAGTAATTATATTTACAAGTACTAACCTGTGGCAGAGTTAGTTTCCTGTGCCCTAATAGGGCTGCATGTGTAGACATTGAGACTTTAGTGTGGAGGTAATAGGCAGCTCTTCAGTAAACGTGTCATGTAGATGCACCCATAGTGTACAATTAAAAAAAAAGTTTCATTCCAAACATGAAAAGTAAAATGGGTGAACACACATACATTTCATTACACACCATTTTTATTAATGTTGGCACAGAAGAGGAATTATCCTCCCTTGTAGTATTTAGTATCTTGTTTATTACATGTAGAACTGTAGTTACCTTAATAAATGGGTGAGTATAACTACAAAAAGTATTTCACCTCATATAATAACTAGATAACAAGCAGTGGTTTGCTTCACTGGATGTTTCATCGGATAATTGCATTTGATGAAGATGTTACTTACTAAAGCCCAGGCATACCTGATTTAGTTAGTCTATACTGTGCAAAACTACCTTGCCTTCTGCCTGACTTCAGACTAAGAGGGCTAACTACCTCTCACTGAATATAACACTGCCATCTGCTGGCTATGTTACTAGAGTTACATCTCTGAGTTAATTTCCCATTCTTGGTCTTCAGCACAATACCCATGTGTAATATTCTTTTATTATTTAATTAAAGTAGACTACAGTTATGGTGTCACTACTGTAAATAGAGGTATTAATACTGTACTATTGAAAGGTGCATTTGAACTTATTTTAATATACAGGCTGCAGTCTACAAACAGGGACATATTTAAATAGAAAAAAAATCAAGCATAAGCATTTTCAGAGATTAGTCCTTAGTATATTAACACATATTTTATATCCTGTTAGTAGGCCCATCAAATCAGTATGTACCCATGTGTTCTTCTGGCAAAACGTTCCATCAGAAAATGCTATTTCATCTAAACAACATATGGGAAATGTCAATTTTAACACAATTTTGTTTTGCAAAGAAATGATATTAAAATCTAAATATTCAATTTGGACTGTTTAAAAAGGAACAGCTTTGATTTTTGTTTTGAAACATTTTTTTTTACTATTATAACATGTCAACACTTTAAATGTCAAAATTCCAAAAAATATTTTGAATTGAGACGAGTATTTGTCCTTTATTAGAAAACTGTCATCTTCATATTGATGACTATGATTATTGTCAATGACAATGAGTATATTGATGACAATATGACAGTGATTTTCCCTGATATCTACTTTTTAGGAAATGTCAAATTTTGTTTTTTCACCAATCTGGAACTGAACATATTTTAATATCCTGGAATTTTCCAGAAACTTGATGTTCTTATTCATGTGTAGCTCTAATATTTTGGGTAACTCATTTTGAGTTAAATTTTCAAAAGTTTCCTCTTTGTTTCAGTTTTTGAGAAAGAAATAAACAATAAACTAGCTAGAAATTCAAAGTACCAACAAGTCCTAATAAAAGTCATCTCAAGTGGATACTCAGTGCCTTTGAAAATACCATATTGAATAGGCTTGAACATATTTCTCATGCAGTCCAAGTATTTTCCATAATGCACTATGTTTAAAAAAGATACTGTCGTTTCTCAACATATGTTGTTTATTTGGATGTGAAATATTCCCTATATCTAAGATTCCTTTAGAAAAAAAAGGAAACAAAAACCCAAACTTTCAAAACTTGATCAAACACCCCCATGATTTTTGCTTTTTATTTTCTACTTGACATGTATGTGTTGATGGTCAAGTGACAAGTTGCTTGAAAAATATTAGCTATCCAGCTATCAGGAAGATCACATTTCCATACATATCACTGCTTCAGCATACTCCAGTCATTTTAATGAGACACATTCTTTTGAATTGGCAAACAGTACTCCAGAACCCAGGGCTTCACTCTGAGGTATTTTAATAAATGTCACAGTTTTTTTGTTATAATCCTTGCTAGCTGGCACCATTTGGCACATGCTTCCCTGCAGGCTATTTCTAATCCCATTACTGTGGAAGTGACTCAGTTTGTAGCCTTTTTAGCACATTTGAGGCAACATCTGAGGGCAGCTTTGGTCTCCATCAGAAATGTCTGTGTTTATCTACTGTTTCCAGCTGTGTTTAGCTGAAATCCAGTGAGAAATTGTAATTTTAAAGGTAAAGAGTAGATAAAGCAAATTAAACACATTCACCTTGATAATTAGGAGTGCAATAATTGATGGAAAGCTGCCGGAAGAGTTCCCCGGTTTTCAAGTATTAGTGTAGATTTCATATTAATCCATTTTGTTGTTATTTATTTTAAATCTAGCATGTGTTCTACTTCATGAAAGCAAATCAAGTGGATTTATGTTTAAACTCTAAAACCCCCAAATGATATCAACGATAAAGCTTCAGATTTAGATGGATAGATGTCCTTGTCACTGTTTACATTTTAAAATCTTCAAGTCATGTCTGATTTACCATACTTACCCCAATCCAAGGTGATTTCCCCCCCCCCCCATTTAATGTAGGGGAAAAAGCTCCGCATCTTGGATTTAAGTACAGTATAAGGTGGGGCAGGGAGGGGGACAGGTAGCTACAGGCTGAACATCTGATCCCAAACCACTGCTGCTTGGTCACGCTGGGGCTGGAGCTACCATGTCCTCTGTGCTTTGTGCTGGAATGGGTCTGGAGCCATGGCAAGGTGGGAGCAGCATGGGCATCAAGGGGATACAGGCTATACCAAGCAGGTGGCAGGGGACGCAGGCACCACTGGAGGATGCAAGCACAGGGTGGGAGCTGGCAAGAGGTACAGACACCATAGGGAGGCTGCAGGCACCAGGGCACACAGGCACAGAGGGCAGGCAGCAGAGAGGAGACAAGTGTCAGGGGGAAAAGATAGAGTCAGGCCACTTGTCCACACCTCCCCCCTTCC
>NW_005842245.1:985470-1023987 GCF_000455745.1 Alligator sinensis
CCCCCCCCCCCCCCACTGCTGCTTTCCCTGTTCTAGAGGGGGGGGAGAATTTAAGATGCCCTCCAATAATCAAAGTCTACCCATGGAAAATTGTAACAAATGTGTACATTTTCCATGGATAGAATCTAATTACTCGGTGGGCGGGGGCATCTTACGTGGATTCGTGTAAATATGGTATTTAAACTAAATAGATAAACATGTCAAAATCCCCCAAGAGCCCCAAACTCTGAGGAAAAGTATATCTGGACTCAAACTCAAATTTTGTAGCTTGGGCTACTTTACAGTCTGGGGAAGAGTAGGGAGCACTGTCCCACTGCTCCCACCGCCCCACTCCTAGACTAGGAGTGGAGAGGAGGAGCAGCCATGGGCTGCTGCCCACTGCTTCCTCAGACCTGAGTGTTCCCAGCCTGGAAAACAGACAGGGAGGCATTATCCTACTGCTCCCTCTCCTCTTGTGGGGGAAGAGAACAGATGGGAGGCTTCCTCAGACCTGGATCACTCCTTTCTGGGTAATGGATGGGGAGTCTTTCCCTGCCACTCCGACCGGGATCACCTCAGTCTGGGAAAGGTACAGGGAGCAGGGGAGAGAGAGTAGCTGCAGGCTGAACCACCTGTACTGCTCCTTATCCCGGAAAGATTTCTAGTAGTGGAAATTTTCCAGAAATTCCCCAGAAATTTCCACTACTAGAAATGAATGCCTGTACATGGCCTTAGTAGTGCTGTAGAAAACTAGCACTTCAAACCTGAATACTTGATGCAGCCCTAGGGGTAGCAGGTATTGAAGAAGTTTCTCTAAAACTTATCCCAGTTCTCCAGTAGCCAAAACCCTTTTTGGCTTATACTCTTGAACACCCAATGAGCAGAAACTTTTTTCTTTCTCCTCTTCAATTTATTGCAAAATCCATACCAGGGTCTATACATCTTACTCCTTGAGAAAGGCGCACACATTTCTAAACTTGCATTATTAGTTCAAAGCAAGAGAACTGCCTCATGGCAATCTATCCATAGTAATCCATATGATGCCACTGCATTTAGCACTAAAAACTGTCTGTCATATCTGTGCACAGCATGTTCAAATGTGTGAGGAAAGATATCCTTCTTCACCCACCCCCTTCCTTCAAAAAACAGATCTGCAATGGACGTCACTAAATATTGCACTTTTTTTTACATGGAAAAATTCAAAATAAACAGATGTGGCTGAGTCACGTTTCCCATAGGCATTATGACTTTTCTATACTAATAAAGTAACACAAGGGAGATCAAATCTGTGCAGGTGCAAAGCAGCTTTTTGTTTGCAATGACTCCAATAAATAATTTTATGGGAACAATTAAAGAAGCCACATTGTAGAACGAAAATTCCTTAAGTAGAAGGAAAGTCTGTTTGTACCTCATGTATAGTAGTGGAGGCATTGTTTAAGAACAGCAAAACTTAATGAAAAACATTATACACAGGAGTCTGGCAAATTTAGTTTATAATGTTAGCATGCTTTATGGCAGCTTTTAATTGAGCAAGCAACTTTAGGAATCACCCACTTCTGCACAATTTTGCACTTATTCAAGTAAGGAGAAGGAATACAGGTTTGTGCTTGTTTTCTGTTGCTGTAGCACTTCTCATAACAGCAGTAGCTGTTTGAAAAAAAGATTAGAATAGCAGAATACCAGTCCTTTCCAAACTGGTATTACCTGTCAGCATATATTTTTTTGAGAGTCCTTTTTCTCACAGATGCTTCCAAACCTTTTTTGTTTTCAGCAACAGCATAGAGCTTGGACAAAGCAGTACTGGTTATAGCAGCATATATTTTAGAAGAGGCAATTCTAACTGCACTTGTGGCATCTTTTTGTATAACCCCCTTAATAAAGCATTAATAAGGAACCAGTTTAAGTCTGAAGCCTGTAATTATGCAGAAACCTTCAGATGTCAGATAGATAAGGATCACTGCATGTGCAAGTGAATGCAGCTCTTTCCTGGGTAAACCATTTAACTATACCTAGCAACACTAACTACACTGGGAGCCAAGAAATGAGGAGCATGGTATGCAATTGATGGGGAGTTTATGTAGTTAGCTTGAAAGGTCACATGTGCAGGTACAGGCCGGGCCAACCTTCCTTACTTCTTAATTGGTTATTAATTATACAACACATATCATCTTAGTGTGCATGAGTCTAAGCTTAATACTTAATGGCATCACAGCCCAAAGCTTTATGACTGCAAATTTACACTTGCAACCAGTTTTGTTTGAAACTCAGTTGGAAAAAATTAATTTGCTTTGTTTTGCAATGATCTCCCTGAAAATGACTAGAAAACAGAAGATTGTGAAGAAAACACAAAGGTGCTGCTTAGATCATGGGTAAAGGGGTCATGCAGAAAGAAGGACAGTGAGGTGGTATATAATGCTAGAAAGAAATATTGTACATTGTAAGTAAAAATACTATTTGGGGGAGATGATATGATGGTTTACACAGACCCACTTGCAGTGCAAAGGCTTCTTTCCTCTCCCAAGTCTGTTTCTTTAAGGTTTAAAACATTCTTGAGGGCAGAAAGCTGTGAGGAGAGAAGTATAATCACAATAGAGGGAATGGCTTGCAGACAGTTTGGCAGTGGGCTGTCTGAACTACCTTGTTGGATCCTCATGAAAGCATTAGATGTTCCTGCTTTAAACATCCCTGTTGTCCAGCACCTCATCAGGTATGTTCCCAATAGGAGTCTTATGCCACACTCCCAACAATTGTTGCAGGTTACTTTCTTTCCCCTGGATGACTCACCCTTGCTGATTATTTGGGAAGTAGGAAGGTGCTTGCCCAGAGAGTTGATCGGGAGTTTACCTATATGATAGTTTTCCATCAGAGAATACTGATTCATCCAAGCTGAATCATTGTGTGAGAAAGCTGGGATTTTGAGAAGCTTTCAGTTGAGCAGTCTGCCAAGGAGCCAGAGCCTCCTGAGCTACCAACCCCGCCCCCCCCAGCTCCTGGGCACTTGGCTGGTTCTGCAATAACTGATGTGGCAAGCTGCCAGGGAGCTGAGGATTTGGGGGCTCCTGACTTCATAGGTGTGTTTCTGGTGAGCTGCTGCATTGCTGGTGTGTGGCAGGTTCCCCACATGGCTGCCTTCCTGGGGAGTCCAACTTTCTGTCTGGCAACAAGGAGAAAAATCCTAGTTCAGTTTTCACAAAGTGAGAGACCTGAATCAGTTCAGCTTTTGCAGCCTGTGGTCTCCTGGTACAACAAATGCCATACTTCTCCAGATGAAAGCTGTTTCAGAAATTCAGAAGTTTTCCTGAGAGGAAGCAGACTGTTCTGCAGCTTTAACTATTACTTGTGCCATATCCTTTCATTTCACAAATAATACAACTTATGGTATGGACACAATGTTATATCAAATTAAAAGTGGGTGTGGGAGACACTTGCCATCCATTGAACTATTTTGGAGCAACTATTATTGTGTGCTGCCTGTGATAAGTGGAAACTAATCTGCAGTAATTTAGCATTTGTTTTATTCACTTACCAAGGGATAAAGCAAACATATGAACTACTTACTGTAAAGCAGCTGATACTCCGTAAACCCCCTTGTTTTTTCACTTCAGAATACTTGTTTTGTATGCCCACAGTAGGAGGTCTTCCATGTTGTCGTATCAGGCAGAGCAGAGAATTGATCTTTGCTTCCTGATAGAAAGAACCAATTTTCATTCATTTTTGACACTGTCTTAGCAAATTAGGTTCTAGGAATGCCATCCAATTCTATGCAGTTTAAAAGTTGTTCCTGATGTAACTTAAATACCTTCCATGAGATAATCTTGGTGCATTGTAGTTCCTGCTCCCAAATTATAAACTTACCAGTCACACTATTGCTTTGATAGTGTCAGCTCATTAGGCAAGGACCAGTCTCTCAATATAATTCTTTTTACAGAAAATACCATATTAAAGCCCTCTCATACACTGCATCATCCAGTGTGAGCTCCTGTGGTGGGGGCCAAAGTTGCTCTATTGTAAATCTGAAAGATCTGTCAGCCCCTGCCAGGTTGAAAAATCAGAACATAGGCCACAAGAATATTTATTCCATTAAAAATATAGATAAAAAAATAAAACATGGTTTGAAATCTGACTCTTTCTGCAATTGGCATAGCTATAAGAGATACTAATGTTAAATTTAAAAGAGATGTTCTATTCAAGCATTGATTTCTCATTTCCTTGTATTTTTTTTTTGTGTGGCAGTTAACATTCTTCTCAATCTAGACGTAGATGTATCCAGTTGCAGATTTTGTTGGCTGTCCTAATGCTCATATTTCTTTGTGTATGCAGCATGGTGCTTTTCTATACACTACCTATTCTATATCTGCTTTGTGGGTAAATTGATTCAGTATAATGTTAGGCAGTGAACTAGTGGATAATGACCTTTGCCTTGTGACACAGGTTTCAACCTTTGTCATTCTGATCTCAATCATGCCATGGCTTAAGGAAACAGTCTGCTTTTCTTCTGTTGCTTTTGTTCATTTGTTTATTTGTACTAGATGCTGTGTGTCACATTTTATTTAACTTATGCCAAAAGAAAACTGACTCCATCATAAAAATGAACCCAAGAAGCATCTTGAATCCTTTATGATGGAATGGACCCTGGCAGACAGTTAGAGGAAGTATCTAAGAGCTTCCAAATTTTCCTGGAAGCAAACAGAATTGCAGAAAAGCTGGAAATAGTGAAATATTCCATAATAGTGTTTGTAATACAAACCAAGAGGGATCTATAGTGTGTTATGGAGAGATGATGAAGGAAACTTCCAGCTGTAATAAAAAAATAGATTAAAAGGAAAACTTTGATATGTCACTCAGTAAAGGCACATTATTTTACAGCCTGCTGGCTGCCAGTACAAACCATTGAGCTGCAGCTTAAAATTGAACCGAGGGAACTTGGACAGAAAAACTAACTAGAGGTAGTATAGTGGATGCTCACATTAATATAAGGGTTTAACAACATTACTGGAGCTGATTAAAAAAACAAAAACAGCTTTCATAGGCACTCATTTGTCTGATTGTGGTGTTTGGATAAATGATGTCTACAGGACTTGAATCAAATTAATTTCCTAAATAACCAAAGGGGATTTTAAAGAAATATATGTGTTCTTAAAATCCTTGTTCAATATTTTTAAAGAATGCGTCTGTCTTTGCTGTGTGAGAGAGTGGTTGACATAATGAGTAGGGCTGCGTGAAGCTTTGGTCCCTGATTCGATTCAGCAGAGATTCAGCCCAATTTGGTGGCTGAATCTCCGAATCTAATCAGAGGACCCTTTAATTTCTCTGAATCAATTCAGCGAGATTTGGAGATTTCAACGTAGATAGAGCTTTAAATAATTTTTCTACATACCTCTAGGTAGCAGGGGCTCTGAACCCTGTGGTGCTGGGGTGGATGCAGTGTCCCACAGAAGCACAGGGGGACTCCCCAGCACTTCTGGCCCACTTCCCAGTCCACCAGGGAGCACACTGGGGGCCCCCCCATGTCCCCCCAGCTTGGCAACTGGTGCCTCCTGGGTCTGGGGGGGGGCACCTGGGGTCCCTCTGTGACTGATCACCAAGCCAGGGGGGCATGGGGGACCCCCCCAGCATGCTTCCCAGCAGACCCAGAAGTGGACCAGAAGTAGTTCTGGTCCACTTCCGGGTTCACTGCAGAGCACACTAGTGAGCCACCCATGCTGCTGTGGGACGCTCCATCTGCCCCAGCACCACAGTGATCACAGCTGCACTGCTACCTCAAGGTATGTAGAAAAAACTTTTAAAGCTGTGCCTGTGTCTGAATCAGTGATTCGCTGAATCATCATCGAATCGTCAGATTCAGATTCGGCTGAATCAAAACAGGGACAGTGATCCGAATCAACAGACCGAAATCACTGTCCCTGATTCAGGCTGAATCTGAATCAGAATTGAATAGGGCCCATTTTGCACAGCCCTAATAATGAACCATGTGGACTAAGGCTGTATGCAGACATTCATTTTATTTTGAAAAATTTATCCTGTTAGAAATCTTTCCTGGAGAGAAAGCAATACAGATATTCAGCCTGTAGCCTCTCCCTCTCACCTGCTGTCTGTGCCTTCCCAAGATGGGGATGATTCCAGTCTGAGGAAGGTGAGAGGAACTGTGCCTGCTCCCCTCCTCCTGGTTCTGGGGAGGAGTGAAGCAGTGGGTACCAAGAGCAGATGGAGCACGGGGATCAGATGGAACATGGGGACAATAATCCCAACCCCTACCCAAAGCAGGGAGTGGTGAAATATGGCTCCCCAGCCCTTTCCTCAAACTAGGCATGTCCCCCGGTTAGGGAAGAGGCAGGAAACAGCAATGGCAGCTCACATCCATTCTTCTCTTCTCCTGGACTGGTCCAAAAGGGGATGAGAGCAACAAATCACACCCCATAGCCCCTCTGCCAAGCCTAGCACTTCCCTGGTCTCAGGGAGTGAAGCAAAGAGAGCAGCACAGCAACCTCCACCCAATTCTCACTCCTGGGACTCAAGTGTGAGAAGGAGGTGAGGGGGTCACAACATTGCTCCCTGTATTCAGGTCCCAGTGCAGGGAGCTGAGGGGATGGAGTGGTGGGGCAAACCCTCTAACTGCTCCATGCACCTGGGTCTCTGTTGTGAGAAGTGGGTGGGGGCTCTTTCCTGCTACCCCAGGGAACCCTCCCCTGAGCCCAGTTCCCGACTGGCCAGCTTCCCCTTGCCTGTCTACCACTCAGTTGAGCATTGGGACAGCTATCGAAAAGCTGTTGCAGCCACAAGATGAGCTTGGGGGGATACTGTGCAGCCTAGTTCCCCCCAGCTGCCTTCCCCTTGCCCCCTTCCACTCAGCTAAGAGTGGGTGCATGCCTGGGAGGCAAGGAGCAGAGGGAGCAGTGAGACAAAGCTCTTCCCTGATTCTAACACTAAGAACTTTGCCATGAGAAGTAGGCCATATGAGTTGTGCTGCTCTCTGCTGCTCATCTCCTGCTTCTGGCAGCAGAGTAGAGGGAGCCATACTGTCCCAGACTAGGGACAGAAATTACACATAAACTATAAGTGATTGGAAACTGGTTCAAGTCTGTAATGCAACAGAAGTTGAGTGCACATAAACTGGTTTAAAATGGCTGAAACCAGTTTAAGACAAGCCTGGATGGATGTAGTATCAGATCTAACTGATTTAGGTTATATCAGTTTATTGAACTTCTATCCCAGATCCCCTCTAGATTCAAGTTAACTCACAGTCCCCACAGCATCTTAGGATGCTTTACACCTGCCCAATAAATGCCCCCCTGTCAGGTTCTGTGCCCTGCTGTTGTTGCTACAGGAGCTGTGCACTGACTGTGCCACACATCCCCTGCCCACACAGTGGCAGGAGGCACCACATAGCATCACGGAGCTCCCAGGGCAAAGGCAACAGGGCGCACAGCCCCAGCCTGCAGTGGGCATCCCGACTCTGCCCTGTGCACAAATCAGGGAGCACATGCCCCCATTCCTCCCCCATGGTGTATACAACAATGGGGAGCCATGCCCCCGCAACCCTGGACTAGCAGCCCAAAGCTCCATCCCATGACCCGCCCTATCCCCAGGGCCCCATTCACCCGAGCGCCTGCCCCTGCCCTTGCCCCACTCCGTCCCTCACCATGAGGGCCTCTATGGCTCCCCTACTGCTTCCCTCTCTACCCTCCCCCCCCCCCCCCCCCCCCCCCCCCGCCCCCCCCCCACGTCCACAGACTTATTTCTCCAAATTCACCCATTGGCATCATCAAATAAAACTGTTGCCTCCCTAGTGGAAGAGTAGGGGGATGTTTGCTAGTTTTAACTAGAGAATTCAGTAGAAAAACTGGAAGTCACCTGGTTCTTTTTCTGAGAAACTGCCAAGTTTGATCATTATTGTTCTTCGGTGGCAATAATTATTTCCATATTCACATGAATATTCATAGATGAAAATAAAGTTAATTATAAATATAACATCACTGATAAAAAAAAAAAAGTCTTTTCATAATTCACATGCACATAAATCAAATAGATTAAACGGCATTGTGTCTGTGTGTACTGGATTATATATATGAATGCCATTAGTGTGTCATCACACCTTGTTTATTTTTAGATTGCATCTGACAAACAAGATTTTGACTAAAGGAAGTTCTTGCTTCCTAAATGAAACAGTTCAAGACCACCTTAAAAGTATCCTATCAATATTACGTACCTGCCAGCTTTGGGTACAGACTTCAGTGTAATTTAAAGAGGCCTAGTTTAGCTTCAAATAAACTAGCTTGGGTATTAGAATCAATCTAGCCATAGCAGCAGAGATCTAATGTGGCTAATTTTGCTTGCTAAGAACATTTGCAATTGACTTTTTTTGTTGCTTAAATGCAGAAATTATTTCCTTTTCATATTTGTAACTATTTTTAAAGATCATTGTTTTTAAGGGCATGTTTTTATGAATAAATATTTAAGACTGCAAGGCAGAAGTCTTTGTAATAAAGGTTTCTTATCTGATTTGACATTCCTGATACATCTGATAATCCCTTTTACAAGAACATTGGAACAGAAGGGTTGCTAGAAATGGTGCAAAGTACATTTCAGCTGTGAATATGCTGATGGGTTCTGTTTATAGAGTGTAAAACAAGTTTCTCACAGTAAATATGAAGATAGCTTTGGTTTAAGGTAGACTGCTGAAAGTAGACATACCCCAGCACCTATAACAGTAGTAGTAGTAGTAAGGAGAGAAATATATTCAAATATTTGATTACTGAGATACACCCTTGTGGATGGAGACCCTAGCTTCAACTCTTCTCTATTTCTTCACTGAGTATGTAAAATTTAGTTATTCAATATAAAACCTAACTCAGGCATTGACCAGACCTTCTCATTTAAGAAAGACCATTTCAGGGGATAACATTCTAGCAAAATAGATTTTCTCTTACTGCTTTCCCCATTTAGATTTGCCAACACCCTCTCCCCCCCAGACTCTTCTTTTTTGTTTCTCTGATATTACAGTGTTGGGGAGAAAAAAGATACTCATAAAATGAAGCTTGTGCATCTTTGTTCTTATACTGAAACCCTTGCTAAAGACACTTTCAAAAGTGAGACTGTGGAAAGCTATGGTTTAAGAGTCACCGACCGTTACTAATTATGATTAAACATCAAATCTTTTACGTGGGTTTTGTTTGTCAAAAAAAGAAATCTATCAGCATTAATATATGCTAACATTACATATATTATTCTCAGAGGACATAGCAGACATAAGAATTTTTTAATGTATTTTATACCACATGTAAGGTATGAATTATTAATGTGACCTGAATATGCAATATTTTAGTTGGATGTAACAGAGCATAATTTGAGTCTCTCTTGCCTTTGGTATCACCCAAAGAAAATGCAAGAAAGTTTTTTCAAGATGTTTATTGGTTAAATTTTAAAGGGAACCTACTATTGTGGTTTAGTGGTAGAATCCTTGTCTACCTGGTAGGAGAATGGGCTTGATTCCTGGACACACAGCCATTGAAGCTCCAGACTTGGTCTGGCTGTTGAATTATGTCTCAGTGGTCCAAAGGGCAAGGTCTAGGCAGCTCCACTCCTCCATACTCCTGTCTAGGTGTATGCATCAAAGGTCCTGATACCCTCTTACACATACACCATGATCCAGAAGGATCAACAATTGCCTGCTCAAATTTAAAGGAAAGCTGAAGCCTGCTTTTACCATAAGATGGGTTACTGAGGTATAAAGAAAAACTCTCTTGAGTTGAGAGATTTAATGGTTCCCTCGATTCTACTTAAGATATAATAATAGCATATAGCAAAGGAGGTCAGTATAATGTTCACTGTATCAGTGATTTGGGAAACCAAGTTGTTAGGAGGCTATCTAAGGTTAGCTAGAAGGTGTTAGTGCTGAGAACTCATGTGTTAGTGTTAGTGCTGAGAACCCATCTGTGGAGTGGACCATAGTCCTCCAGACCTACTGGGGAGGATGATCACTCCATACCATCCAGTGCTCTAACTGTGCAAAAAATGCCCAGACTGCCAGGAAGTACATCCACCCCTGTGCTTCTATCAAGTGTACACCATGGCCCACAGGTTAGGCAGTGGAGCTGGCTTAGCATAGTTCTGAATTATGTACCCAGTGCTGTTTGCAAACTGCCTGTCAGTGCTATGCATTCTAGCCGGGAGTCAGGACTGTGTTAAACCAATTGTATTGCCTGACTTTGGGACAAGCTGCAGAGGACTAAGTGGGCTTTGTTTCTCAAGGGTTCTCTAGGGCTTACCCCAGAAGCTGCTGAGACATACCTAAGTCATGTTGCCTCACTTATAAGCACTGGATAATATCTGTAACTTTATTGTGGCATTAAACATCTCGTAGTTCCTCCCTTCAAATATCTACTCCATAGAAACACTGAGGTTCTGACTGTGTACATCTACATGTGCCAATTAATGCGCTTGTATAAACTCAGGAGCTTATAGCTCTAGAGTTTATTCAATTTTGGTGTACATCTGCACATGTGCCTGGGATCACAGTACATCACTGGGCCAGGGCAGAGCAGCCAGGCTAGCAGGGGGCCCTGGAGATCAGCCTTCCAGCCCAGAGCTGCTCCCCCTGGCTCAGCCAGCTGTGGAGGGGCTGGCTGGGACTTGAGGGTGCTTCAGTGTGGGGCTAGCCAGCAGGCAGCCCTGCACTGAAGCACCCTTGGGCCCCAGCTAGCCCCTCCAGGGTGTACTCATGTGCTGCTGTAGAGTTTTTTACTCTGCAGCAGGAGTAAATTAGTTGATTCCAACGTAACCAGGGCGCACGTGTAGATGCAAGACATTTTACTGCGTAACTAATTAGTCAACTATGCAGTAAACATCTCATGTAGATGTGCCCACTGTCTTAAATGTGGATGGAATCATTTCTGTGAGCGCTGCTATTGAGCTCCTGACTGCAGGTAATTCAAGCAGCTCCTGCTAAATTAAGAAATTCTGATTCCAGACATGAAAGAGTTGATAAAAACGTGGGTTTTTTTAAAGGTCTGAAAGCAAAAACATTTAATGATAATGACAAATACTTATGCAAATGACTGCTGATACTCATCCTGCCAGAGGTGACTGAGTCTTCTAGGACAGCTGAATATTTCAGCCAGCAGGGGCGATTTGGTAGCTAGTAGGAGACAAAGAACTAAATAACTTTCTCATGACTTTAAGGGTTGCGAGTAGTTTTGCTGTAGTTCAGTCAGCAAAGTTAAGCTGCATTACCCTCAAGGAGGCTACAGTCTAACTCAGAAGGCAAGTCTTCTAACCTGTATGCTTTTTGAGGTGAATAAGATCACAGTAACTTATTCCAGAATGAGATGTTGGTATTAAATGGATTGAAATAATGAGCAGACCTACGGGATCCTCTAGCATAATACATGGTTAGTTAGACTGGAAGCAAGGAAAACAAATGAAGGAATTATAACTGCCACTAATTTATGTAGATAGGCAAGTGAAGATTCAGTCATGTTTGAATTAGATTGTGTGCACAATTTTAACGCCCATAAAAATATGTTTTCAGGTTGTTTTATTTCATTAAAAATAATGGAATATAGATGTAATAGAGGAAAAGTGAAAGAACTAGGGTTCGGTTCTTCATGCAGAATGAGACATTGTATCCTGAACTTTAGGTTGGGGAATGATTAATCACTGAAAACACACTTTAAAATTTTAAGGGGCAACAGTTCCTCCCATAGCTACAAATCAGTTTATGACTTACGGTTCTTTGTTTGATAAATGCAGTAGAGAGTGGAGAAAAAGGCTAATGGTTTCACCCTTCTCCTATGACCTGAACAGTTGCTCCTTCCTGGATGAACTTACATGATTGAGAAAATGAATGTTGAGGGAGAGGGAAAGGAACAAGTCAGCAGATGAATGCAGAGCCTGGGACATTTTTGGAAAACAGTAGTTGCATATAATTCTGTGTAATATGTTTGAAATCGTTCCAACTATGTTCATCTCCCTCCTTATAGTAAAGCTTTTTTGCTTTTTTTATTTTCCTAAAAGCTTCCCATGCACATGACTGTCATTAGAGGTTTTGCATGTAGCATAAATTTTAGAGGAAGATGTCACTCAGAATTAATATCTATTTACATTATTGTCACTATGATGCCAGAAAACAGTTGTATGGGCATATGACTGTGAGCTTCAACAGCTTCAGGAAAAAGCCAGTAGTTAACAACAGGTGTTATCAATCACTATTCAATCTGGTCTTCATAGCTGGGGAGAAGAGGGTCCAGCTGTTTGAGGTTTTCTGATTAAAAATTTCTTCTTAATCAACTTCTTGTCTTTTGCTTATACCCACATAGGTTTTATACTTTTTGTGGGCTTGGGGAAATGAATGGATTAGCAGTATCGTGCCTCTGAGTCAGTAAGTTAATTAAAGACTGTGAGTGTAAAATGGAACAATGAATTATTTAGCGGATAACAAACATGATATAAAATTCCATTTATTGGAATTTAAGTCCATTTTTAGTTTTAGATTGTGTATTCTAATTAATATATTTTTATATTATATAAAGATAATAAATATTTGACAATGTTGGCTGAAGTTTCAGGTGATTACCATTCACATTCTCTGTACTTTTATAAGCTGTATTAACATGCTATCACTTTCTATCTTTGTGAAGCTATGCACAATTGTTTGTCTAAAGACAAATGCAAAGTCTACAGGCTGACTTAAGACCCTATCTCTGTACACTGCTGTATTGTTTCTCTTTCATTACATTTAGGTTATATTTCTGCAAGCTGTTTCTTGTGTGGTTTCATGGTAATTTTAACAGAAGATCACTACAGATCTGGGGTCTGTTTGAAAGAGCTTGTGTCTTTAGGGCTTGATTCATTTTCCAGTATAATTGGAAAATGAAATATATATATTGACCCTTCTCCCAAATGCTTCCTTTCCTAAGCTTTATTATCATCCTGTTTATTGAAAGCCATGAAAAGCTGGTTTTTCGTATTATGTCAAACCTTCACTCCTAATATCCAATTAGAAGATATTCCAAAGCATCTTTCTTTTATTTAGAGCCAAAGGAGATTGTTAATTTATCATCAGAAATTACTTTTATACATTCTTTATTCACCAAATCCAGCATCTGCTTTCTAAATTTGACTTCTGCAGCACTGAACTGAATCTCTAAATTTGAATTACTGATCTCTGAGGTTAATCATATCTTTTTTTAAGTAATAGTTTTTTATAAAAATGTATAAGTGATGTAAGCACCTTTATTCTTTGATACTCACTGAAGCATGGATACCTTAGGTTCTTAAGCACCTGGGAGGATCTGGACCTCAAGTACTTTAGGGCCAGACCCAGAAACAAATTTGAGAATCTTAGGTGGACTGTGAGTGAGAGTATGGTGTTCCTGTGTCTAGGATTCTGTAAACCACATTCAGTTGACATATAACCTTGGAGGAGCCTAAATTCAAGGTGTGCCCTAAAAATTAAAAGTTTCCTAGGTTCTTCTGCATGTGCACAGAAGCATTCAGGCCTTGACTGGGCTGCGGAAATACCTAGTTCTGGTTCTTGCTACCAGAACAATATCTGTATTTTCTCCAATGAGTTCTTCAGTGTAAAATACAGAGACACTCCTAGTAACAGGTATGAGAACACTCCCCTTCCAAGTGAGTATTTTAACCATTAGGCTACAGTCCTGCTGTCTCAAGTTAATTTTGAATTTTCTCCTGTAGAGCTCCGAACAACCCTGAGAGGAGAATATCTCCATCCAGGATAACCTGTTGCCTGATGGTTAGGGAGCTTTTTGAATCTGGGACATTCCCTTTCTGAATAAGAAATCATTAAGGTTTAATATAAAACCGTAATGGTTTTATATAAAACCTTAATGGTGAGGCTAACACTATGCCTATAATTTCCTATGCCCCACTTTTTAAAAAGAAAAGAGCAAACACAGGTCATTCTTTTGAAGGAGAAGACATAGGAATATACCTTTAGGAAAGGGTTGTGGGCTGTCCTGCAAAAGGAGAAAGATTACAGAAGGAGAAAGGTGCCTCTGCAAATGTGAGTGAAGAACACGATTTCATCACATTCCAGTCTTCAGTACTACCCGTTGGCTAGCTCCAGGCCTGCATGTGTTGACCTTAGACAGTTCCTTGTTTAATTTACTATTTTGGATTCCATCCCCATTCCCATTGGATTCCTGAATTTAACTGTCTCCATGTACATAATAAAGATTATGATACTTCAGTCAGAGCTCTGGATCCCCCTGTGGGTGGCCAGGTGTTTAACTTTTAAGCACTCAAGCCCTTTGTTATATCTCAAGTTAATTTTGAAAATTGGACTTAGGCTTCTGATTTATAGGGCCTTTGAAAATGTTACCCTTGAATCTGTGAGATCTGAAAAGGAGGCCACTATTCTATATCCGATTAGTTTAAGGGGTTGAATTTCTTTTAGGAGTGCGGTTTAATTGGTTAAAAGTAGCTGGGGTTTTTTTTGTTTGGTAGGGTTTTTTTTGGCTTGTTAGTTTTGAAGGGGCTGACTGTTATAAAGATTAAAGCTCCAGTCCTCTGGAAGTCATAACACTTCCATGTGTTACAAGCTGGGAACCCAGAATCACTAGTCCCTCCTGAAAATATAAACCACCATTGCCAAGGATTAAAAGAAGCTACAGTTGTATGCAACATGCTTCTGAAGGGGGATTTGAAGGTAGTCTGATAGATTATACTTAAAAAGGAAATCTTGTTTGTGTGGCTTTAACAGGGCTTTGAAGCATTTTGCATAATAGTCTGTATCTTAGTCTCTCTCACATGTTATATATGTTGATAGGAGGAACTGAGCTGTTTACCTCCATATCTAGTACTTTGTTATCAGTAACACAAAAATACTGCATTTTCTTGTGCATCCCACATCCACAAATAAAGCACAGACCTTGTTCTTGGTGAGGCAGAAGGAAGAGAAAAGGATATTCTAGAGTTATCTCTGCAGAGGGCAGAGCCTCAAATTCAACTCACTCACCCTCCCTTTCCTGCTTAACCAAGAGCTGCTGAAGAGCTTGGGGAAATCTACGATTTTGTAAAGAGATAAAAACCATCTGGAAGACTGATGAAATAGGACAAGAAAGAGCAGGAATAGTTAAAAGATAGAAAAGTTGCTGGAAAAAAGGTGGCTTGATTGGTAAAAAAACAGAACTACTAAGAAGGAGAGGCCATTGTTAACATCTGTGGAGTAAAGAACAATGAGCCATTAAGCAAATTGCCTCCTCCTGCTACCTGAATAGAAATGCCACTGGTTCTGTGACAAGAATCAAAGCTGGAGCAGGTATCAAAGTGGGGTGCTTGTATTCTAAGCAGAACATCAGTTTCCCTATTCAAGACAAACACCTTAATTATGGGCAGGGGCTGATTGTTGAGGGAAAGGTGTGTGAATAAATATGGTATATACAACCATCCAGTTAAGAATTGTGTGCCCGCCTCGCTTTGAATACCCACTCACGTGCTGCCCTAGTGCGTGGACCTAGTGGTGGGCGTGGTGAGGATTCACGTGGCCACTGAGAGGGACCATGATCACCCTGAAGAAAGCCCCTAAACTCACCTGCCACGACTTTGAATGTATTTTCAGTGGAGGGGTCTTTCTCTAGGTCCCTTGGGGTTGGTCACTCCTCCTGGAAAATTATATTCATGGGGCTCCACCTCCCCTACAGCCCTACCTTACACCAACCTCCGGTGGGCCACTACTGCGGCCATCCCTCTGGTGCAGATGACTTTTGATCTTGATGTCCTCTTTGGGATTGGTTATTGAGTTTGTTTCTTTGATTGGCTATGGGCCTACTGGATATGCCCGTCTTGTCTCTCTTCCACGTTGTCTACGGCTACTTGCTGAGCCTTGTGATCATCCTGGTGGTGTGGTGTTGGCCAGATACCCCTCAAGGCAGACCTAACCACTGATGTACTCAAAGAACGGGAAAAAAAAAAAGAGGCCACAACAGCAACACAAAAGACTATATAAAGTCCACTAGCAACTAAGGAGAGAAAAGGATTTAAAGAAAAGGATAACAGGGTGGAAAGAATAGACAGAGATCAGGATCCATTGCTGCTTCTCTCTTTCTGCCCTAGGACCTGAGCCCAGTGATGTCCCCCAACACTGCTCCACTCTATGCCTTTGTTGGGGTATCTTCTGCCCTTCTCCAGGTCAGCCTCCCTCCACAGCTTGGTACCTGTGACAACCCAGAGTAGGAAGCCTCTGCTGGCTCCAGGTCTGTTATGGGTCCTTCAGGAGCAAGGTCATCCCCTGAATGCCAGTGCTGCTCGTAACTGGCATGGAGTTTATTCTCTGCTGCTCGGGGTGCATCTCCCCAAGCATAATCTGCCCCTTTGCACTGGAGCTCCTTGCCACCGATGCAGGGAACCTTGCCTCCGCTGCCATTCTCTGGTCCGGATCCTTTCTTTTGAGCCGGTGCTGCTTGTTGCCCGTGTGGAGAGCCTCTGCTGCTTCTCCTACTCTCTCCATTTCTTTTCTGATGCTCCCTTTTATCTTCACCAGCTGGTGATTTCTCCTGACATCACCCGCCAGCTCCAGCTCTATATAGGCATGGCTCGTGAACTGCGCGGGCTTCATTCTTTGTTCCTTTGATGTCTGGTGTCCTGTGGCCAGTTAAGTAGTTTCTTTTTCCAAGGTTTTTTTCCCATAGGGTGTGTAGCCCCTGTCCCAGGGTCTCCAGCTCCCCTGTGGTTGTGCCCCTGGGACAAATTGGAATTGGGAAAATACAACCTTCCTGATCCTAAATATTTAAATCAGACATATTATTCTTATGATGCTGACTTCTGATGCTGACGTGCATTAATTCTTATTTGAAGTCAGTATGCTAGAAGTGATATCTTTAATTAAACCAACTAGACAGTTGCAACAAAAAATTGTCTTTATTTGCAAGCTTTCGGGCACATGTGCCCTTCCTCAGGCATAGGAAAATACAAAGATTGTAAAATTTCTGCCAGGTAGAAATGAAAATTCATATTTCACAAGAGAGTTGGAGGGTGGAGTAAGATCTCCTGGCTGTAACTCTTTATTTCACCCTTTTCCACCCTCACTAGCTGTGAAATAAGCATCGGTAATTGAAATTTCTGGTTGCAGTATGAAATGGTGTTTTGAGTTTTGTGTCTTCAGTTTTTTTTCATACTCTTTTTGTAACAGAATTTATTGTTTCTCTAACACTGTGTTGCAACCAAGATTGATTCTGAATTTTGTCACTTTTAACACAAATCTTGCCATAAGTATTTTTGGGGTTGGGGGGGAGGTTTGAACAAGTTACAAAATCCATAGGCAAGACCCACTTGGTTTATGTTTTAGCCCAAATGTGGGTTTTTTTGTTTAAGAATCACAACTGCAAGTGAAGTAGATAATCAAAATAATCCCTACCATGATTCCTTTGAAATTAGTTAATTGAGTTATACTAGAGGCCCGTAAAACAAAAATCAGATGACTTGCATCAAATGTAAGAGCTATAGTAAGATGTTCACAAAACTAGGGAATTACCTGGCTATCTAGGGAAAATTAAACAAATTATCATGTAAAATAAACTATCAAATTTAAATCATGTTAACACCATTTTTAAATAGCCTTTTTCTGCTCATACCTCAGCAACTGCAAAAAAGTGTAGGTACTATAACAGATATGAATGTTATCATTTAGATGCTAAATTACTCAATTGGGTAGCCTGCTCCATAAATTGCTTAATTAGATGTCTAAATTCTCTCTCTTATACCTAGTTTGACTATAAATAAGTAACTGATCCTCCAAAGAAAGACTTGGAAATGTGGCTCTTAGCCTTATCACTTGAGATACTAAAGGAACTTTCATGTTTTAATAGGAGCAGGGTAAACCATCTACAGCCTCCTTTTTGTAGAAATAACTGAAAAAGTAATAGGAACAGAAATGGGAAAGTTCCCATTTAACCTACAAGCACTAGTATTATGTCAAAACTATGAAGTGACCATTTTTAACGAAGATCTTTTGTGCCCAGAATAAGTAATGCTTTGAATTCTGCATTAATAATCACTCTGCTTTACAAACAGAGCTAAGCTTACCCTTCATGACCTACAAATATATAACTTCCTTATCTCTCTTCTGTGAGAATGTACAAAAAGCCGGGCTGGAGGCATAGCATCATGATACTATGTTCCAAGCATATCCACTATATAAATACGGATTTTTTTGTGGGGTCAGGGTAAGCATATTTGAATGCTTCAACTCAAATACAGATAAATGAAATTATGCTCTTATACTAAGGCAGCCTATTTAAACCTCTCATTGCTGTAGGAAAGCAGGTTTTTAGGGTTGGGGTTTTTTTTAACCACAAATGGGAATGTTGCTTTAGTTCATGCATTATTCATACCTTGCTTGTTTTGGGGTTTTTTTTGCTGTGATGATGAAACGAATGTTATTAGATAACACACAGGAAATGACAGAGTTCTAGATCTATATGCTAAGGAACTAATGACAAGAGTCATATACGGACAATGAGATTTTGGTTCTCTGTCTACTTGGGGATTATTTCTTTTTTACTTTTCCACTACTAAATGCTCTGAGAATTGTAGGACTATCAGGAAACTAACAGGTAATTATGAAGTTTATGGAGATTAAAAGGACCATACAAAATGTTTGCATAATTCACAGTATTATAGGCATCTGTCTGTCTTGCGAGATACCAGATTTCTGCTGAATGAGGTTTCAGCTCATTGAACATTTGCAAGTGTGACTGAAAAGCCCAATTCTTGAATGGCAGTCCCTTCTGTACTTATCACATATGAAGTTTATATTTTATAGGGTTCTTCCTGAGGATTTTTCTTTCTTTTGCTCTTCTTTCTTCAAAAGCTTTCATTCTACACTTAATAAACTGTTTCCAAGCACTTCTATTTTTCCTTCTGAGCATGTATGTAGATAAATTCCTTTGGTGGAAGTCCCAAAAGTATACATTAGAAGAAAAGGAGAAAATAAAATATCAAATTGGGGCAAAGACGCACTCTGCTTCAAAACTCAGAAACCTCAGAAGTTGATCCATTATATTTGACTGTTCACCACATTCCATCATGGAAAAAGCTGAGGAGTTTTGGTGGACAGCCAATATTTTCCAATAATTTGAAGAGACCTTATCTGCTGGCAGGGTCGAAGGTCTTGGTTAGGTCAACGAGGGTGAAATAGAGGGGTCTATAATTCACAGTATTACTTAAATTAAAAAAGATATCATTGTGAATTTCCTCAGCCAGATTGGCATGAATGACAGATGCTCTTTTATATATTCCTTTTTGTCAGTCAGCTTTTTTTCTAGGTTGTTGCCTATAAAGTGATTCAAGTCTTAACAGTAGGAAGAATTGGTTTAAAGGTAATGAACGCCTAAGCTTCATTACAATAATGTTATTTTTTTGTAGAAATGGCAGAATAGAGCTTTTGTACAGTGTGTATGTGGTGGGTTTTTCTTCCCCTCCTAGAAGGTGTCTTGGGGAAATGGATAATTACAGTGCCAATTTTTATTAGTAAAATAATGTGGAAAATTTATGAGCCGATTAAATTTGTTCTTGGCTGCAGATTTTCATTTTGATAATCCCCCTAAAATGAGTAATAAAGTATCTCTGATGGTAATAAACTATCTTTCTTTGACATTTCATGATAAGTGTAACAACAAATAGAGAGGAACTTCAAGGATTGCTTACTTCAAAAGCTCTATAAAGTCTATCTGAATAAAATCCATGACTTCCATAAAAGTGGTGTTGAAAATGTCATGGAATTAAATTAATGATCTACATCTCTTTGGCTCATATTGTCTATATTTTACTTATAACTTATTCTACAGAACATTCTGTGTATTGTTGATTGAAAGAAATATTAAATCCAGCTGAGCATTAAACACTTTTTTTAAAGGAATGAATAAATATAATTATACATGTTAATAGTTGTGAATCTGCTTTTTTTATTTGCTTGTCTGTCATATATAACAGATCACTAGGCTTTGCCTTTTATTTCTATTGCTAATTTTTCACTAAGAAAGATTTTAGGAAGTTTTCATTTTCTGTATACACCATTCTTTCATGTTAGTGGTCCTTTTAAGTCACCCACTGTGACTTAAAGTAATGGTCTAATCAGTGACTACAGAATGCAAGCATTCATAATACTGAAAATTAAATGGTTATCAGGATCCTTTCTAAATATGAACCCATTGAGTATAAAATAATAACTTTGAGTGGCTAACACTGCTTTCATTGTTCTTGATTGTATGAGGGTGTTTTAGAAACTAATGACAATTTTGAAATACAACCATTTTCTGTATAACATCATTTGCTGGACCACATCATTTCTCTGCATAGTGACCCTGCTTTGCCAACACAGCGTTTCAGCAAGTCACAAGATTCTGGATACCATCCTCAAAGAATCTTTATGGTTGCTATTTTAACCACTTTTGCACCATGAGTTGGACCGCTGCATCACTGGCAAATCTGTGACCATAACAAGCCTCCTTCAATGGTCCAAACAGGTGATAATCACTTGGTACAAGATCAGGACTATAGCTTAGATGTAGTAAGATTGCAGAGCCCAGTCCATGCCAAGTCTCTACAGTTGCCCATGCACTGTACGATCTCAAATTGTTATGCTGGATATGTTGCTTGAGCTGGCTTCGGGTAGTTTTGGAAAATGTGGCAGTAGGTGTTGCTGTTGATCATGACCACATACTTATGTGGTCCTCATGAAATGGACAAAGTGTGGTCCCAGGCAATCCCAAAACAAGATGAGCAAGATACTGCCCTAGGATAATTAAATGCAGACTTTTTTGGGTAGTGATGATGGTCTGTGTTTCTATTGCATGATCTTCAGTTTGCTTTTGGGTTCATAACAGAGAAACCAGGCTTCATTCACAGTGACAGTGTATGAAAATAACCCCTTACCGTCATCCTGTGAATGTTACTGAAGCTTGGTACACACTTCCCCACATTATCATTTATGCACATCCATCAGTTGCATTGGCAACCAACAGAGACACGCTTCTAGTAATTCAGGTGATGTTGCAAAAGAGTGAGGATACAGCCAGTATTTATGCCTACTTCTACCACTAGTTGAGGCATTCTCACTCATCTGTTGGCATGCACAGCAGGGTCATTCTTGGCAATGTTGTCCTCCATCCTAGCTGTGTTGCAGTGCCCTTTCCAGGTTTCATTCGTTATGACCTGCCGCCATTTTTTTAACTTCTCCACTCATTCATAGACCTTCTACAGAGCCATTTAGTTATCACTATATTTTACCACAATCCAAGGTTAATTTCACAAGGAAACACATCTTCAGCCCACAAAAAACAAATGATGGAATAATGTTCTTCTTTAGTGCTCACTGATAGCTGTGCAACCATGTTGTTTATGCTCTCACTAGCATCACTGCCATGTATTAAGTGTTAAACAATGGGTGCATTCAGTAATGCTGCCATCAGCAATCCCCACAGCTATATAGTAGCCCACTGTTGCACACATATAACACAGAAAACCATTTTGGTGTTAAGTTTCTGAAATACCCTCACATGTTGATTCTGAAGCCTATTGATATGGCTATCAGTTATATAACTACTGATCTAAGGATAAATATTCAGTTATTCTTACACTTTAGATAGAATTTGTGACTACTGAAACAAGAGCAAAGTGACTCTGCTGCTGTCCATATCTGACATTGGTCAACCATAAACAAGAAAAAAAATGTAACTTTAGTTTCAACAGAAAATACAAAATCTAGGAATTTACTTTGATGAGAGGTTAAAGAATTAACACCATATTACTTGAAAGAAGTGTATTCAGTTCCAAATATTTCAAATTATGTGAGCAATTTATATAAATAAATGTTATCTGATATGACCTTTGACTTTAATATGTATCAGTGTTTTCTGGGAAACGATTATTAAAAAAGTATATTGTGTCATGTTTAAAATTTCATTTTCAGTCTTGTACTGCTCATTCAAATTTGGACCCTGTTCTCCAAGTGGTTAATCATGTGCTGTATAGTAACTTGGGCACTGTGTCCCATTCACTAAAGGAGACTACCAGCACAAATAACAGTTTGTATGATAGGGCTAGTCTCCCCTCATAAAGAACTGGGTTTTGCCAGTTTGCCCTACAATGCCAAGTGACTTCCACACTTCCAACTTAAGACATTTTTTTAAACTGACAATTGGTAAGCTTTTAACTGGCACATTTTTATTGATATATGTTTTACATCATGCAAATGTAACTCATCTACCGGTTGGGTTCAAATGTAGGGGTTTAACATCAACAATAGTAAAAGTAAAAATGTTTGGTTCTCAATAAAAAAGATGTTCTTGAGTTGGCAACCCTGCTTCATTGTAGCCATGGTTTTTACACTATTTTCCCCTCCCTTCCCCTGCCTCACCCTCCCCCACAACACACCCTGATGTCCCAACTGCATGTTGTCCCTGCCTTACCCATCCCCCAGCTTTACCTCTTCTAGCTCCACTTCCCACCCCTCAATCCTAGCAAGGACCGCCAAAGAAACTTCCTGTGACCCAGCAGTATTACAGGAGCAGCAGCAGCACATGGCTGAGGCAACAGTCTCTTCAGGGTGCTGCACTCCTGTCGGCTAGAGTCCCACTTATACACAAGGTGGTACTGCTGTACTCTCTCCGTTGGAGCTTCAGTCAAGCTATGGCTGCTTAGTGCTTTTACTGACTGCTATTTTTTAATGTAGACTTTACTGATAGCCATTTTCAAATCCATGCTAAGTAATGTATGCAGATGAGTTAAGAAGATCATTTGGGTAGCTGTCCTTTCAAGAAGAGGGAGAACTTGAACTGCCCCAGTGAAGAGTTTAGCCAAGAAGCATGTTAGTGTTTGGCATGGAAGAAAGTATGAACTGCTTGGATCTCACTCTTGGTTTCATTTGTTTCATGCTTGTTTCAGCTCCTTTCTATGTTTCATCAACCCTAAATCTGGGGTGCAGCTTTCTGTGAAGGGCTCAGCCTGGGGCATCACTCAAAACAATGAGACAGTAACCTGAGAAATGCTATGTACTTAGTACATGTAATCACAATGAATATTAAATGTTGATGACTCCCTATCTTCAACCCCAATCCCTCTTTTCTTCAGCATGTTAATACTCCATTTTGGTGTAGTGTGGCACATACAAGCTAGCTTTAAATTAGCTGATTTGAATACCAGTGGAAGTCAAACTGTGGCAATATGGAACTCAGTGGGCATGTCTACACATGCTATTAATGTAATAATGGCTTACTATGCAGTAAAATACTGGGCAATAAACCTTCCTTTGGAGCACATCTATACATGCTCCCTACTAGGAGCAAATCTGTTTCCAATGGGAGCAGTCTACTACCGGGTGCTAGCCCAGGAGCTGTCAGCGAGCACAGGGAGCTCTGCTGGATGCAGCAGCATTTGTCTCTTGGTACATCAGGAGGGGTCTTGATGGGCACAGGTCTGGGAAACAGATGTTGCTACAGAGTTCCTCTGACCCCATGCACTTAGGGACAAGCCCTGTGCCCAGTGGGGCTTCCCTGTACTGCCAGGAGCTGTCCCACTTGTGGTGCTGCTCTCCTTGAGCCCCAAGCTGGGCAGGGAAATCCCCAAGCATCTGGAGGCTGACCAGGAGCTGTCCTGCTTCTGGGGCAGCTCCCAGACAGCCCCTGGCTAGCCAGGGATTTCCTCAAAAAGCTGGAGACTGGCCAGGAGCTGTCCCACTTCGGCGGGGAGGGCAGAGAGCTACACTGTTGTGGCACTGCTTGGGTCATGGCTCCTGGGGGAAGCCAAGAACTGAGCAGCACCAGGACCTGAGGAGTTCCTCATCCCCTTTGTACTGGGGCTAATAAGGAGCAAATTTGCTCCCAGTCAACATCTACATATGTACTACTGCATGGTATCTAATCTGCAGTTAGTTTACTGCCTGTACTTGCAGGTAGTAACTAAGTGCACAGTAGACTAATTTAATGAGCAGTAAATGGTGAACATGCATAGACGGTGATGCTTTACTGTGCAATAGATTAGTCTACTACTAAATGCAGATAAAATGTGCTTCTACAAAATCACTCAAAGCCTGTGACTAAAATGTAGATATGCTTTTTATCTTGCTCCCTACCTCCCCCAAGTCTAGGTGACACCCTCACTTTTCCAAACAAACATTTTTTTTTCTAATGAATGCTCTTTCCTGAAAATGCTGAGCACCATCTCTACTACAGGTGTTTGTGATTTTCTTTTCCCCCTTTAAGTGTGGGTTACAGAGCCCAATGTTTATATTAATCATATTGCTTTTTATTTGTGCATTCTAGACCTCTAGGAATTTTGTATAATGTATTTCTTCAGCAATTTTTCTTGCTTTCCTGAAGATATAACTTCACTTTGGTGAAGCTATGTAAAGTGTATCAGAATCCTTTCCAAATACGTGCATCCTGTTTAATTAGTTAACTATCAAAATAAACATACGTTCTTTTTTTTCTTTTTTTGCTGTATAGAAATGTGAATGGGGTTCATTTACCTTTTTATCCAAGTCTTAATTTTATCATAACATACAAAAAGTGAAAAATACCTTCAATAAGAACTTAAAAGCATTAAAAGTTGTATTGCACTAGTTTCCAAGGCAATAATCAAATTTTGTGATCAAGGTGGGCTTTGTAATTTATCCACCTGGGAGCTAGATTATTGCCTCATAAAAGAGTGCAGTTGTATTATTATTGCTTAAGTAGTATTAGACAGATAGTTATCTGTGAATAGTTATGTTCAATAGTTATGATTTTATAGATCTTTTAGTAAAAGGCATCAATATTTTTCCCATCTCATGAGTTGATAGTGCTTAAGTTTCAATTATTGCTAAAACTTTTGTACAACTTATGCTTCATCAAAAGATAATGAGATGTATCTCTAAAAATATTATTTCATCATCAGTACTGCATGTTTGAGCTGAGTGGTGCATATTGCACAAAATCAGAGGTTTTCCTTGAAATCATAGTAGCACACTGGCTGCCCATTTTGATTTCAAGAAGTTCTAGAGATACAGAGGGAGGAGACAGCATTAATAAGGACATTTTAATACTAAATATCAAGTAATCATTTTAGCCTAACATGACTGCTTGAATTGACATGCTAGCATATAACTGTAGTTCTATCTGTGCCTTTAAGGGAATTAAGGTATTAGTGAAATAAGCAGCTTATAAGCGTATCTATACATGTAAACAAGGTATGGTTATGCTAGAGACAGGAGACATCTAAATCTTAATCTGTTGTAAACCCTTTTTCCTTACACCAGAAATTAGGTGTGATAGATGTGTATAAGTATTGTTTAGAAACAGTTTGATCCCAGATGTTACTTAAACAACATCTGTAAGGGAGGTGGAGTTAATAGTGTCTGGTGTGAATGCAGAAATAAGAAATATTTTAATTTCTAAAACAACTCTTAAAGTATCCTAACAGCACAGCTCAAAATACTTTTTAACTGTGGCTTTCTCTAATGTTGATATGTTTCTTCCCAAAGTTACCATCTCAGCTGGCAGAAGCCATCATTTCTGTCTCAGCTTTCATAGACTCACTGGTTAGTCTTACTTAACTTTACTAGTGTAGTTACACATTTTGCACAAAGCTTGTGCATTTAAAATGCCAAGGCTTCCCATTCTTAATAATAGGCCTGTTTTGCTTTTTTTAAAGGGAGTTTTGTTTTATAGTTTATGTATTTTGGTATTTGTATTATTATGAATATACAAGGAAAATTTATGTGAAATGTTGTGTTTTTGCTCATTCAGGTGTGGCAACTTAAGGCTGTTATCAGTTGATGTAATGTGACCAGTTTGTCCTGTTCCATACTATACTGTCACCATTATTTTCCTTTTGAAATAGTGTTCTCTGGTAACACACGAGGGAACACTCAACCCAGATGATGAATACCCAATTTCACAGTGCCAAAGGTTTTTAATGGGAGTGCATGATGTATAATACAGAGCTTTGCACAACTCAGTATAACTTTTTTTTTTATAAAGCAGCAATTAAAATAATTTTCAGACTTGGACACTTATGGTTAGGCTTCTTTTAAATGGCTAATATAGGCTCTTGAGTTTGAAAACATGGCTCTGTGTAATTATTTATTTACTCTTGGGTGGAAAAAAATAAGAAAGAGAAAAAAAATCTTTCACTTTTGGAATGTTTGGGGATAATGCCCAATTAAAAGATGTGAAACAAGAAAACGAGGAAGGGGACTTTGATTAAAAAAAAAAGCAGGGTGTAATATCCCTCAAATTATTTGTATTATTAGAAATAGCTACAACTTGCCTCTGAAACATGTGATTTATATATTTAGATGATTTTTGTGCGACCTACCTCACAAAATGCCCAGGGAAGCTTGCAATAAAAACAAGATAAATGATAAAAACAAAATAAAGCATTAAAGTAAAATAATAAATAATAGAACAACCCCCCAAAACAATACCCCAGAATTTAACTTAACCTGCTAAGAGCCTTCCTAAGTAGAAAGGTCAGGTAATGCTTCTGAAAAATGGCTCAGGTTTGATGGGTCTCAAGAGGCAGGGTTGCCCATTGGATTTCAAAGCTGAGGAGCTACTGAGAATGACCTTTTGTATATTTTTAGTAAATGATCTTGGCACACAGATGGAACTTACAGTGGAACATGTTGAACATACCATCACAAATTAACATAAGGGAGCATTTGGGCTCTTAGGTATGTAGGTCACAGGCCTATGTACAATATGACGTTCTCAGTTTTGAACCCTCAGTAAGTTTTCTGATGAAATGCTGGAAGTTTTCATTTCTGTTTTCCATAATACTGAAATCTCATTAAAGGTCAATTTCATCCTAAGTTTATAGAATTTGTATATAACCCTTCTGCTGGGCACCAGCTGACAGAAAAAAGGGCTCAGTTCACATTTCAGGGTACCCCATAAATTATGCTAGTGGCTTGAGACCCCACCCAGAAATTTGGGAACACTACATTTGCTGGGGCATCCCATATAAAAAAACAAACCCCTCCTTGTAAGCCATGTAAACACACAAAACCAAATGTATTACAAAAAATAAAAACAAAAAACCAAAAGAAAACACTTAATATAATTTTAAAACACTATTAACTATAACACAAACTCTATAGCTGGCATGCTCTTGGGGAGGCTTCACCCTTGCCCAGGCAGTCTGGGACTTGGGGCTCCCCAATGGGTAGTTCTGGGGGTCTTTACCCCTATACCTGCACTTCAGCAATGGGATGGAAAGGAGAGCTCCAGAGAGAGAGTGGCAGAGAGTCCTATGAGCTGCTCCTTGAGTTCACTGCACCGTGGGGAGCTGCTCGAGAGTATGGGTCCTTCTGCATTGCAAGGGGCTGTGTTGCTTCTTGAGAAGCGGCAGAGTACCAACATCCACTTCTGCATGGTGGCTTTGAGGGGTCAACTGTGGCTTTTGTCAGCATACCGCATCCTAAAATTCCTAGTCCTAATACCAACTGTGCTGAGCAGAAAACTGCAAAAGTCCTTGGAGGAAAGGTTAGGCATATCTCGGCTTGGGCCTGAACTGGGCAGCAAAAGCCAGCCAGGCCTCTACTACATGGAGGCCTGGATGAGCAACAAGTGCCAGGTCTCACCATGGCTCAAACCATGACCGGCTTCACAAATCTGCCAGCCCAGCATATAGTTGGGGTTCAGCCACACAGCTAGGTTGTAATGCAATGGCTGTGAAACAGCAAAAACGGCCCAGCCTATGGCTGCAGTGGGGACATCCAGTCTCAGCTATACCATTGTGCTGAGATACTCCAAGAGGGGGCCAGACCCATGAGGCCAGTAAGTGCCAGGACTCCATTCCTGATCAGTTAGCTCCAGAGATTAAGACCCCCATGGTATTATCCCTCTCAAGGTCTTTGTGGCCAAACAACCAGCAAAACTGCCAACACTCCATTCCTGATACATTTGCGCCAAGGATTAATACCCACATGGTAAAGAGGAGTTTGGGGGGAGCAGAGGAAGGAAATAGGAGCCTCAAACTCTGAGACAGACTTGCTTTCCCTTCACTTAGCTTTGCTTGCCTCTCCAGTGAAGGGAGGGAGGAAGCAAAAGACCCCCCATGTGGAGCAGCTTGTCATGTGGACCATCATGCCAGAGTGACACCTCTTACTTGATATGCCTGAAGAATCTTGCACTGAGAGTTTTACATAATTTGCCCAGATACAGGCCCCAGCTTGCCATGTGCTGGTCAGTGTGAACAGGCTCTTTAGCTTATATCTGATGCAGATTAACATTTTTTTTCAGGCTATCCATACAAAGTGTACAGTAGAGATGAAATTGCGCATTGTTTAAATAACTATCCTATTAGGTCAAAACACCACTTTTATGCCCATGGAAGACCTCAAAATATGAAATAGCAGAAGGTAAACGGTGCATAGTTTTTCTGTGTGTAGGATTCCTAGTCTTCTACACATAAGGGAATTTCACCTAAAATGTATTAGCAGGGAGAGTTAGTATATAAGGTACACGTGCCTTCTGCCTAAGATGCATTAATTCACATTTTCTTTACAAATTTTGGTTTTGGGCTATACTAATATTAATTACTTCTGAACTATATAAAGTTGCGATTGGAAAAACTCTGGCTTGGGGAATGATGTCAGTAACTGAATTCCAACTAGCTTTGAGTATCAAGGACAATAAAAAGTCCTTTTTCAGATATGTGGGGAGCCAGAGAAAAAGCAAGGGCAACGTTGGACCCCTGCTAAGCCAGATGGGACATCTGACAACTGATGCCCAGGAAAAAGCCAAACTATTAAATGGGTACTTTGCGTCAGTCTTTCATCAGTCCCATGGGATGCCCATGCCCACTACAGGACAGGGAGATCCAGGTGAGGATGATCCCTTGTCCTCAATCAATGATGATCTCATGAAGGAACACCTTGAGAGGCTGGATACTTTCAACTCAGCCGGCCCTGACAGCTTACACCCCAGGGTACTCAAGGAGCTGGTGAGCATCATAGCCCAGCCCCTAGCATGGATCTTTGAGAACTCCTGGCACTCTGGTGTAGTGCCCAAAAACTGGAAGAAGGTCAATGTGGTGCCTATCTTCAAGAAAGGGAGGAAAGTGGATCCAGCAAACTACAGACCCATCAGCATGACCTCTATCCTGGGGAAGGTCTTAGAAAAGTTTATTAAAGAGGCCATCCTTAATGGACTGGATGACGCCAACATCCTGAGGGATAGCCAGCATGCGTTTATTGTGGGTAGGTCTTGGATGACCAATCTCATTTCCATTTATGACCAAGTGACCTATCACCTGGACAAGGGAGAAGAGATTGATGTCAGATATCTTGACTTCAAAAAAGCCTTCAATCTGGTATCCCATGATCACCTCTTGGCGAAACTGGCCAACTGTGGCCTTGGGTCCACCACGATCTGCTGGCTGGGAAATTGGCCCCATGGTCAGACCCAGAGGATGGTAATAGACAGAAGTCAATCATCATGGTGCCCTGTGACCAGTGGGGTCCCCCAAGGCTCTGTCCTTGGACCCATATTGTTCAACATCTTTATTAATGATGTGGACATTGGAGTCAGAAGAGGACTGGCCAAGTTCGCCAATGATACCAAACCCTGGGGCAAAGCATCCACACCTGAAGACAGGAGGGTGATCCAGGCTGACCTGGACAGGCTTAGCAAGTGGGTGGATGAGAACCTGATGGTGTTTAACACTGAAAAATGCAAGTATCTCCATGTTGGGAGGAAAAACCTGCAACATCCTTATAGGCTCGGCAGTGCTACGCTGGCTAGCACTATGCAAGAAAGAGACTTGGGGGTCATCATTGACCACAAGATGAACATAAGCCTTCAATGCGATGCTGCGGCTTGGTAAAGCAAGCAAAATGCTGGCTTGCATCCATAGATGCTTCTCAAGCAAATCCCAGCACATTACTCTCTCCTTGTACTCGACCTTGGTGAGGCCACAGCTGGAGTACTGCATCCAGTTTTGGGCCCCACAATTCAAAAAGGATGAGTAGAAGCTTGAGAGAGTCCAGAGAAGAGCCACGCGCATGATCAGAGGTCAGGAAAACAGACCTTATGAGGACAGGCTGAGAGCTATGGGGTTCTTTAGCCAGGAAAAGCAGAGTCTCAGGGGTGATCTGATGGCTACCTATAAGTTTATCAGGGGTGACAACCAGTATCTGGGGGAATGTCTGTTCACCAGAGCGCCCCAAGGGATGACAAGGTCAAATGGTTATAAACTACTGTAAGACCGTTTCAGGCTGGACATAAGGAAGAATTTCTTTACTGTCCGAGCCCCCAAGGTCTGGCATAGCCTGCCATCGGAGGGGGTTCAAGCACCTACATTGAACACCTTCAAGAGAAATTTGGATGCTTATCTTGCTGGGATCCTATGATCCCAGCTGACTTCCTGCCCCTCAGGCAGGGGGCTGGACTCGATGATCTTCTGAGGTCCCTTCCAGCCCTAATGTCTATGAAATCTATGAAATAATTATTGTTCATAAACTCCATTAACTGCTTTACATGCCTCTGCTGACTTCCACACTGTTAACTATGAATGGCTAAGGTGTCTTCACAATGCAAGTGAGAGAATATTTTTGAAATTGATAAATGCTTTGTATTCCACCTACAACAGCAACATAATAAAAATATTTTTTCTGTACTATCTATTAGAATAAGAAGAAATCTTGTGTTTCTGAGAGTACAGTAAGGCCAGATGCAGACATTACACTTTTACCTGTCTAAGTGATCAGAAACCAGTCGAAACCCATAACAGAACAGAAGTTCAGAGCACACAGACTGATTTAAAAATGGAGGAACCCGTCCTAAAATAGACCTGGATCAATGTACACTCAAACTTAATCGATTTAGGTTAGACCTGTGCATCAAAAGTCAGTTCCAGGTCCCTTATCAATTCGAATTAGATCACTGTCTGCCAGCATCCCAGGTGCTTTTGTGATCTCCTGCTAGCCCTGTGTTGCAGGGAGGTGTCCTATCACTCTGCCCATGCTTGGCCAGAGTGCCCAGTGGGCCCTGTCCCACCAGCTGTCCCAGACCCAAGACAGCAAACCCCACTTCACAGCCCTGTGTCCTGCCTCTGACCTGCTGCCCTCCTGCCTGAGCCCTGCCTCCTGCCTTTTTCTGCAGCCAGGCAGCAGGATGGGGAGGGGAATGGAGGCTTCTGTGTCCCCTCCACACATCCTGGGATCTGAGCACCCACATCCTCAGGCCATGCCCCCACACCCCATCATGAAGCACCCCGTGATGAACACACAGAGTTGACACTGAGCTGAGGAGAACCCACATGGTCGGGCATTGCTTCATAACCTAACCCTCGTTCTCCCCAGCCTCTCCCCAGTCCCACCTCCTGCCTCCAGCCAGTTGTGAGTGGAAAATAAAGATAACTAATTCATAATGAATTTATTCTAACACTTGCATTTCTTTCTATGTTATGTGACCTGTTCATATGTTAGGAAGTAGGAAATGATACATACTCGTCTGAGCATTTGTGGACAAACTGCATTTACATTTACTGGGTGGAATCCCATAAATTATGCTCTATTATTACTGGGAGGAAGGATGGTTTGTAGTGGCTTTAGTGTGACCCTGGTTCACACCAGGCAGTGGGAACAGGGTGGGCTCAACTGAAGGAAGGATCTTAGAGGCCTCTTACCCAGGCCTCTTAAAGCTGTGGCACCAGCTGGTAGCAGGACATGCCTGGCAGCCCAGGAAGCTCACACTAGGCAGCAGGGACGGGGGTGGGGGGGGCGGGTGGTGTTCCCTGGCTTTCTGCTGCCACCTGGCATTCGCCACAGCTCCAAGGAGCTTGATCCTTCCCTCGATGGAGCCCTCCTTTCCCCGCTGCCTGGCACGAGCCTCCCAGGCTGTCTGCCACCAGCTGCTACTCATGGGAGCTCTGAAGGGCCCAATCCTTCCTTCTATGGAACCCCAAATTGGTGCCTGGCAGCCCAGATGGCAGTGGCAGGGGCTGCAACCCACTCTGGGGTTCTCCCAAAAGCCTAGGGCTGGGCACAGGGAAGGTTCTGCTGTGATGGCAGTAGTTAGGGGGCATGTTCACCCATGCTCAGGAGCCAACAGGGGGTGGCCTGGGTGCTCAGCTGCACTTGGCACTCTCTGGCAGCCAGGGGAGCCTGCAGGGCCTGCTAGAAGGCATTCAGGAAAGCCCCCAACCTGATGGCCTTGGTAGTTCAGGCAGCTTACTGCCTCCCCCACCAAAGGATGAATGTGTGTTCTACTTGCTACCGATCTAACCTGTCCAGCTTACAGGAACCCATGTAGGTTTGATCAATTCCACCTCAGGCTTTTTGAATGTCTGCACCTAGCCTAATACTCCAAAATGTAAAACCTTTTTAACTGAACCTGAATGGAACAGCAGATAGAAAAATGAAATGGACAAAGAGGTAAAATTATGCTCTGAGTTATAAAGAGGAATGCATGTTAAAATTGCCTGCAATCGCAGGAGAGTGAAATCTGATCCAGGAGTTGTCTTTTGTCCTATTTTCCATTGTACAGACTCGTATGTGATTTAAAGTTGTACAGCATTGAGCCATATTTTCTATGATGCATATTTCATATACCTGTATAAATGGGTTGGGGAGGAGGAGTTGTTTACAGGGAAGGAAGTGGGGAATCGGAGTAGATAGGGAAGAGAGGCTTATTGAATCTTTAGGAATTATAGGTCTGTATCACATTCTATGTGGGGGAAGGGCTAGCGTGGTAAAGAAGTCTGCAGATGACACTTGTGTATGAACTATGGATGATGAATGAGTCTTTAATGCTAACTATCTAAACTGTAGCAGCCTCATAATGTATGGCATAAGTTGGGGCATTATATTTGCCTCACAAGGAAAATTGAAAAATGAGAGAGAATATTTCTTACTCATTAGAAATAAGATATGTAATGGGTTTTCTACTAAATATATGTTCCCTTATTTATTCTATTTCTGTTGTGGGTGTATCTTTATTTGAATTCTTTCAAAAGACTCAGACTTCCTGTTTCCAAAATCCTTGATGTCAATTCAAGGTTTGATCTATCTTAATTTTGCAACGTATTTTGTAGTAGCTGGAGAGTTCTCACTCTACAACCTAATGGAGGTGAAATCCTGATCCCAGTGAAGTTAATGGGAGTTTTCTGGGGCTGTGATACCAGCCAGGATTTATTTAGAAACCTGTTGGTGCGTGACATTGATACAAGAAGCAATAATTCTCCTTTGTGTGCTATATATCCCACACATGATGCTAACATATATCAAAAGGTTTGCCATCAGCTAGATGCTATAATAATGAAGTCACGTAAATTCCTTTGGCAACTTAGTGACAGAAGGTTTGCGCAACTTCCACAGGAGTTGTTAGTTACAACATGAAGAAGTAATTCAGAGTACAGCCTTGTAGCTCCTTTGCTATGAATCTTTGTGTGCAAAAAGATGATCACTCACATTTTTGCAGAAGCAAATACGAGGAAAGAATGTGACTGAAGGGGATTCGCTTACATGTTTGATAAGTGGTCACAGGAAATTACATATATTACAAGTTTAACTCTACTATGTATCTTCCAGTAATAAAAAACCTACATTTTCTTTTTTGTGTATATTGATAAAAATAAGATAGGTAGTTAGCTGTGTTAGTCTGAAGTCAGCCAGAAGATTAACATTTTTTTACAAATGAACAAAATTAGATGTATAGAGAGAGAGTACAAGCTTTCATGAACCCAAGTTCACTTCCTCAGTTACATGGGTTCACAAAAGCTTATGTTCTACATATATATCTTATTTAGTTAGTCTATAAAGGTGCATACCTAGCCTCCTTTATTTAAAAAAATGACCATATCTAGGGGCAGTCACCATAAAATACTGGTCAATAGGAAAAGACTCCAAAGCAAGGACAATGTGCACACTTAAAGTCCTTCATAACACAAACTTCTCAGTCAGAAACTTTGTGATAGTCACTGGGCACATCTACACGTTCACTATTGTGCAGCAGTTATTGCACATTTAGTTTAGTACTTGCTTAGTGAAGTACTAACTAAATGTGCAGTTACTACAGTTGCTGTGCAGTAGCTCCGTGCATGGGTTTTTTTTGTGACGCTTAGTAGCTTGGTTTTTGCCCAGCATGCTACTGCACAGTGTTGTAATCTAGTGCGCATTAAGCATCTCATGTAGGCCCACTACGTATTTTTCAGTGGAGGTAGATTATTTTTAATGTTTGTTTTATTGGCTGTTTTCTTAACATTGAGTCATTTATATGTATGAGTATTAAATCACAACCTCAGAATTCTGTTTCTAGTCTCCATGGGCAGACCTCTGTCTGTTAGTACTCAGACTCATCTCCATCAAAGCTTTAAAGATTTGCCCCTTGGATCCAAATATGGGATCAGGGCCATAAATGTTTCTGAATACAATTCTTTTGACTCAGTGGCTAGCTTTACTTTTCAATTGGATATGTCTGCTGTGATCAAATCGCCATGTATTAATGTGTGGAATTGGAGAAAGAGGGTAAGGTTTCAGGAGGGACCTAGGTTGGTGTGCCACCTGGACTTCAGAAATGTGAACTGGCAGCCCAGCTGCTGTTGGACAAACCAGCCTTTTAGCATGTCATATTGGTTCCTATGAATGTTCAGTAAAGATCTTTCCTTCAGACCTGTCCATCTGCTTCATCTCTTACTGCTAACAAAGCAGTGGCCATTCTTTTTTGACTATGTCCACCTCAGCCATCTGAAATTATTGGCTCTATGCTTCTCTCTCATCATGTGCTATTTCCCTGTTAGAAGAGTGATAGCTCACATCTCCGATAAAAGTTATTTTTTAAATAATTAGATTCTTTTTTTTTTTCTAAACACACACGGCCAACTTGCTCTCATTACCATTAGTGCATACACGTGACATCTTTTCTCAGAAGAAAGATTAATTAAATGTTTATGAAAGAGAGACACCTGGCACACTTCCATAAACAAATAGGTCTCCTGCGGGTTTGTAACAGCTGAGGAGAATTTTGTAGTATCATGGGGAACTGTGAGTAAAGACTTCCTCACAGCTTGAACTTTTACACAGTCTTCTTCCTCATAAATATGCACCAACACACAAGTAATTTTTATTTTGAATGCCGAAGTACAGTATCAACAAATGAAATCCCAGAGATAACTTATAAGAAATGGTAGTGACTAAACTAAATTGAAGTTGTGTACACCAGGCCTGTGCGAAGTGGCTAGTATTCGCTTCGGATTCAGATTTGACTGATTCGGGGGACAGATTCAATTCAGTGATTTGAATCACTGTCCCAAATCGATTCGGCTGAATCTGATTTGGAAATTCAGCCACTGCTGAATCAGCTGAATGTCTGAATCAGACAGACCCCATCCTCCTCCCGCTCTCTCAGCCCCATCAATGGCTGCCCTGCCCACCCGAGCTCCTGCCTCTTCAAAAATGTTTTTAAAAGCCCTAGTCTCACCTTCTCCTGCCAGGCGGGGGGCTATCCCCACTGCTCCCCACTGCCCCATGCTGCATGGGGGGCTCTGCCATGAGCCCGCAGAAGCCACAACAACCACTGCAGTAGCTGGTGAATTGGGGGCTTTTTCTTTATTTTTATTTTTAAAGAACCAGGAGTTGGGGCCGGGTGGGACAGCCATGAGTGGGGGGGCTGGGAGAGCGGGCAGGGGTCAGGAGGCACTCAGGGGGTTGGGAGGAGCAAGCAGGAGATGGGGCCTGGCAGGGGTCTCCCCATTGTCCCCTCCCTCCTCCTCCAGTCCTCCCTTCCCCACCCCCTACTTACCAGCATGGGATCCATGTCCAGCTCCCTGCAGCAGCAAGTGAGGACTGCCCAAATCTCTGAAGCTCCCGAAATCTTTTCCGAATCAATTCAGAGAGCTTCAAATCGATTCGGACCTTTTAACTGGTCTCCTGATTTAATTCAGGTTCAGAGATTCGGCCACTGAATTGGGCCAAATCTTCTCTGAATTGAATCAGCACCCGAAGCTTTGCACAGCCCTACTGTACACGCAGAAGCAGTAGCATATGATCAAATCTAATGCAGATCCAAACCCAAGAAGAATGAAGTGGTTTGGGCCTTTTAATTTAAGTATTAAGCAAATATAGTTAATACTTAAACCTTTTAGGCTTAAAAGATGCATTTCAATCTAAGGCTGAACATTAAGTCATTTGCAAGATACTAAAAGTGGGAAGGGTGTTGCTTACTATTTCGCCTGCTCTTCCAGATGGATCTCTTTCTTAGATTTTTTATTTGATTCTTCTTCAATGGAGTATTTCTACTGGTACATTGCTGTTTACCAAAAATGATACCGTGCTGCTAAATCCAGCTAATTCTAAGTTAGCATAATTACTTACATTGACTGCTTTTTTCCTGTGATGACAGCTAACTTTTTTACCCTAGAGAAAATAAATGTATTGGCTAGTGCCTGTTGTGTAAAATATTTTAAATGGGTTTTTATACCCATACCTTTTGCAAATTATGTTATTGATATATTTTGATCTACATGTATTTTATTTTCAACTTTAGCTTTCTTGGGTACCTCAGAAACCTGCCAACTCTAATTCACCCTCTTTTCCTCCTACCCCAAACCTTAGTTAAACTACAAGTTAAAATCACTAGGATACAGTCAGTCTCTTATATTTCTAAGTTGTATTTTCACTTTATCAAAATTTATGGTGATATCAGAAACTGTTTTATAACTGGATACAGATGAAAGTTGAACTGTATTTTAAAATTCTGGTTACACGATTATTAGATTTTTAGAGCTCCTAATATGATTAAAGGATACCTTTAAATTGTGTTATAGGAACTTATTTTCTATCTTTCCCGGAGATGGATACAAAAATTATATTATCTTTCACATTTTATGTAATAGATCTCTATTAATAAAAAATAATTAATTCTTTATTTTTCATCTTTCAGATTTATACTCCTAAAACTATATATTGCGAGGTTTACATAGTTAATCATTATTAGTCATGTAGTTTGATTCACAGTATAGTCTATCTTGAGTGTGCTGTGTATGAATCAAGAAATGTCAGTTTCTGAGTTGTGTAAAATATTCAAATTTAAGATGACTAAGCAGGTCATAGACAGTTTGCAAACATACAAGGTGAAGCTACTTGGATGAATTTTTACCACTCATTTGCTAAAAATAATGGTACATTTACAAAATAACTCTTTTTTTTCCCTTCCTCTTACTGGTAGAATATGCTTTTTCTAGATGAACTAAAGTAACCAACATTTAAAAATCAAAAACAACAGTATAAGAGTCTGACCCCAAACCTGTTGAAATTGATAGGATTTTGTCTACTTACTTGAAATAGTCTTAGGATGAGACTCTATACGCTATTCAAGACTTAGCTATACCATATAATAAGTAGGAGTGTGTGAAACAGGCCCTATTCGATTCAGATTTGGATTTGCCCTGAATCAGTGATTCAATTAATTGATTCAGACCACTGTCCTTGATTTGATTAGGCCGAATCTGAAGATTTGATGCTGATTCACGGAATCAGTGATTCGGCCATAGACACTGCTTTAAATATTTTTTTCTACATACCTCGAGGTACCAGGCATGGCTTGTGAACACTGTGATGCTGGGGCAGATGGAGTGTTCCACAGGAGCATGGGGGACCCTCACATGCTTGGCAGTGAACTTCCGGTCCACTTCTGGGTCCGCCAGGGAATGCACCGGGGGGGCCCCTGCACCCCTCTGGCTTGGCAATCGGCTGCAGGGGGAGCCTGGGTGCCCCCCCAGACCCAGGAAGCACCAGTTACTGAGTCAGGGGGGCGTGGGAAGGCCCCCCTGTGTGCTCCCCAGTGGACCCGGGAGTGGACTGGAAGTGCTTGTGGTCCACTTCTGTGTCTGCTGCCAAGCGTGCTGTGGACCCCACCCATGGTCCTGTGGGATGCTTCATCCGCCCCAGCATCGCAGTATTCATGAGCCACCTGGTACCTTGAGGAATGTAGAAAAAATATTTAAAGTTGTGTCTATGGCCGAATTGCCAAATCTCTCCAAATCGATTTGGAGGGTTCCTATTTGATTCAGGGAGATTAAAGGGTCTCCTGATTCAATTCGGGTTTGGAAATTTGGGCACCGAATTGGGCTGAATCTCCACCAAAGCGAATCAGCGACCAAAGCTTCGCACAGCCCTAATAATAAGTTATAGAGTTGACCTCTTTTCATAAGGAAATTGACTGTACTTTCTACAAACATCTAAAATGCAACAGGAATTTTAGGTGCCCGCAAATGAACACCTGGATCATTATATACCTAGCATGTATTGTTATTATGAATGGGGAGTAGTTTAAATGCCTTGGGTAGAGAGAGTATTCGTACTAAATTATAGCATTATGATTTAATAACATTTATTTTATTTCTTCCTAACTTAAAATGATCACTGAATGATTTTTAAAAGGATAAATCATTTAAATCACCTTGCTAGATAAGTAAGTTAATAGTAGCCCTTATAATAAGATATAAAGTAATGGCTGTCAGGCCAAGTATGACAAGGGAAGAGTTCAAAGGCAATGTAGCTCCTTCAGTGTACTAGATATAGTCTTACTTTAGGGAAAG
>NW_005842245.1:1024018-1051922 GCF_000455745.1 Alligator sinensis
CAGTGCTTCATGAAAAGAAAAGCCTCATGTAAACTTGATAATTATTCAGGATTTGTGTGTAATGAGAAATAGAATCTGATAAATGAACTGTCATGGTAAAATGATTTAAATCAATAATGGATTATGGAATTATTTAGATAATGGTAATGTGTCTTCCTCTTTTTTATTCTTTCTGTGTTGTGATGACTTACCTATTTATTTATTCATTTTTCCTTCAAATGGCTTTATAGGTTAACATGAAATTAGGTACATAACAATAATGTTTCTATACTTGTCGTAACCTTTCTTATATTGAATGTGTAATGCCATAATTTTAAACATAAACCTGTATAAATAGATTTAGTATTGGAAGTCACATGGACAGTTACTCTCAAATTGTGGACAATTACTCAAATTACTGTTTGTCTGTTTGTTATTTCTCCAAATTCTTGGCACCTTGAAACACCAGAAAGAATGTGATTTGGTTAAATCTGTATATGTATGTGCACATAAGAGAGAGGGTAGGCAGTAGAAGGATCCAGATACTTGCATGCCATAATGATACATTTCTTATAACTTTGAATAAATTATGTGCTTTATTGCAGTGTTTACTCCACCATAATACTGTGCAATATTTATTCTTTCTTTATGTAGATCTAATATGTTGTTGATTTTTGCCACAGCAGTATAAACAATTGTATAGCATATCATGATGATGATACACATTTAACATCTCTTCTGATTTTTTTCTTGAATCTGGTGATTCCCAAAGGGCTAAACAATTTAAACCTGTGAATAGGGAAGTTTAGGTAAGTCTTGTTTGCCTAAGATTATTTTGGCAGAGACTTACTGGGTCAGAATCTCAGAAAGTTTAAAGTTAGCTTTCATGGCAAAGATTTGAGTCCAGTTTATCTTTCAAAATTCCTTTTCAGTAACACTGTGGAAATGATCAAACTTTCCCCACATTGAGGCCTAGAGTAATATAAAATATCTAAAACAAGTCATACGTGTGGCGGTCGAGTGGTAGGCCGGGGCTATGGGCAGTAGCCCGAAATGGCAGGTGGGTACTTTTTGACCAATGGAGCGGAATTAGGTACCAAAGCGTATTGGTTAAACTAAGATTGCTTTACTTACACTGTAGATGTTTATAATACAGGTAGGCTGAATGCTGACTTAGGTTACAGTTGCAAACCGAACGAGATGAAAGCTTTCTGAGAGCAAAGTGAGATGTCTGTGAACAGCTTAATGAGCATGCAGAGCGGGGGATACGTTGGTAGGTCGGTGACGGGGAGTCACTGGTGGGTGATCAGTCCGCCAGGTTTACTCTGAGATATGTGCGGAGTTCGCTGGGTTTAATTCCCCTACTCCGAGGTATATGCGGAGTTCTCCGACTTCTCTGAGTTCTCCCAGGTGTATATGGAGTGCTCCAACGTGGAGAAATACACTGAGTTCTCCAATGTGGGGAAATATCCAGAGTTCTCCCACTTGGGCAGAAACTGATTTACCTTTTATATGACTAACAAGCCAATCGCTAGTCACTAAATATGAATAATTTGGAACCGGCCAATTGTGGTGTGCGTATTTGCATGAAGTTGGCAGGAACTTTTTCTAAAGCTGTACTTTTCCATGACATAGCATATAGTCACTGGGTTCTGAACCAGCGGAATTTTCCACCGTGACCTACTTTCTTCACTGTGACCTAGTTTCTCCCTGTGCCATATGTATCAAACCAAACCAATAGAATTTTCCACTATGGCACAGGCATGCAGATTGATTGACAGCAGAATGTTCCACTATGGATCAAACCAAAGGAATGTTCCACTGTGCCATAGGCATACAACTACTTGGTTCTGACAATACGAACAAACCCCTTATTCAGGTTTTTTACTCAAATCTGTCTTAACAAACATACATTGCATGTTTAATACATACATTTATATTGAAATGTTTCTGGTACAGAAATTCTCCTCCTGCATGGTATGTTACCAAAGCAAAACAGTTTATAAAAGAGATTTTATATATGTATATATCTTCCTTTGTCTGTCTGATTGTTAGTAGCTTATTATTTTTGGCAATGCTTGAATTGATTTTTATTACAGCAGCCCAGCAAGGACTGAGTATAGAATTTATAAATATCATGTGTTTATTTTGTTTGGATCAATTTGACTTAATGCCATCCATATCATTAACATTTTTCAGAAATAATATTGATGCAAGTTATTGATCTCCCTTACGGAATCCATTGCATGGAGTGTGTTGATGGTTTATAATTTTTTGGCTGTACATTACCTGAAGCAATTGTTTCATATGATCTAAAAGGTTAAATATACATGAAGCCAGGTAACGGTTTGATTGGGACATGCAGTGGAATAAATTACAGATATAAGGCAGAATTTTCATCAGAAGGCTACAATGTCACTCCTTAGAATTAGGGACATAGAACTGGAACTGGACACCTACTTCCAGGGTCTCCACCTGACTATATCACCCAATTATCATGGGCCCTGAGGCCCATGTGGCTAACTAATAGCCCCCATTGTATGGGGCCAATGGGCCCCTCAACCTCCCCATGCACTTTGTATTCTACTTGTTCTAACATTAGCAGCCTGGTTCCGATTCTGAAAACAGTGAATACTTTGTGAAGTTAGGTAACTAGCCTTGTGTTCACCCCTTCTACTTTTAATAGGGTTAAAACCAGCAAATGTGCTGAAGCTCAAATAATACTGTTCCCCATCAATCCACTAGGCATTTATTTGGTCCCATGCAGTCTGGTCTTGCTTCAGCTGAGCAATATAACCAGTAATGCAGATTTGTCCCTCTCCAGCTGAACTCTTAGAACTCAACTTCATTTGAATCTGCTTTCTTTTTTCCCTGCTGAGAGAATGCAGACTGTGGTGTTCTTTATATATCTTCCATTATTCAAATACTGTTATCTCTCGTCTCATATTTCCTCAGGAGTCTTCTTCCCACAAAGTGCAACAGTATGCAAGCTCATTTACAATTTAATCTTGCCCCAAGAAAAAAAATCCTTCTGGATCCCAGAATTGGAAAATAAATGCCAGCATCTTAGAAACTGGATTTGAAAATTCACCCTCCATTGTAGGGCATATAAGGAAGAACAGCAATTGCAGCAGAAAAGGTATTGCATGTCCTGAGTCTAGGACCAAGAAAGGAAAGGGTGCAAGAGACCACCAAAGTTCCATTCTTCCCCTGTGTGTACAAAAACCAAGCTAGTCAATGGAAGTAGTGAGAGGCAGATAATTCTATCTGCATACTGAGTGAGAGATAAGAGAATGACCTAGAGCAGTCATCTTGCCTTTCTTTTCCCAGCTCACTCCTACTGCCTCTGAGGATACTGGGAGTGGCCTGTTTCTCTTCATGTAAGGAAAACTTGATCAGATCTTCCTTCTTCCCTATTCCTAGGGCTAAGGAAGGAATGCAAAGTTATTCTGTAGCACAATATCCAACATAATTTGGCTTATTACAGTAATGTATAATATAACTGAAACACACTCAAGAAAAGTAAAATCTCAGTACAGAAGTATACAACATTGCACAGTGCCCAAAGGGAATTAATAATGTTGTTGGCTACCACACAGAAAAATTGAAGTGTCTATGCCATGGCCAATTAAAATGTTATGCATGCCTCAAGGGACTTACATGGCTGTTGAAAATTTGCTTCACATTTTGTGACTTTGGCCAAGCAATTTATGAATTATATTGCTGTACATTTTTAAATATCTTTTTTTTATATGTGATTATTTATTGCTTATTTAAGGTCTCATATTAACAGCCCTGTACACATGAGGACCACAAAAAATTATGCAAATATAATCTTCCTTGTGCTCCTTTGAAAGTATGACATGTAAAAATCCAGTATTTCAAAGAAACTAGGAGGGTAGTAAAGCACCTGAACAGGCTGCCCCGAGAGGTTGTGAAATCTACACCCTTAGGCTAGGGATAGACATTATACAGAAACCAGTTTAAGTGTTAACCAGTTTGGAGTTTGGCTCCAGAGTGAGACACATGAGCAGAAGCCTCCCACGCCCCCGTGAGCCCAGGACCCCTCAGGGAACCCCAGAAGACCTGCAAACCCCGACTATGACCCCCAGCACAGCCGGAGGTAAGCGGGGCCTGCAGTGGGTGGGAATTAGCACAGCTGTGGGGAGGCAGCTGAGAGAAGCCAAAGAGGGTCATCCCCCCCCACCCCCCTGGTTTCTACTTGGCTCAGCTCCCCAGGGAGCCATGCAACTGGAGCTGCCGGGTGCATGAGTTAGGGGAAGGGGAGGACACTTACCTGCCCCCTTCTCTGGTGGGCCAGGGATACCCTAGGCCCCTGAGTATCATGGCACTGGCAGCAGGCCCACTGTGCATGCACAGGATTTAAAAGGGCCCACCAATGGCAGAAGCTGCAGTTTGGGGTTTGGATCCAGAGTGAGATGCATGGGCGGAAGCCCGTCATAACCCTGTGAGCCCAGGACCCCTCTGGGAACCCTAGCAGAGCCATGGACCCCGACCCTAACCTCCAGCACAGCCAGAGGTAAGTGGAGCCTGTGGTGGGTGGGAATTAGCACAGCTGTGGGGAGGCAGCTGAAAGGAGCTGAGAGCGGTCACGCCCCCTTGGCTCCTACTTCGCCCAGCCTCCCAGAGAGCCATGCAACTGGAGGCTCACGAACAGAACATGCAAACAGGTGCACTCTTGGCCCAGTAAGGGTCTGCACAGTAGTAGCCTAGACTACTATGTGGAGCATGGTGGGAGTGATGCATCACACCCTGAAGTTCCCCCCTGCACCTGGATCCCGTTGCTCTGACACCACTGGGGTCTCCAAACAAACGGAGCCCATTGTTCCATCCTCTACCCAAACAGAGCTTGCAGTCCATGCCCCCACCCAGGCAAGACCCATGGCTCCAGCCTCCACTCAGACAGAGCCCCTGGCTTACTGTGGAGGCTGCCTGGCACATATGTGGGCAGCTGGGTTTGGGAGCACTGACACCTCCCCAACAGTGGAGGCCCTGAAGGGCCAGATTAGGGACTGCCAGGTAACAGTGCAGAGGCTGTGCACAATTAGGGCATAGAACTGGACACCTACTTCTAGGCTCCCCACCTGACTATTTGTATCATGCAATTATCATGGGCCCTGAGGCCCACGTGGCTAACTAATAGCCCCTATTGTATGGGGCCAATGGATGGATGACACAACAAAATACTTGGGACAACTAATGAAAAAAACAGGATAGGGGGTCACATGGGTCAAAGGGTCAAACTGTGAAAATAAGTGTGCCTGAGCGGGACTCCAAGCAGAGACCCCGGGCTGCACCCACCAGTCCTCAAAGTCATCCAAGGAGCCAGTGCACACTGCCCAGTGGTGCTCTGCCTGGAAACATGCATGGACAAATGAGAGGAAAGCCGCCCCACAGTCTCTAGGCACCTTCCTGGCCAGAGCCTCCCTCCTGGTCAAGTACAGGGCCCACTTGGTCAGGGACAGGAGGAGGTTGACCAGGAGGTCCCAGGACTTGGTGAGGCCACAGAGGATCCCCATCTGATGACTGATGATGCCATGGCAGAAATTAAGAGCTGCCATGATGTCCGGCCAGGGGTTGCCTGGATGAGGGTAGTCTCTGACCCAAAGAGGCACTGCACCAGCATGACCATCCCCCTGGAGCTGCACAACCATTTCAAGCCCCTCACATCAGCAGAGCCGGTGAGCTGCCAGCCTCAGCATGTGAGGATGGGGGACCACCAGCAAATGCATCCAAAAGAAGACACAGAATAATCGTGGTGGGTGACCCCCTCCTGTGGTGGACAGAGGGCCTGATCTGTTACCCCAACCCCTTAGCCCATGAGGTCTGCTGCCTTCCTGGGGCTCATGTCCAGGATGTGACTGAGAGAACCTCCAAACTCATCCGTACCTCTGACCACAATCCCATGCTGCTCATCCACATGGGCAGAAATGATACAGCTTGGAGCAATTCCAGCCAGGTAATATGTGGCTACAGGGCTCTGGGCTTAGGGGTCTGGAGGCTTAGGTAGCTTTTCCCTCAATCCTCCCAGTCATAGGTCATGGGCCTCAGAGGGAAAGGTGCATCGGTGAGGTGAACAGAAGACTCCTGTGGTGGTGCCATCACAAGGGTTTTGGCTTCTTTGACCACACTCCGCACTTCAGTGGGAGAGATAGGGAAGGGATGGCCTCCACCTCACCTGGAAAGGGAAGAAGCTCTTCTCAGCCAGAATGGCTGACCAGTATACTCGACAGGGTTTTAAACTACAATCACTGGGAGACGGGCGATCAATAAACAGTTCTAGCCCAGGTCATGCCAATCACAGTAGTAACAGCTTGGGTAGCCCAAGGAGACCCACTCTGATAACAGTGCAAGGAAATGTCCCATCACACAAGGTCATGTCCCATCGCACAAAGAAGCCTATGGCTTCCCATGGCAGACTCAACTGCCTGTACCCAAATGCCAGGAGCTTGGAAAGTGAGCAAGAGGAACTGGCCCTTTTCTTGTGCAGTAAAGTTTATGACCTTGTAGGGATAACAGAGACCTGGTGGGACTCCACCTATGACTAATCTTGGAGTATAGAAGACTATACCCTGTACAGGAGAGACTGTTTTGGGAAGGGGGGTGGGGGTGTAGCTCTCTATGTCAAGGAGCAGTACACCTCCCTACAAACTGGGTTCACTAACCAAGAAGGGCACCTTGAGATCCTCTGGGTTAAAATATGGGGAGAGCATGGGGAAGGGGATATAACTGTAGGAGTCTATTACAGATCTCCCAACCAAGAAAAAGAACTGGATCAAGAATTCAATAGGGAACTGGCTGAGGCTGCACACTCCCAATGCATGATTGTCATGGGGGACTTCAACTTCCCCAACATCCTCTGGGAAGAGCACATGGCCAAATCTGACTGGTCACGTAGGTTTCTCACCTGCATTGATGACCTCTACCTAACACAGGAGATCAAAAGGCTATCTAGGGGTGAGGCACTGCTGGATCTGGTTCTGGCCAAAAGGGTTGATCTGAAGATCGAGGGGAAACTTGGTGACAGTGACCATGAACTGATTGCCCTCTCTACTCAATCCAGGGTGAGCAAATCCCTCAGTAAAACAGAAATCCTCGACTTTGGGGAGACAGACTTTCACAAACTCAGGAGACTGGTCAGTCGCGCACTAATAGACCATGGCCCCTTGGGAGGCGGAGTCCACGAGGAATGGTTATTTCTTAAGAACTCAATCCTAGAAGCACAAGGGAAGTCCATCCCCTTCTGCAGGAAATGCAGTCAGTGGGTAGGAAAACCCCCTTGGCTAAACAGGGAACTGCTGGACCTCCTGAAACTTAAAAGAGAACCTTACATCAAATGGAAAATGGAAATCGTCCCCAAGGAAGACCATTCAACACTTGCCCACACCTATAAAAAGCAGATCAGAAAAGCCAAGGCAGAAACTGAGCTCAGACTAGCCATCAGAATAAAGGACAACAAAAAGTCCTTCACCACATATGTGAGTAGTCAGGGGAAAAAAACCAAAGGTAACTATAACAGGTGCCCGCTCTGGGCCGATCTAAACGTGGCCTGTACACCTGTTCCTGGGCCTACCGCCCACCTTCTCACCTGCCATGACTTGTTGTTAATTGATTAATTGATGTTAATTAGCGGGAGGCTGCCCTTTTACTGCCCTGATGCCAGGGGGCACTATCTGTGGCTATGTTTCCTCCCCTACACTGCAGCCCATGCCTTGCCGATGGTAACGCCGTTGTTGTCTGGGCCTTGTTGTAATCTGGCCCCTTGTCCTCACTGGGCCCTCCACGGCCCTGCCTCACTCTGTGCTTTCACTGGCGCTCGGGCTTTCCACAGCCCTGTCTGGCACTGCCCCCTCCCTGGGGCTTCTCAATGCTGCCCCCTCCCTGGGGCTTATCGATGCTGCCCCCTCTCTGGGGCTCCTCCAATGCTGCCCCTCTCTCTGGGGCTTCTCAACACGGCCCCCCTCTCTGGGGCTTCTCAGTGCTGCCCCCTCTCTGGGGCTTCTCAATTCTGCCCCCTCTCTGGGACTGGGGTTGGTGCACCCTGAATGCTGCACCCTTGCTGGTGCTGAGGTCCCCACACTACTGTGAGTCCCCCTTCTGAGGCCTCCTCCATCCCTATATAGCCTCTCCCAAGCCACCGGTTACCCTAGCAACCAGCACCTGTGTAGTTACTCTGACTCTACAAGTAGCAGGCACCTTAGTGCCCTGCTACAGTAACGTTGGACCCCTGTGAGATAAAATGGGGCAGCTGGTGTCTGACTTCCAAGAAAAGGCCAATCTCCTAAACAAATACTTTGCATCAGTTTTCCACCTGCCCAAGGATGCCACACTGTCAGACAGAATACAACACTTCCAGGGAGTGGGTTGATGTGTACATAAGTGACACTGATCAAGTGAGGGAACACCTCAAAAGGCTAGACATCCATAAGTCTGCAGGCCCAGATATAATGCACCCAAGAGTCTTGAAGGAGCTGGCAGACATCATCGCACACCCTATGACAAAGATATTTGAGACCTTATAGTGCTTGGGTGGGATGCCAGAAGACTGGAAAAGAGCCAATGTGTTTCTAATCTTCCAAAAAGGAAGGAAGGAAGATCCAGGGAACTACAGGTCAATCAGCCTAATGTCCATACCTGGAAAGATCCTGGAGAAAATAATCAAGGGCTCCATCAGCAACAAGTTAACAGAAGGCAACCTTCTGAATGCCAGCCAACATGACTTTGTCACTGGAAGGTCTTACCTGACCAACTTCATCGCCTTCTATAACCACATAATGCATTGCCTCAGTAAGGGAGACAAGGTTGATGTTATATACCTGGATTGCAAGAAACTCTTTGACTTGGTCTCCCATGATGTCCTCATGGTTATGCTGCGGAATTGCGAATTCGACCCTTTCGTGGTCCAATGGCTGGGGAACCGGCTCTGGAGTCGGACCCAATGAGTACTAGTTAATGGGAGTGAATCATCGTGGTGCAAGGTGACCAGTAGAGTCCCTCAGGGCTTAGTTCTAAAGCCGGTACTCTTCAACATCTTCATTAATGATCTGGATTCAGACATCAGATGAGGACTGGCAAAGTTCATGGATGACACTAAACTATGGGGGAAGGTGGCCATGCTAGAAGACAGGCTGGGGATACAGACCGACCTGGACACCCTTGCAAGGTGGGCAGACCAAAACCTGATAGCATTTAATGTAGAGAAGTCTAGGGTGCTTCATCTTGGGAGGAGCAATCAGCATCATACTTATAGACTCGGCAGTACTATGCTCACTAGCACCATGACCGAAAGAGACTTGGGGGTCTTGATTGACCACAAAGTGAACATAAGCCACCAATGCAATGCCATGGTTGGCAAGGCTAACCAAACTGGCATGCATCCATCGATGCATCTCCAGCAAAACTGGGGACGTTATCCTCCCACTTTATTTAACATTGATGAGGAGTACTGCATCCAGTTTTGGGCCCCCCAGTTCAGGAGGGATGTGGATAAGCTCAAGAGAATCCAGAGGAGAGCCATGCATATGATCAAAGGCCAAGAGAGTAAACCTTACGAGGAGAGGCTGAGAGACATGGGAAGAGAAGGCTCAGGGGAGACTTGGTGGCAGCCTGTAAGTACATCAGGATCTGGGAGAACAGTTGTTCACCAAATCTCCGCAAGGAATAACAAGGTCCAATGGCCACAAATTCCTAGAAGGCTGATTTAGATTGAACATAAGGAAAAACTTCTTGACAGTCTTGAGTGTCCAGAGTCTGGAACAGACTCCCCACAGAGGTGGTGCACATACCTACTTTGGACTCATTCAAAAGGTGTTTGGATGTTTATCTTGCTGGGATCATTTGATCCCCACAGACTTCCTGCCTATGGCAGAGGGGCTGGACTTGATCTCACAAGGTCCCTTCCAGCCCCTAATGTCTACGAAATCTATGAAGTGATCAGAAACTGGTTTAAACCTGTAACAGAACAGACATTCATTACACATAAACCAGTTTCAAAATGGCCAAAACTGGTTTGAGATGCATCTGGTTGAATGCAGTATTCAGACTAAACTGATTTGGCTCAAACTGGTTTATGCAATGTCTTTCCCAGACCCTTTGCTGATTTAAGATAAACCAGACACCCCCAGCATTCCAGCACACTCTCTGGGCTGGGCAGGGCTTTCTGCTGCAGCCTGAGGGCTGTCCTCGCCCCTCTGCTCTCTAGGTGGAACAGGGACTGGCCCTAGCAGAGACACCAGCCAGCAAGGCCTGTTAAGGCGAAGTGGGCAGGGAGAGGGTTAATTTTTCCCTCTTTCCCCCAGTGCAGCCAGGATCAGCCTGTCTTCTGGGGAGCAGACGGGAGGGGGCTGCAGCAGTGGCTCCTGGAGCTGTCAGACCCTGGCTTAAGGGAAATGATGAAGAGAGGAATTAATCCTTCTCCCTGCCCCCTTCACTTTAACGGGGCCATGTTGGGTTGGTTGTCCCACAGGGTGGGGAGGGGAGCTCTGTTCCATGCCAGGGAGGGGATTCTTCCCCCTCCTCCTCCTCCTCCTCCCAGGGTGGGGAGGGGGATTTTGTGAGGTGCTGAATGAGGACTCTTCCTCTTTCTTGCCTTCCCCACCTGCTGCTGTGGGGCTGGGAGGTGAGGGCTCCATGTGATGCTGCCCAGCCCCAGAGAAGGGGTGGGGGGGAGAGGGAGGCTCTGTTCCATGCTGGGGGGAGCATCTTCCCATTCATCCTCCTCCCCCATGGAGCTCAGCTGGGCAAGGTGAGGGTATGTGAGATGTGATGCAGGCTGGAGGGACCAGCACACACTCCCCCCCATGGTGTGCAGCCCCCACTGCCTGGCAGCAGCAGCAGCAGGTGGGGAGGTGAGGGTGCTCATACTCAGCGCAGGCACGGTTCCAGCCAGCACTGAGCAGGTGGAGGGAGCGGAGCCTGCCTTATCCCTGCGGCTCTATTGCCTGAGCCTGAAGCTCCAGCCCTTGCAACAGGGGAATCCCATCGTGGAGCCAGCTGCTTTCCCCAGTGGGGGTTGCACACCATGGGGGGAGTGTGTGGAGGTCCCTACACCCCCCCACCCTCTCTCACACCCCACACACCCACACCCTGCCCAGCTGAGTATGCTCCAACTGCTCCTGTGGAGGGAGGAAGAGGAGGGGGAAGAATTCCCCCCAGCATGGAAACTCCCCCTGCCCTGGAAGGGGAGTAGGGGGAGAAGTTCCCCTCTGGGTTTGGGCAGCATCCCACAGAGTCTCCCCTCACCCCACAGTGATGGGAGAGAAACAAGGGAAAAGTCCCCCTCTGCCTGGCCCCAGTGGAAAAGTCCCCCACTAGGGCTAGGCAGCCTCACAGCCCAATCTCCTCCCCACCCCTCCATGGCGGGGAGGAGGAGGGAGAAGTGCCCCTCCAGCACCAAACAGGGCTGCCCTCTTGGGCCTGCATCAGCGTGAGAGAGGGAGCAGGGAGAAGAATTCCCCTCTGGGGCTAGGCAGCCCTGTGTGCTAGAGTTGCTTCCCACTGTCAGAGAGCGCCTGGCCATGCCGCCACTCCTCAGCTTAGCTTCCCTGTGGAAGGGAAGGGCTGCGCTAGTGCCCCTGAGCTTCTGGCTTGAGCTACTGCAGGCATTCACTTGCAAACTGGTTCACTCTCTGCAGGTTAGACTAACCTGCAAAGATTGAATCAATTCAGGCTTGGGCTTTTTGAATGTCTATCCCTAGCCTCAGAGCTTTTCAAGACTTAGGTAGACAAAGCCTTGGCTGGGATGATATAATTGGGGATAATCCTGCTTTGACCAGAGGTTTGGACTAGATGACCACATTAGTTCCTTTTGAACCCTAGTTTTCTATGAGTCTATGACTAGGTGACAACTTAGGAGCACTGTGGAAGGCTATAGTGATAGTTAAATAGAATATATGTTATCACCGTATAACAATACCTATTAAACTTATTCATTTATTTCAGTCTGTTTTATATAAAATAAGCCCTAAAAATGGGGGGGAAATGTAATTCAAGCTCTGGACAAACTTTAAAATTACCCTGAAGAAGCACTTTCTCTCACGGCATTAAAAAAACCCTCTGAAATAAATTAATCCTTCCAGTGCATCATCCCTTTAAAAAAAATGCCACTTTCCCCCTCCAAATAAGTAGAATGGCATATATGTTTATGATGTACTGATTATAGGGAAACTTTTAATACAGAGATAATCATATGTACCTATGGCAAATCTAGCAAATATTTGCAACTGACCATTGTGTAATATTTCTACAAGACTTGACTTTCTAGGTGTTAAGAGAACCATTTTAGTGTTTGACAGTCTTGGGTATAAGGAAATCTGTTTACATAGGGAGGCATTTAATATTTTACAATTTTAGGAAAATTAAGAGTATACAGAACGAAGATTGCTTTGACAAGTCATAAATCTCTTCCCACATTCTAGTGAAAAATTACCTGAAAGCAAACTGTAAAATTACAATGGATTTCTAATACAAACATCAATTCTGAAAAACAATGTTAATAGATGCCCTGAAATATAGCTTGTTGACTGATTGGAAGTCAGCTACTGCCTACTTAACAGCTATACTAAAACTTTTCCTATTAAAAGTTGATTGTCTTGTTCAAGACAAGGCAGCATTTAGATATTCTATTCAACTAGGGATCTTTTAGCCTTACAATAAAGCCCTTAATCTGGAAAGATCTATTATGATTGTCTTCCATTTTGTGCCTCATACAAAATCAGTCAGCACTGCATCAGGTCCTTTAATGGAAACTAACAGCACTTTTGACAGAAAATAGCAGAATTACTTAGACCTAGCAATGTGCACAGGATTCTAATACATGTTTAACTGCTAGCCTGCCATTTTACACTGATTTGAAATCACACTTGCTTCACAAAAGACATTGGTTCTATTATGCAGAGGAGTTGAAGACTCTTCAAATTCATTGTGTAAGTTATCATCCACTGTGAAAACACTATTGACTTTTTTAAGGAGATATAATGAAGTAGAATGATTGCTAACCGTGACTACTGCTAGAATTATTTATGAGAAAAGTAATACTTCTGATTCCTTATCCTTTGAATAAATTGCTTTAATTTTAAAGTACTGGTCAGTACCTATGAGCTCTTTGCTGAATCTAGCAGAAATAGCAACTCTGAGTTTGAAGTTGAATAGATATTGAAAGCGAAACATGACACATGACTTCATGAATTTTCAGTATACTTTTGGCCATGTGCTTGTCTTATTTGCTCATATATACTGCCTTTAGAGTTTAGAGTGAGCGTTCTGAAGCAGAATTATAGAACTGTTTTGGAAGAAAGATTTGCGAAATGACTACAAGTATAATGAATCTCCTTTTGCCCCTAAGGAATAGTCAAATATTTACCCAAAAAATGACAATATCTGTTGCTTGAAGCAGATTTATTTCTTTTGCTTTGTGTGTGTCAATCATGATACAATCTTATGAGTTTAATTATCATTATATGACATGATGAAGTATATAGTTTATTTTGGTCAGTGAGCTCCGTCTTCTAATTGCTATGTCATCTAAATTTTTCAGAGCATAGGAATAATTATAATTTAGTACAGTAGCATGAGTGGGCTGTGAATCAGAACCCCATTTTACTAGGCATTGTACAAAAACAAAAAACAACAAACAGACAAATCATGGGCCCTTACCATAATGTAGCCCCAGCATTTTAACTATGTTTCTTGATGGCAAGGTGGCACCACAGGAAGTCACTTCAAGAGTCCACTTCCTGACAAGCAAATATACTTTAACTCTTGAAGGCCCTCTAACAAGAGTAAATACCCAAGGTGAAGAAAGGTAGGATGTTGGATATCTGGCCATACATCATTCTTACTTGCTGCCAAATTGTTGGCAGTGGATCACTGTTCATGTCACACCAGCCATCAGTACCTGGTCCACACCAGGAAACTAATGATCCTCTTGGCAAAATGAGTTTTGAGAATTTTTTGAGGAATCCTGGTGTTACTGCTACTGAGCACCCAGATGTTGTGCAATCCTATCTATGGCTTTCATGCCATTGGGCCTGCACTCCGAACCTTACAACTTAATGTTGAGGGTCTGTCAGCTGACAAATGAAGCCTAATCAGTGTTCTTGCTCACTGACATGCTACCGATGCACATTTAATATGCTAAAGCTGGATGCTACAGAATTGGAGGATTTAACTTCCTATCTTACACTCCACATTGCCAAATCTCTTCTGGAAAGGTAGTTTAAATCTGGGCTTTGAGTCCATTGTGTAAGACTCAAGCCTTCTAATTTGAACCTGAAATGAGCTTAGCTTTTTTTACCTTGGTAAATTAACAAAAAAAATTAGGTAATAGAACTACATGACATTTTAAAGCAAAAAGTATGGCTGCAGCAACAATGAAGCAGTTTGCAAATTCATGTCTTTCACCAACTTTCTTATCTAAAAAAGGGAAAAAAAATCCCAGAACATACTGCTTCATTGGAAAAGTCTAAATAAAATGTATCATTTCACTTTATTGCAAATGGATTTTTGTTCCTTTTCTGAGAATAAGCTTTACCAACACAAAAAATGGTTTTGACTTCAAATACATTTTTCTTTGTGTTTCCCTCCCCCCACCCTTTCCATCCCACTGGAATTGCTAGCAAGCCAAAAACCTAGTCCTTTTATCAGGCATGCTCTTAATCAGCATAATATTTTTTCTGGTTACTTTCCTAAGTTTGAGCTAAAGGACAGATGATTTAGAAACACTACCTTCCATGCCCCACACAAAAAAACAAAACAGATTGACATGCAATGTGCATGTGACTTTTCTATCAGATACCCTTTGGGAGAAAAGCATAGGATTAACAACTAAAAAAGATGTATAGTTCAAGGTCTAAGATTAGATTTCATATGTAACCAAATTACTCATTTGTGGTGGAATTCTATTTCATTTTGTGCATTTAAATGGCAGATTTTGAGCTGCATGAATGACATTTTTGGCACTTACATGTAGGTAGCAATTTTGTTTCTCCTACTGTGGACGCAGAAGCATGCATTCATAGCACAAACATGCACAGTAAGATATACGTTGCTGGGCCTCTAGGCATGCACCCATTACATGCAGGTACATAGGATCATGAAAATGTAGCTGGTCAGAAAATCATAGCTAACTGGAGTTAGACTTAGGAGCCTTTCCATATTTTATCCATATTGCTGAGTGGTTAGGGTGTTTACTCAAGAAGCTGGAGACTACAGATCTAGGTCCCACTTACCCTAAAAGCAGGGGTGGGGTGAAGAGGTTGAACTTGCTTCTTTCTGATTTCCTACAACAATTTTCTAAACACCATGCTGTGGGTTAGACATTAACTACCTCCCTCTCAGGTGCTCCTTTTGAGGCTGGCCCCTTGGGCAACTAAAAGAGAAAGATATGTTAGGCCAAGACAAAAAAAAGACAAGTTAGAGGTTATCTGGATTACTGAGATGGAGTCTGGTTTCTAGCCTAGGCCCTGGCTGCCACTGAGGTCGAAAATTCCCCAGTGCATTCCCATATATTAGTTTTACCCAATTACTAGTAAATACAAGTGGTGGCTCAGTATCAAAAGAAGCACCTAAAAAGAGCATAGGTAATGCCAGGCCGCTAGCATGGGGGTTAAAGCAGTATGCTGAGCACTGGGTGAAGGAGTGAAGGGGCGAGAGGGCTATAACCTGGGGCTCTGGCTTTGTAGGTAAGTGCCCCATACATTCAACTATCATGGATAAAACATGAGAGGATCTTCCCTGCTCTTCCATTTTTTCCAAGATTTGTGTCCACATATGTACCCACACATGCCCAATCTCTAGCTCTACTATACACGCCTAGACTATGCACACATGCTTATGCAGCTACAGTGTAAAGGGCCAGAAAAGACTAGGTATATTGCTACAAAAATTCCATTTAGGTGCACAAGAAGAAAGAAAATCCCACCCTTAGTCTCCCTCTCAACTATTTTTTTATTATAATTATTTTTTTCTAAGATCAAAGAAATTAAGATGAAAGATGATGAAAGAAAATCTTATGTCATAGGTTAGGTTGTGAAAAGAGCTGGTTAACATTAAAAATGTCAATGTTTGAACATTTGAAAAACATTAAAAAAATAGTTTTGCAAATTTCCTTTTAAACTTCTTAACATTTCTATATTTGGTCAATAGTGCAATTTTTTTTGGAGGAAAAGTAGTTAGTTTGAGAAAAAATATTTTTCTATTTAACATTTACTTACAAGGTTAATCGTTTACAAAACATTAGGAATCCTCAGCAAGTAAAAAAGCTGGAGAAAAATTCTTAAGAGGCTTAGTGAACTCCTCACTTCTTTTCTTTCTTCTGTGTGTGCGCACGTGTGTCCCTTCTCCTATTTCAGGAGGATGAGCTGTAATGTTCATGAAACAATATTTGCATAGATTTCCCAGCAGCAATTTATCTGGATGGATACAACCAACATGGTATGATTTCCCTTCACCAACACCTCTCCCCACACTACATACAAAGCAAATGTTTGATTTGTTTATTTATTGAATTAATGATGTGCACTTTTGCATATCAGTAAGATGTGTAGGGCCAGGTATTTAAGGGTCAAAAGCCAGATATTTAAGATTTTCTTTAGCCCAATGGAATACAGTGTGTGTGTGTGTGTGTTTGCCCTTTCCCACGTAACTTTTTAATAAACAGCCTGTATTTATACTTACATAAACATAAAATAGACACAGTGATTAATTTTAATGAGTGATTGCCTTTAGGGTTTAAAGCAAAACAAAGTTACTGTTTAATGACCTAGAATAACATAATATAGGGACAAAGCTACACAGGCAACTCCCAATTAAATTTTAAACTCTTCAGGATGTTAATAACTGGTGACAATATGCTCTATACAGAACTAATGAGCCCAATGTAGAGAGACATCTTTAGTTGCAGGATATAGTGCAGGCACAAGCATACTGTCTAACTGCTTCTATAACCTTGAGTTTAGTTCTGCTTCTCTTATATTTGAAATATGGATGTGGGTTTTTCTTTATAGTATTGAGAGTTTGAGAAAGCCAGACTATCAAAGAATTTTTTTTTTCCAAACAAACTCCTGAATTCATAAGTCTGTGAAAACTGACCCCCCGCCCCCAATCAAGATTCACAACTGAAAAAAAATAGGGCACAATCCAAAAAAAACCCTCCCTGCCCTTCAGTAGGAGGAAGAGTTTCTAACCATGGAAGTATAATGGGATGTCAGTGTGACAGCCTATTGGTTTTATTGTGATATTATTGTGTTAAATGTGTTCATGTTGTTATAGTATTGTGACTCAGCTTGGGTCAGTAGCCCATTAAAAGAGAATGAAGGGTTAAGTACCAGGTCTGTCTACATGCTGGACAAGATGGATTTAGCATCAATACAGTTTTGAATAGCTTTCTTAGCATATCAGCAAAGGTGAGGTGTCTGACACCATAGGGAAGATAAAAATAACAACGGAAGAGCAGACTGAAGGAATCAGCCTGTCAGCTCCTGGCCAGAAGAGTCTGGAAACTCAGAGCAGAAACAGACTTCACCTTGGTGCCACCATAAAAATATTTCTGGTGGCATACAGTGAAAGCAAACAGATGCCCATACCTTCTGTCCCATCACAAATGCTCAAACTTGTGTCCACAACAGAAGTTATTAATAAACTGTGGACCAAGTCTGTTTGTTTATGGGGAAAGCTCAGGCAGGCTGAAGCTATCTATGCTCTCCAGCTTCCCCAAGGCAGGGGCTTCATGAGCTTGAGAGTCCCAGTCCTTCCTTAGGAATTCCTGGGCAGGATCAGCCTCTTCAAGCCTTTTGAACATCTGCTTATCCAGATGTGTCCCTCCAGGCTTGCATCTGGGTAGGTGGGGATTGTTGGTGCTTTAAGGTATGTGTCTGCAAGGGGAGTTCCCCGTTTTCAGAACTGTACCCCATGCTGTTCATGGAGGATCCCTTGTGTGAGTTTCTCATCTTCTGCACTTGCAGGTAAGCATGGGGAAACCTGCTTGCAGATATTCCCATGGAGAAATCTCCTTCAGGGGATTTCCCCTCTCTAATGGGGGTGGATGTATGTGAAAGAGAGGGGGTTTACCTCCTGTTTCCCCCTCACTTCCCTTGCAAATGCACCCCAAGCTGAGTCATGGCAACTGGGATTGTCTATAGACATCCCTGGAGAGTGATCAGGTGAGCCACAACATGATCATACTCCATTGAAGATGTAGAAGCTCTGAGGAGCTGGAGAGACTGGAGAGGAAACAGGTTGCATCTTTAGGGTAGTGTAGGATTGTTCAGGCTGGATTGGGAACAGAGGGCTAGAGAACCTTGGGCTGGCTAGCCTCTGCTCCAATACATGCCTTTCCTGAAGAGACTGCCTATTGTGTTGCTTGGAATTGTAGATTGCAACCCATGAGGAGGTTAAATCCTTCTTTTAGAAGTGGAACTGGATGCTTGCCCCTTGAGTTAGGGCAACAGCAAACCAGGGAAGGTGAGAGACAAAAAGGCCATGGTTTCAGTGGGAAAGAGACTGGGCTCTCCCCATCACTCTAGAAGCCAAACCTGCGCTGGTTTCAAGAGATTCAGACCATACAATTTGGTGGTTCCAAGCAATCGCCCCCTGGAGGACACTCTATGAGAGTCAGTTTCTGGGGATACTGGAAAGTTCACATCCTCAAAAAATGGACTAGAGAGGTGTTTGATCACTCCATGCTGCCTGATGTCAGATAATATGAAAAAATACTCTTACTTATTCTTGGCAAGTTAATGCTTCAAAGATTATCTGTATTCTGCCATTTTCCCAGGAAGCTTTTATGTTCTTTTCTCATGCTCAATTTATAAAATGAGCTGAAAGCTGGATTCCCTAAACTGGGAGATGACAGAGTTGAATGGTGCGCCAACAGAAGTGTAAGTGGAGAACAAACAATACATTCAGCCCCAAAAGACACTATGGGGCCTCATATTTTCAATGACATATAACAACAGGCCCTTCATTTCTTAGTGGGGGATTAAGGTGTTAATGATCATTTAACCTAGCTGAGAATTTGCTTACTCTATTCTTGGATCCAATTATTTGCTTCTAGAAAATCTCCTAATACTGCAAGAATCCCCCCCCCCACAATCTACCCACAAACCCCATACCCACAAACCCCCCTCACAAGCCCCCCATGTCCATATCCACCTACAAGCCCCACCCCACCACACAAACCTCACCCCGCCCCAACCCCACCAAACCCCGCATCTCCCAGCTGATGGCTTCCCAGGAACAGCATGAGAATCACTGGGGCCTGGACACAGGTGCAGGAAGCAGAACAGTAAGGGCTGGCACTGCTCAGAGCCACAAAGGAGCAGGTAGGACAGCTGCAGGTGGACTCACATCCTGGTGCTGGGATGGAACTGCTGCCAGGAGGGAGCTAGTGGGGGCAGGCCAGGGCTGCAGTTCAGGAGTGAGGGGCAAGGGTTGGGGAAGAGCACTGGCATATCAGTGCTGCTCAGTGCTTCACATCCTGATGAGCGAAGGGGCAGGGGCAGCTCTGATTTTTCTATGATACAAAAACCAAAAGCAAATGCCAAAGTGTCTTTATATTTAGAATTCATTTTATTATGATGACAGAGGCACTGGTAGGCTTCCAATTTGCTTGAAACTTGTAAATATATCAACAAAGCATTGCCCAACTGATCTCTTTCTATATAGTGGCATTTCATTTTAATCATGGAAAAACATGGATTTGGCGTATTTTAATTAGAGAATTGGGAGGGGGGTGTTTAATCAGAGAATTTGTTGTTTTTAAACAGGGAACACCAGTATCTCTTCTGGTGAGGCAAGTGGCAAGAAAATAAATTTTAGAATTGTAGCTCTCTTGTAGAAAGTTCTGTGCTGACATGGGAAGAAAGATGTAGGGTAAGTTGAGTAACAAACTGTTCTCTTTTTAAAAAGTAATTTGAAGGCTAGCGATGGAAAGAGAGAAAATGTAAAACTCTTCAGTTTTACCTTTTAAAGATCTTTTATTTCCAAATGTATCCATAATACCAGGAGCTGTTCCCTCCTTTAGGAAATAAATGTTGTTTGTCTGTATCTTCTAATTAATTGGTCAAGAATCTGATGAAGTGATGCTAGAAAAGATTTATAATATTAAGTCATCATGTTTAAGGCACTATGTTCATACCCTCTAGCCAGTGCAGTGTTATCCAATACAGTACATTTTCTAGAGATTTAGCTTATTTTGTCTTGAATATTTGAGTGATGGGATTTCCACTAATTCCCTTGTCATGGGTAAACACTATTAGGAAGATGGGTGCTGGTGGTGGTGGTGGTTGTTGTTTTCCCTAGGTAGACCATGCATGATATATATAACGTACCTTAGCACTGTCTAGGAAGTAGCTTTGTTGATAACATAAATTTGGATATGGTAGTGAAAAGAAACACTTTGTAGTGTAACCAGAACACTGTAATTCCTGGATAAGTTATTTTACACTGTAGTACAAAATAAACAGACTCTGTGCCTTATGTACCAGAAAAAAATATAAGCTGCTTAGGTCAGTTTTGTGGAGTTACCTTTTTTTAGGGTAAGAAGCGACTGCTGACAATATGCCCTGACCTACAAAATGGCCATAATAAAAAAATTAACCTGAAATTTTTTTGCCTGGCCATTAACTTCTAGTTGAGTCAGGGTATATCCTTGAGAAGACAGGCATTAAAGCAGAAGTTGGCAACCTTTTCCAGCTGTGCACTAGAATGGTCAGAACCAGGTGGGCTCTGCCTGCAGCAGCATGGGGAGAGCTGATGTTTCTTTTGCAGCTGAACACCACTAAAGCCCCACATCCACAGGCTGGATCTTATGGCTTCACAGGCCATAGATTTAAAGGCTTCATTGCTAATCCATCTCTAGGAAATTATTTCCTATGTTGGGAAGGTCAGCCAGAGTAGTGGAAGGATATTGTTCATTGCTATGTGGAGCCTATTTGAATGAACAGAAGATCATTCCTATGAGAAAGCACTAGTAAACTAGGTTTCTGTGAGGTGCAACAGTGCTTCCTGGATGTTTAGGTAAAGGAAACCTTCCAACTAGAGAACTTCAACATGGAAGAGTTGGTGAAACTGTATAGGAGATAAAAGGATTCTTTGAGACAACTGCATGTTTGGGATAGATTTAGACAAACTTTCCGAGGAAGGTAAACTGTAAACTCTTGCCTCTTACATATAGAAAAGAGATCATTTTTATTTAAATTCTATCAATTTGTATAGTAGTTTGAATCAATTTTATAGAAATGTAATAATGGTTTCTTCCAAATGAAATCCTATTAATATTTTCCCTCTATATTAATATCTTCACCTTTATTATCAGCTACAGAAACAGTGAATGTTTCTTCCCATCTCCTAGAGTAATAATGCTGTGGGCAGATGACTGGACTAGACTGCTTTAATCCTTTTATAATAATAATTTCTGTATATACTACATTGAACAATGTAGGCATACCACTAGTCTTATTGGCTAAATACAGACAGTCAAAAAGCCTCAGGTTGAATCAATTCAGTCTTTGCAGGTACTTAGTCTAAACTGCACAGATTAAATTGAAATGGAGTGAACAGACATTTACCTTTGATTCAGGAAATATAGCCACATTCCTGCAGTGGCTCAGGCCAGAAGCCAGGGGGCACTAGAGCAAGGATCTCTGGCTGTGTGTTCACTTCCTCTTCCTGCTGCCCCCGAGGTCTCTCAGATTTGCAGTCCAGAATACCTGCAGCAGGACTCTGCAGGGTTGTTCTTCACTTCCTCTTCCTGCTTCCAGGTGCCTCTGGGATTTGTAGTCCACTGTTGCAGCCAGCAGTAAGTGTGAGCTGGAGAAGGGATGTTTAACCCCCCCTCCCTGGCACCAGATGGGGTTTGCTTGTAGGGGACAGTCTCCCCAGGCAGGCTTGCCTCTCTCATCCTCTTGTCAGCCAGCCCTCACTGCTCCAGCTAGGGAGTGGTGGGGGAGGGGGAACTATTGCGGGGGATGCCCCCTCCACCCCAAGACTGACCACAACCTTTGTATTCGAAAATAGGCAAATGTATTGATAAAAAGTGATAACAGAAAAGAACAATCAAGCAATTCTACGGCTGTCCTCAGAGTCAGAGTATATCTGGCCAGGATGCAGTCTTCACTCTAAGGCACTCTCTCTCTTAGGTGTTTGATGTCAGCAGCCTGGAGGTAGGATGCTGAGGCACACACCACCCCCTCCAGTAGGGTGGATGAGATGGGCTGATCGTGTGGCCTCAGGGATCCTTCCTGGGGATAGGGATGGGGACTCCTCTCAGGTAGAAGAATGGGGTGAGAGGGAGGAGGGAGGGAGGAATGAGACAAAGGGAGGGATGCTTTGTTACTCTCAAGTTTCTGCTTTTGTATTCTCCTTTTCTCCTGATGACCACATAGACAGAGCTTTAAATGCTTTTTCTACATACCTCTAGGTAGCAGGGGCTTGTGAGTGCTGAGATTGAGATGCTGGGGCCTGTGGAATGTCGCATAGAAGCATGGGCGGGGGGGGGGAAGGAGGTCCTCAGCATGCTTGGCAGCAGACCCAAAAGTGGACCAAAAGCACTTCCGGTCCACTTCTGGGTCCACCGGGGAGCACTCAGGGGGGCCCCCCGATGCCCCTACTGGCTCAGCGACTGGTGCCTCCTGGGTCCGGGGAGGACACGTGAGGTCCACCCATGGCTGATTGCTGAGCCAGATGGCTGCAGGGAGGGGGCTTCCCGTGCACTCCCCGGTGGACCCGGAAGTAGACTGGAAGTACTTCCGGTCCACTTCAGCGTGCTCAGCAGCGAACCCAGACGGCTCCCCCGCACTCCTGTAGGATGCTCCATGTGCCTCAGCATTGCAGAAACCATGAGCTGCGCATGCTACCTTGAGGAATGTAGAAAAAACATTTAAAGTTGTGTCTGTGGCTGAATTGTTGATTCTCCTAATCAACATCAAATCTTCAGATTTGGATTTGGCCAGATTGAATCGGGGACAGTGATCCAAATCAATAAATAAATCACTGTCCCTGATTCGGGCTGAATCCAAATCGAAATTGAATAGGGCCCGCTTCGCACATCGCTAATATTTTCCTCTTTTCCAAGCTATGTGTTCATCCATTGGCCTTGTTGTGTTAGACAGACTGTCTGCTCTCAGGGCTGTGAGAAACTCTGTGTACATGAGATCCAGGCTCTTTAGAAATCAATTAACTCCTGCTCCCCATCTTAAACCATTCTAATGTGTGTATAGATTCATAGATTCATAAATGCTAGGGTTGGAAGGGACCTCAACAGATCATCGAGTCCAACTTCCTGCCCTGGGCAGGAAAAAGTGCTGAGGTCACATTACCCCAGCCAAATGCCTAAACTGCCTTCTCTTAAAGACCCCCAAGGTAGGGGAGAGCACCACCTCCTTTGGAAGCCCATTCCAAATTCAGATTTTGGTCACCCTTACTGTGAAGAAGTTTTTCCTGATGTCTAGCCTAAATCTGCTCTCTGTCAGTTTGTGGCTATTGTTCTTTGTTACCCCAAGAGGCACCCTAGTAAACAAAGCATCTCCAATCTCATGCTGCGTCCCCTCATGAATTTGTAGGTGGCCACAAGATCACTTCTCAGCTTTCTCTTGTGGAGGCTGAAGAGGTCCAGGTCCCTCAGTCTCTCCTCATAGGGCTTGTCCTGTAAGTCTCTAACCATACAAGTGACTCTCCTCTGGACCCTCTCGAGTCTATCAACATCCTTCTTGGAGTACAGCACCCAAAACTGGATGCAGTACTCCAACTGCGGTCTGACCAATGCTGCATAGAGGGGAAGTATCACCTCCTTGGTTCTATTTGTCATGCATCTGCTGATGCATGATAAAGTGTGGTCAGCTTTGCTGATGATTTCATCACACTGATGACTCATGTTCATCTTGGAGTCCACTATGACTCCAAGATCCATTTTTGCTTCTGTGCTGCTGAGAGGGTTACTTCCCAGCCAGTAGATGTGCTGGATATTTTTGAGCCCTAGGTGCAGCACTCTGCACTTTACCTTGTTGTACTGCATCCTATTTTGTACTGCCCACTTTTCTAACCTGTCCGGGTCTGCCTGCAATCATTCCCTACCCTCCAAATTGTGCAATTCACACCACAATTTAGTATCATCCACAAACTTGGACAGAGTACACTTTACACCCACATCCAAGTTACTGATGAAGTTATTGAAGAGTACAGGTCCAAGGACAAAACACTGCGGAACCCCACTATCCACATCTTCCAGGTTGATACTGACCTGTGTACTACCACTGCCTGGGTGTGACCGCTAAGCCAATTTCCACCCACTGGACCATGTAAACATCTATGCCCCAGCCTCTCGTTTATTTATGAGAATGGGATGAGATACCATATCAAAGGCCTTGCTAAAATCCAAGAAAATGACATCCACTTCTACTCCTACATCTAAGCATTTTGTCAGCTTGTCATAAAACAAAACTAGATTTGTCAGGCATGATTTACCTGCTATGAATCCATGCTAGTTGCTGTGCTGCATTATTTTTCCTGCTCAACTCCCACAAATATGATCCTTCATAATCTTTTCAAAGACCTTTCCAAGGATGGAGGTGAGACTGACTGGCCTATAATTATTTGGATCCTCCTTCCAAAAATAGGGATCACATTGGCCCTTTTCCAGTCCTCTTGGACCTGACCTGAGTGCCACGAGAACTCAAACGGCTGTGCCAGTGGTTCTGCTATGACACTGGCCAATTCATTAGCCAGTGAAGCATCAGTACTCTCAGATGCAGCTCATCTGGGCCTGCTGTCTTGAACACATCCAGTCTATCCAAGTGATCCTGCACCAACATCTATACCTATAAGTCAGTTCCTAAAAAGCAAACCTTTAAATACCATTTCTAAGCCAACAGGACCAGCTCTGTTCTCTGGAGCAGACAGCATAGCCCAGCTCAAGGCTGGAAAGCATGCTGGGATGCTGGAGGACTCTGGTTTAACTAGAACCAGGAAGGGGTCTGTGACAGAAATTTCATGAATGGGTTTGACCCAAATCAGTGAAGTCTGATACTACATTCAACCGGGTTTATCTTAAACCACTTTCAGCCATTTTGAAAATGGTTTATGTGCACTGAGCTTCTTTCTGTTCTGTTACAGGTTTAAACCAGTTTCTGATCACTTAAAACAGTTTATGTGTAACTTCTGTGCCTAGCCATTGTCTTCAGCATCCCAATAAAAATATACATGTTATTTGAAGAAGCCTCCCAAGAATATTTACTATCTGGCATGTTTGTTCCTATATAGTACAGTTAGTTTTTGAACACTTCAGAGACATCACTAGACTAAGAAAGGAGGAGAGATTTTTATTTTTATTTTTACATGTGCGATATTAATGCCCAGAGATTATGAGGTCCTTTTTCAAGATCACACAAGTAATGTATACAGGAGGTAGAAACTGAACCCTGATCTCATAACTTCCCGTCTAAATTCTTAACGTCACCCAGCTATGTCTGTCATGTCAAACTTTCCAGGAAGCCCAGGAGTTAGGTTCAGTCTTTAATAGCAGCTATTACTCTGATTTCTTAGAATTAGCTTTAATAATTTTACAAGAGCTTTACAGCAATTTGAAATGTCATCCTAATGCAATATTTTGATATAGTTCTATCATAGATTAAATGTTAACTCCTAAATGTAGATGCAAGTAAGCAGAACCATAAATAAAGAAACCAATGAGAAAATATTTATTGGTAGTAATGTCAATTTTGGCATTGTTTCTCAGACTCTTTTCCTCCTTTTTGTCTTTTCTGTCCTAAACATAAAGAGGTTGAAAGGACCAAGAATTGTGTGAATTTTTTTTCTTCTTTCTTAATCTTCAGAAAGGCAGGTAGCATTTCTGAATCAGGATCAGACGATAGGGGATAACATAAAAAGCCTACAATAGTGGGAAGCATATCTTTCATTTATCTTTAACCTTTTCAAACGTAGAACATTGGAACCTACTCTGAAGATTGTTCCAGTGGCATTGCCAACCCATAATTAATCATCTGCAAAATAGCATACACTAGTATAAGGAATGTCTCCTGAAAAGGAATTGCACTTCATTTGTACATAGTGTTTCTGTGAGGCATCTTTCACTTGTCAAGTGCCTTTATTACAGCTGTAATTTTAAGGATAAATTTCATTTGTGCCTTTGGTGACCTTTCTCTGTTTGAGGGACATACTAGATAGGATGCAACAGCTTATGTATGAGCTTGATTACATGCATTTATGGGGCATGTCCCCATGAGTGCACATGTACAGGGGCAGTTTTTGGTTGTAGCCACGTTGGTCTACTATTAGTCTAATAAAAAAAATATCACATTTAACCCATGAACCTTGCCTGCCCATGTGCAGGGGTATGCATTTCCCATGGGGACAAATAGCAGCAGCACATATTTGTACTGCTGCTATTTGTCCCTGGGTATGCCCCTGCATGCGTGCTCTGGCACTTGGAGCCTGGCCAGCAGCCAGAGCATGGCTCTGGCAGGCCAGGCTCCAATTTCTGGCAGTGCATGCTACTGCCACATGTGCCATGCCACTTTTTTAGTGGCATTTTTTTTTACAACAGAATCTCTGGTGTCGAAAAGCTCACCTCACTGCAAATTAGCAGTCTAGTGCACAGATGTACATGCACCATGTGTGGTTTGTGGTGCCTCAAGTGGCTTTGAGGCACTGCAAACTGCCTGTGTGCACTTGTGAGGACCTTCCTCATGAAGTGCAGAAGCTTCTGCTAGAGATAGGCACATGTCTGCTTCCTGGAAGAATCTGCAAATTCCTTCAAAGTAAAAAACAAAAATAATTAAATAAACTCTCATAATATTTGGAGACAGTAAGATTGAGCCTGTGGAGAAAAAAACTTTGAAGATGTTTATAGCTTTGCTTCAAAAATGCCCACATAAGCTTTCAGAAGAGCTGTTTAATGAGCAAAATACAATTCTGGGATTAAAAATCTTCCAATAATCTCTGTGGAGGCATTGGGAAGGAAAATTAGAAAAATTATTATTCCATGTGGATATGTATGTGTGTTTCCCCTACCCCATCAGTGATGGGTTTTTAAATTTTTTTTTTTGTTTTCCCTTTTGCAGTCCCAATTCAGTAACCTAACCCTATCCAGGGAAGTCTTAAAATACATGATTAAACCATTTTACTTAAAACTAAAATCCATCCTTTTTCCAGAAAATACTCTGAAATCAATGGACATTTTTGTCTGTAGAAGTCAGCTTGAGGTAAGAGTGTGGTCTAAGTCAGTACTATTTCTTTTTCCCTTTACAGAAGGGGGTTGGACCCTGGCCCATACTTGTGGCTTAATTTTGACCTTTATGAAGCTATAATTTTCCATGCTCCAGTTATGGAGGAGGTGTATACATACATGCCTCCTCCATAACTGAAGCATGGGAAATATTTATATTTATGATTTAAACCTTTAGTTATTAGAAACATTTTATTTCACAGGTCAAATGCAATTTGTAAAAGAAAATTTTAGCTTTGGTTTCTTTTTTTTAAAAATAATAATTTATTACATTTCTCAGGCAGACTGGACAGATACCTTTATCTGTAGTGAAAATTGCTAGATTTCTACTTTTACTTCTTCTTGCACCACAGGGTTCTGTGGTAAATTAGTTCTCAGCTGCAATATTTTCAGTCCCAACTGTGTTCAGCCTTGAAATTAACCTTCTGAATATAAATATCGTGGTTTGAAATACATACATTTCTTTTTCCATATAATGAAAAATTTCAGGCCTCTTGGTTCATTGATAGACCATCATGTATTAGGCTGCACAGTTCTGCTCATTGATAAGAACACCCACTGCTAAATTTTATTAACCTCCCACTTTGAATTCTTATTAAATAATTAAAATAGTTAGATGCCAAAAAATGATAGAAATGGGTATTTTAAACTCCTGTTTTAGTTCCT
>NW_005842245.1:1051953-1084942 GCF_000455745.1 Alligator sinensis
GATGCTGATTTTACTGATTACTTAGAGTGGCTATTGTATGTCAGATACTTTTTTCAAGTCTGCTGTTAATAGAACGTTGCATAGTTCTTGGATTAGTTAGTATTCCAGTTAAATAAACTCTTAAACAAACTCTTCAGAAATCTGTCAGTCTTGATTAGACCACCAAAATGACGCATGTTCTTTTTGAGACAGAAGTGGTTCAGGGTTCAGTATTTCAGGTAACACCTAGACAGTGCTCATCTAACTGATTATTAGGCAGTGATAAAAAGTCCATACATTTTCAATGATTTCTTCACATTTCAGCCCAAATACATTCCTTTCAATGGATCCTGCATACAACTGCCAGAATGGCAACTTTGATCATAATAAAACCTAGTTCAGAAAAAAAATAGTTTAGGTTTGAATACTAATTAATTGATAAGAATGACTGTGAGATTTTCCTGTTGATGACTGTAGGTTTGGGGTTTTTTTTTTAGTATGATGCATTTTTGTCCATACTAATAGGTTTAAAATACTACCAAAAGTATTAGAGTTTTACAGATCTGTTTACATGGGAAGCAAGGAATAGAGTCTCTCACATTTTGCTCTTGAAGAGCTGAATTTCCATTGTCCTATTTTGTGCGTGTGGATTCTAAATCTGGGACTTGGCTCATTGGCTCTTTCTCTTCTTCTGAGGAAATGGAGCATAAAATGTTGCCTTCTTAGACTACAGATGAGCAATAAAATTGATAATGGAAGTAGCACTAAATTTTTGTCATCCTGATTTTGACTAGTTGTTCTACAATAGCAGGAACATACACTGTGGCTATGTCTACATGAGACATTGGCTGCGCAGTCAGCAATCACCAATAAGGCTTTTGGGGATGCTACTGCACAGTAATGCCAGTTACTGCACAGTCATTTAGTACTTGTGTTTGCAAGTACTAAATGACTGTACAGTAACAACTGCGCTGTCAGCATCTCATGTAGATGTGGCCTATATAAAAGAGTACTGTGCTATAAAAGCCAAGGTGGCATGCTGATTATTGAAATGTTCTACACATGCACATGCTTCAGAGTTGTCTAAGAATATAAGCGGACAAAGTGCTTTGGGTAGATTTGATATCTTTTATTAGACCAACTAAATAGTTGGAAAAATTATCCTTTGCAACCTTTCAGGAACAAACACCCTTCTTTAGGCTTAGAGAGTCTGCTGGTGAATTCTATATTCCCCTCTGATAACCCTAGGTAACTTGTCTGCATGTTCCAGCTACATTCTTCTTTCACTAGTTCAACATTCCCCCTTTCCCTCCCCTCCACAACCTGTCCACACCAATTGTCTCCTATCCCTCTGATCCTCACTGCTACGCATTTGCACTTTCACAGACCTGCATTTTGCATATTGGCTCCTGTTCTACCCAGGAGAACACAGTTCACCAGCAGACTATCTCTATGCCTGAAGAAGGGTATTTGTTCCTGAAAGCTTGCAAATTTTTCCAACTGTTTAGTTTGTCTAATAAAAGATATCACATCTACCCAAAGAACCTTGACTGCCTGTACACACACACACACACACACACACACACACACACACACACACACTCTCTCTCTATTTTGAATATGTTGCTTGTTTTACATAAACTTCCAGGCATTGGAAGTATGAACCATTATCTGATTTCATTTTCTCAGTGGCAAACATAAAGAATCTCAGATAACATTTCTCAAGCAATCAGAGGGGAGCAAGTTTCGAATACACAGTAATTAAATGTCAGGGAGCACATAAGGTAAACTGACATAGGATATTGACAAAGCCTATGATGATTATTTCACTAGTATTTTAATAAAGCACTTTATAGTACAAATCTGAAGCATTATATTTGATAATCAGTCTTGAATTGTGTCCCCTTTTACTTAAGTGGGCCTGTTGTAAAAACATGTTCTTATTTTTATTTTTGACATAATTTCTTTAGAGGATTTCTATGATGATGATGTATCCATTTATTATAATTATTAAGAATATCTAATCAGGAAAAAATTACGCAGGATTGAACAAGTTGAAAATAAATCCATAAAAATATTTTCAGTGTCCTATCCATCCATCTGCCTAGCTTATAAGCAGGCAATTCTACTATGTTTGTTAGTACCACTTCATCTAATCTCATTCCCAGTTATTTCTTGAAGACAGTGTTGTGAAAAATGTCTGGAAAGGTGTGGGGTGGAAACCTATCTAGGCTGCATATTATGTCTACAGAGAAATGAGTACGTTTAAAGAAGGGCTAAATGTATCTTACCAAGAGTGGTTAAAATAAAAAATTACTCTTGGCTAAGATTTCCTTTGCCAACTTCCAGCCTGGAACAAATTTTTATACTTAAGTTATAAACCCATGAAACCAGGGACTTGTAATGTAAATGGTAAGATACTTGACTATAGCAGAGTCCACTGTAATATTTTATTATAAGCCATGAAGAAAATTAATTGTTAGCTTGGGACCATACTATAATAAAATCCAAACACAGATAATGACATTGTGTAACTTGTTGGCTATATTGGGTGGGAATTTTTAGTAGCAAAAGAAGAATCAGCTGAACTGACTGATAATAAAAGGTTTGTCCCACGCCCTTCTCCCGTATCCCAAAAGACCCAGCTATCCATACCATTAATTTTAATTTCTTGTCTTTTAATTATTCAAATAGAGATCCCAGCTCTGAACCTGACAGCATAAAGGCACAGCCTAGTGCCCACAAGGAGGCCCATTGAAGCATATATGCAAAAGTATAGCTGTGCATGGCCAAACCAGGTTGTGCATACCATAAAATCAAAATGTCTTTGGAACTCTGGAAATAGTGGCAGACGTGTTCCCTAAAAGTTCTGCACCTCTTGTCACCTTCATTATTGATGGATCCTTTATGTCTGATCACTTCAGTCCGCTGAATAAGGCTCTGAGTAAGAGGTGACCTTTGAGGTAGCTGAGGTTAATTCCAGCAAAGTTTTGTTTAACTTGGTTTTCAATGGGGACATAATGTAATGCCCAGAGCACTCTAGTGATTAGATATCTACAGCATATATCGGGAAGCAATAGGATTGTCCACAGCTGGAGTTTTTAAAGAATCCCTCCTGACAACAAGGGAGAAGTTGGCTTCAGTACAATATGGGCTAGTGAAGCTCTGTTTCCAGTTTCTCATCAGGTTGATCTATCACTAGTTGGATGAGCAAGCATCAGACAGGTTCTCTGCATTTGGGTGCTGATCTTGCCCATTCACTAAGAGAACTGGGAGATGGCGCTGCCTGAAGAAGAAGTAAAGAAGGCTGAACTGGGTATTGTCAGCACACTGTTGAGATTTTAAGATGAGATGGGATAGGGTGGACCTTTTGCGTATTAATGCAGAGGTACAGCTGTTCATTGATCTCTCCAAAATGAAAAAGTCTGCTGGAGACTTTTTTTTTTAATGCATGTGATCTGTGTAAAATAGGATTTTTCTATATGTCAGTATTGTTGTTGTTATTCCTTACTTGGGTTTGAATCTGAAATAACCTGCCTATCTTCTATGCTACATTTTTCATTGAAGTGATACTTATCTAACTTGGAAATGGTGGGGTGGGTTTACTATCATACACACTACATCCTTCTTGTACTACATTTTTTATCTCATAAAGATGGTTGCTGGTAGTTCTGCTGATGCCAACAGAGAGGGAACTGATTAACCCTTTAAATGTAAACAAATAGGGGCAACTAATAGATAACAAGTGCAGTTGAAAAAAAGCATAGGGAAGGAGACAAAAAGCCTAGAATAATGGCAGAGCAGATTACTTAGAGAAGCTAAATCCTTTCAAGTTGGCAGGGCTGAATGGGATGCACCCTATGTTACTAAAGAAATTGACTGAGATAATTTTGGAGCCATTGGCTATGATTTTTGAGAATTTATGGAGGTTGGGTGAGGTCCCAGATTACTGCAAAAGTGCCCGTCTTTAAGAAAAAGAGAAGAAGGATCCAGGGAACTACAAAGTACTCAGCCTGACCTCTAAACCTGGAAAGATCATGGAGCAAGTCCTCAAGGAATCCATTATGAAACACCTAGAGCCATTTATACATGTTACATTTTTCTAGGTTTAATCTGGACTACAGCTGTAACTATATACACTTGGATGTTTTGTAGTCTGAATTAAAATTGCCAGTCCTCATTTAAAGAGGATTAGAGTTAATGCAGACTAAGGCAGTCCAAATTAGGCATTTTAAACTGTATTAATTAACATGAATATACAGTGTTGCTTTTATGAAAAACAGTCCTTAAAAACTCAGATAAGCAAATAAGCATTGTAAGTGTCAATCCTGGCAAATAAAATTCAGTGGGGTTCCTGAAAAACAAAAGTCAAATGTGCCAACAACACCTCACCCTAATAAGTATCAGCACTTCTGGAACTGCACTTTAGATAACTGCAAAAATGTAGTGGTGCCTACATGGATTTATTATTGCCTCCTAATTATTTCCAATCTCTATTAAGGGGCTGTCAAGTGTATAGACAGTATAGCCAGTTCCCCCTGCCATGATGTTCAATGATCATCTATTAACCTTTAATTGTATCATGCAAATCAGTTAACACAATTTAGAAAATGCTGAGTACATTTACAAATGGCCAAGGTGATCAGGAACTGCCAGCGTGGATTCACCAAGAACAAGTCGTGCCAGACTAGTCTGATTTCTGATAAGGTAACAGATTCTGTGGATGGGGAAGGAGCAGTGGATGTCATGACTTTAACAAGGCTATTTATATTTTCTCCCATGAAATTCTCATTAACAAGCTAAGGAAATAAAGACTAGATGAAAGTACTATAAGATAGATGCATAACTGGCTGGATCATTGGGCTCAACAAGTAGTCATCAATGGCTCAATGTCTAGTTGGCAGGAGGTATCAGTTGTGGTTCTCCAGAAGTCTTTCCTTAGTCCAGTTTTGTTTAATGTCTTCATTAATGATTTGGATGATGGGATCAAGTGCACATCAAACAAATATGAGGACAACAAAGTTAGGGTGGAGTTTCAGGTGCTTCATAAAGTAGGGGTGGGATCTAGAGTGACTTGAATAGGCTATAGTAAAAGTCAACAATCAATCACATGAGATTCAACAAGGACAAATACAGAATCCTGCACTTAAATCGGAAAAATTGCATGGCTAGGCTGCAGTACTGACAAGAAGGACCTCAGAGTTACAGTGGACCATAAGCAGAATATGATCCCACACTGTGCTCTTGTTGCCAAAAGCATACCAGGTTGTATTAACAGGATTGTCAAAGGAAGTAATTATTCTGCTCTGTTCAGCTCAGGTGAGGCCTCACCTGGACTACTTGGCCTGGTTTTGGGCCCCACACTTCAAGAACATTTTGGAAAGACCAGAGCAATGAACATGATTAAGGGCATGGGAAGCAAAATTTATGTGGAAAGGCTGAAAGTGCTCGGGTTATTTAGTCTGGAGTAGAGAAGATTGAGGCGAGGTTTTGATAATGCCTGAAGGGTGATTACAGAGAGGATGGAGATGGGCTTTTCTCTATGGCTGTAGAGGGCAGGACTAGGAGCAATTGCCTCAAACTGCAGTAGAGGAAATTTAGGTTGGAGATTAGGAGTAGCTTTCTGATTGAGGGTGGTCAAGCATTGCAAGAAGTTACCTAGAGAAACTGTGGAATCTCCATCTTTGGAGATTTTCAGGAGACGGTCAAACACTTGGCTGGGATGGTTCAGGAATGATCCTGCCTTGAGCACGGGACTGGACTAGATGATGTCTTGAGGTTCCATCCAACCCTGCTTTCCTAGGATCCTATGAGATTAAAACTCTCCTTCTCCAAATGTGTGGGGTTTTGGTTTCTGGAAGATCTCATAATGTGCTAGGTGCTTATATTGTAAGTTAACTGAATTCCAACAAAGAGAATTAGTACAATGCTTGGTTCAGTCCAGAACTTTGAAAAATTACAGGAGAAATCTATGCTCATTTTTCATTGGATAGGGAAGCAGAGCTGGTTTCAAATTTAGTGAGAGGAACAGAGGTATAGAAGAATCCAAAGATTTATTCCTCTTTGTGTCAGAACCACTGAAATTCTTTTCTAGGCCTTTTGTGATGATGGGAATCCTTTGGGAAGTATCCAAAGGCTTCCTATTATACATGCAAGACTGTAAATCTTGACCACCTGAAAGTGTGTTTCCCTATTTGCTATCATGATGAAACACTGATTAGCTCTGATTAGCTAATGATCACTGATTAAAATGTCTAATTAAGAATGGAAAAGACTTTATCCATGCAGGCAAATTAACTTCCTTCCACAAACCAACATGAAAATTAATTCTACATCCTGTGTTAATACTCAGTCCTGTGGGATGCTACTTGAGCACTGGTACTTAATGGTGCCTAATCAGGATTCATGAGGTACCAGGCACCTTAGCAAGCTCACACCACCTTAAATCAACACTATAGATGCAGTAAAAACTCTTTCTTCCAATTCGTGCTCTATATTATACAGAAAGGAGTATCCTGTTTACAAGAGGCAAGGACTTTTGTGGGTGATATATTTTATTGTCTCAACCATACAGTTGGTCCAGATTTAGAAATGTTTTCAAATAAAATTCATTCTCCTTCTGGTTTTAAAAAAGAATGCATTGCATTCAAAAGCTTGTCTAAATCTATCCCACCCATATAGTTGGTCCGGTATAATCCTGTTTACAGATATCCTTATCATGCATTCTCATCAAGATAAATAACTGTGTTTTTAGAAAGATCTGAACTGAGTTGAAAACTATATGAACTGATATTATTTCCCTTAATTTAAAAGGTTAGGACAGAAGCAAAAATTCTGTAAAAAAGTAACATGTTCAGTAACTTCTAGAATTAATGAAACAGGGATTTTATGTGCATGCACAATTCTAAAAGAGCTATATTTCTTTGGCAATAAAGTACAATGACTTGAAAACATTGAATTCCCCATAATTTTATATTCTGTTTAAAGTGTTAAACTCATTGCCCCAGCAGCAATAGTGAACAAAGTAGATTGAGAAGCTGTATAATTCAATAGTAATGTATTCATCTAGCATAATAATAGAGTAAGTTTTCCACAGCACTTATTGAGTAGCATACATTGATGATGGGAACTTGCACTGGTCAGAAGGCTCACTACAAATTAATTGGGCCTGGAAAATGCTGCTTGGTTGAGGGGCTAACTTGTGCACTCATACTAGTGTACATCTGTGTGTGCATCAGGTAAAAAGCTTCCTAAATCTACTGATTTCTGCTTCCTAATTCTGCATTTTTTTCTGACCTCGATTCTTACAAACTATAGAACAATAACATAATTCTGGTAATTATCTTGCCTTATTGTATTCCTTTATGTTCATTGCATTAGTAGCAAACTGCTAGAGATTTAAATCAGTGGTATAGCTTGGCTTTTATTTAAGATGCATGTCTTGTGCTCTCTGGGTGCATAGTCATCAGGTTGTCTCTTCCCTTCCCAGATGACCAAAGCAATTGAAGGTATTTAGGGTTTAATGGCTATTTATGTATTAGCAGTCTTTATACACAGTATTTTTATTGGAACCATTAATATATGCAGTGGATACCCAGAGCTCATTATCTACAGCTCAGCAACTTACGATTTATTGCGTGAAGTACTGTATAGCCTTAGATGAGAAGTATTTTTTTATATATTTTGTGTCCAAAAACAAACCCCCCACCAAAAACAAGAAAAGGTTATTCATAATAGTGCAAAAGAGAAAAACAAATAACTTTGCACCTTTGTGATTATTAGGTTTGCAAAAAAGTGTGCACTTAAGATCTATTTGACTACAAAGATGATAAAAAATTGGGTCTTGGGGAGAAGTAAGGAAAAAAACTATCCATTTTTTTACTAAGAAGTATAGAGTTAATTGTGTTCCATGTAAACTTAATGAGGGTTTTAAGTATGTGGATTTACTATTCAAGTGTGGCAGCCAAATTATGCATGGATTTAGGAGTCCCAAAGTACTCATGGAAATGATAGACCATAATGGCTCTTAGGAGCTATTAAATCTATCAGGTCAAACATCAACTTCACATGAAACATTTTACTCCTACATAATAACTGACAGACTCCCCGCTTCAGCTTGCTTGTGACTGGAACAATCACTGGTGCTTCTAGAAACACTACAGTACCCCTAAACTAGAAGAGTTACTTGTTTAAAAGTTGCTACTTGGATACCAATCAAAATATTGCCCCATGCAACAACAGGACTTTGGTCACTGAAGTCCTGCTAACTAGGAACAACCATGTTGTGTTGAAAGACGGAAAAGAAATTAAAATAATATTTTTTCCCTTGAAAAGAGGTCTGAATCTTAGGGGAAACAATATAGTCTTGTTAAGCAAGGGAGGATAAATTACCAGAGGACCTAAAATTTCTTCTTGAAATGAAGAGCAAAAGATGAATTTTTTTCTTCTTCTTTAAAGCATCTTCTTCACCCCTTACTATTACGTACCTATTATAAATCACTCCTTAGAGGCCCATCTACTCTTGTTTCATCTGTCTTTTTGGTAACCCCTGTGCTGAGTAATGTCATTGAACAAAATAAAGGGGCAAAGTGGAACACCATTGATAGCACTGCCCAAGGGTAATTTATTGGGCCATGGTGCTATTGAACGAAAAATATAGTTGCTTACTGTGGCAGGGATGGAGAGAGTGCAAAACAAATCATTGGTAGTAGGAGCAGTTTGGGAAACTTTCACAACTAAATGTTGGTAGAAAATTGAGTTAAACAACCAGCCTTATTGACCTGGTCACAGACTTGTCTAATTTTTAGTCAAATCACTTAAGGAAAACAATGAAGTTAAACCTTCTTCCTAAAGCTTTGTTGGGGTTAAGGCATTAAAAACATCTGATATCTTCAGTGATATCTTCACTAAATTAAAAACATCTGATATCTTTAGTGATATCTTCACTGAATTCTATTTAGTGTCAGGTCATATATGGAAACATCAGTTGTAGAAGCCACTTTTAAATGCCAACAGAATAGTACAGGAGGAATATATGTAATTAACAGATAAAACACTGCAAATCAAGTGCGGAAGGGGGTGGAGCAGCACACCACATAATGGAGAGAATTTAAGGAAAACTTTGAGATGATTTATAAGGTAAAATATAACTCTTATTAAATGAATACTGACAGCCCATGGTCCAGATGAGGCGTGGATGTAAGAAATACTGTATGCATAACATATTTCCCAGAAGATGTAAAGAAATGTTTGGAACAGAAATAGTATCAGTTTGTGGCTTTTTTCTCTTACCTGTAAAGATGTAGAAACTTTTTAAGTAGTGGCATCCAATATATAGGGTCTCCTCTCCTCTTCATTTGGTAGAATAGCACAAGAGATGGGAAAGCTGCCTTGACTGGAAAGTCAAGTCTCTTTGTGGGGCTGATAAGGGTGGGAGAAAAGCATGTAAAATAATGCAGGGCTAGGAATGCATGATTCTTTATGACTTTTGTTGTGTTTTGAGTTGCCTAGGGGTGGCTAGAAGTAGGCAGGGCCTTTTGTGCTCCAACAGCCCCTGCTAATAATGTAAAAGGCTCTGAGGCTTCTCTAATTTTGACTGAGAATTGGGGTCACTGGAAAACTGTCCAGAGGACTGGAAAGCCACCTAGGCAGAGTTCTGGTTTTCTGAGACACTGATTCCAGTTTTGCAAACTAAGTAGGTACAGATAATTATGAACAGAAATACAGAAAACTAAATGAACACCAGTCTTGGCAGAAGAGTGAAGATGTATTAAAGTAAATAATTATTCATTGTTAAAATTAGTTCACCAACATCATAGTCATCTCCTTTTATTTTTTTCCTCCTTTTTCTAACCAACAATTGACTTTTCTCCTTAGCTGTCAAGAAACAACCTACCACTCTTCTTGCAGAAGAATTTTACAATCTGTTGAGCAAAACCAAAGGAGAAAAAATGGGCAATAAATTCTCATGGAAAACATATTTGTAAGATACTCATGTTACAGAACTATGTCTGGAAAAGATCTGTAAGTAGGACTTTAACTGTGTTCTATAGCAAGCCAAAAAAGCAATCTGTCAGCTCTTTTTTTCACCACCTTTTTTGTATTAGGAGGTGCAAGAAAAGTCAATATTTAAAAGACAAATACAGCTACAGACTTCATATATGTCTTTCTTGTAAGCTTTTGCTCCTATAGATAATGATCCATTAAAAAAAATCCTAGTATTTACCATTTCAATTATGCACAGTTATAAATTTTATAAATTAATTTATTCCCTCAGAGACTAAATCTACCAAAGGAATTGGCTTCTTTATTTCTCAAACAAGAAGCATGAATTCCTCTCTTCTTCTTCTTCTTCGTCTTTTTTTCTTTTTTATGGTTTGCTGTACAACACTGCCCTCAAAATGTCAGCTTTGATTTAGTAGAAATACAGATCTAAGGTTATTTTCTCAGTGGAGGTAAAGATTTTTTCCTTTGTAGCCAGGATAAGGATCTTCTCAGTTGCCTCCTAGTAATCCTTTGCAGAGTTAATGTTCTCCTTTTCCAAATAGTCCCAAATGGCTGAACATTCCCCAGTCCATTTTGAAAGGGAAGTTATATATATTAGTTTTACTTAGAACAGATTAAGAGTTGACTTTGCCTACTTTGATAGGCTTCAGCATTTTGGAGAGTTTTTCTCAGGCTGAGGACTTTGAGGGAAAGGTATATCTCAACTGGGAACAGACAAGGCAGCATTTCACATGCATATGTTTTATCTTTTCTGTCTACCCCTTTCCTTCAGTATGGTGATGTAGCTCTCTCCTCTTCCACCATCTTGTCCATCCTCTCTACCCTGCACCCAAGTTTTCCTCCCTTCAGCTAAAGGGTGGCACAGGGTGACCAGGCAACTGTGTAACAAAAAGAAATGGGGTTTTTCTATTGTTTACACTGTAACAAACATCAGTTATCTAATATCAGTTTAATGTATAAATCATATAAGTGAAGGGGTTGTCAACAAACAGTCCACAAGCCAAATCTAGTCTGTGGAGCCACTGGATCTGGCCTGCAGAGCCAAAAGGCTTAGCCTCTGCCCATGCCTGTCCTGGGTCTGGGCAGGTGGAAGCTGCACTTGCATCATTGCTGCTTCTGCCCACTCCCTGCCCCCCAGCTACAGTGCAGGGAGTTCAGAGTTAGTGATAAACTGGGATGTCTGCGAGTAGGCTTATATTGGTAAACACTCAATGCCTATACCTGGCCAAAAAAGTGTATATTAATATAGAACTTCAATATAGCTAGTACAATTTTTAAATATTTCAGTATGAATGTAGTGTATGAAAAATCTGAAATATTTAAAAATTGTACTAGCTATATTGAAGTTCTATATTAATATACGCTTTTTTTGGCCAGGTATAGGCATTGAGCATTTACCAATATAAGCCTACTCACAGACATTAAAAAAATAAAAAAAAATAAAAAAAAATGGTGATTTATTTTAAACTCAGCACTCTTCCATGCCAGGTGCAGCACATGCCCAGAAGAGGCAGCATGTTACTTGGACGTGGCTCACCCAATGTCTCTCTAGAACAATGTCTGCCTAATGTAACGCTTTAGTGGGGCTTTTTTGGTGCTTTTATCTAATTACTGATTGACTCAGCTATTAGATAAAAGCATCAAAAAGCCCCACTAAAACAGCTGCTCTATACAAATGCTGTGGAACCTAGTCAAAGTAATGCACTGCTTCTCCCAGTAAAATGTTTAAAACAATATTTATATATCTGCAAGCAGCCTAAGTAATTGGAAAGTAGTCTATACCCAGCAGAAGTTTGGGACATACAGACTGGTTTAAAAATGGCAGAGCCTGATCTAAGATTGCCCCTGCCCCACAAAGTGTGAATGTACAGTCTGTTGTTCATTACCAAGCTAAACTACACTGCTTACAGAAAACCACATTGGGCTTTTTTGAATGTCTGTACCTAGCCCTTGTTTTTACACACTTTTTGTTGTTTTAATATTATTCCCTCTCACGGTGTTTCCAAGAGAAGTCTATTTCATAATGTTTTGGTTTTGATTTTTGTTTCTGGTAATGGAAACAAATAGCCTCAAGAACTACCAAATATCATTTTGCAGCAAGGCACAGAACTAATGCTATTGTTCCCATGCATTTAAAATGTAGGGGTACAGTTTCTTTATATGCTATAGACTAGAGGTTCATGCCCATCAAAAGCATCTGGATGTCAACCCTAACTAGCCATGGAGTTACATTAATGTAACTTTACAGAGTTTAACTGAAAAGATAACTTTGCACCAAACCATATCAGGTTGCATAACATAAGCACATGCCAAGCTAGTTCTATCCTGTGTTCTGTAAGTATACTCTACCATGGCTGTATAGAGTCCTGCTGATGTTCCTAGGATTTCATGCGACTACAGAAGTCAATCTGCACACATCCCAATGCAAGGTATGGGCATTAGAACCATAGACTCACAAAAAGAGAAAAGAACTAGGGCTAGAAGGGGGACCATTGGAGATTTTCTAGTTCAACATGCTCAATGCAGGAACATCTGCCTAAACAGTCTTAGATTAGATTTTAAACTTGTTACATCAGGAGATTTATCTTTATATGTTTGCAAAGAACTTTTCATGTTGTTGGGGTTAATTTTATACACAATCCTTCTAATATTGTCCATTAAAAAAACAGAAGTTATATGCTTTCTTAAACTTACCTTTGCAAAATGTGTTTCCCTCTTCATGGTAAGGTCTGAATGCTTCAGGGGTCAGCCTAAGTACTCCAAATATCAAACTAAACTAAGATCACTGATCCATGTATCAAACTGAACTAAGATCACCGATCCATGTATTGAACATCAGTGCAGCTCTTCAGGAAACAGCAGGAAGTGCTGTTTGAAAGCATTATGTCTAACCAAATTTGCTAAGCTGTGTTTAAAACATGAGAATAAAGAAAATCTATTATATTTCTCTTCCTTAAGCAATGCATTTAGGAATGAACATGCTGCACTCAAGCAGGATAGTAGTATTTGTTATGGCTTAACAGTTACTTGTTTCATAAATCATGAAACAGGAAATACATGCATCAGCTAAACTATTCTCATTAATGCCAATAAGACATGCATGGAGAGGAGTGTGCATCAAGCTGTGACAAAACCCTTAAGTATTTTTAAACAGTTAACTTTGCCATAACTTTACTTCCACATGAATTTTGTTGAAATACAGCAGTGATTATTAACTGGTGTGCCATGGCACCTTGGAATGCCTTGAGATACTTTCAAAGGTGATGTGGGGTGCTATGCAAGCATTATAGGGAGTGCAAACATGATTTGTAAGATAAACCCAATGATTTCAAACAGGAATCCATACTGTTAAAAACGTGCTGATATGCTGTGGTCTTTCTGAGTGCTTTGCAACAGAAAAGCTGCTCTATTATTTTTTCTATAGTCAAAAAAAGTGTATAAATTAAGAGCTAGTGTTTTTCAAAGGGGTGTCTTGAGTCTGATAAGGTTGAAAAACAATTGAAATAAAGATTTTTTTTAATGAAAATTATGTATAATGAGTGTTGTCCTCTATTTTCTTAACAAATGTGATGTAAATATGTATCAAATTTCTTGTTGGAGATTATCAAACAGTTAATTAAAAATCCTTTAGAAGAACTGAAATGCAACAATAGTGTTCCTTGTATTGATAGTTAATTTACAGATCTCTGCAGCCACTAAAATGAACACATTTAATGTTTTTCTAGCAACGAATACAACAAGAGAAAAGAGCCATCTATCTTTAGGGTATCAATTATTGAATACTGGTCAGGCAGACTTAATTACTTTCTGTGATGAGATGACTGGCTCTGTGGATGTGGGGAAAGCAGTGGATGTTATGTACCTTGACTTTAGCAAGGCTTTTGATATGGTCTCCCACAGCATTCTTGCAAGCAAGCTAAGGAAGACAGGTTGGATGAATGGATGATAACCTAGATAAAAAAACTGGCTGGATTGTCAGGCTCAGAGGCTAGTAATCAATGGCTCAGTATCTAGCTTGCAGCCAGTATCAAGTAGAGTAGAGGGATCAGTCCTGGGACTGACTTTGTTCACTATCTTCATAAATGACGTGGAAGATGGGATGGAGTGCACCCTCAGCAAGTTTGCAGATGACACCAAGCTGGGAGGAGTAGTAGATATGCTGAAGGAGACACCTAGAGAAATCAGAGGATTGCACCAAAGAAGTCTCATGAAGTTCAATAAGGACAAGTGCAACATCCTGCACTTAGGATGGAACAGTCCCATCCAGTGGTATGGGCTGGCAACTGACTGACTAGGCAGCAGCTCTTCAGTAAATGACCTGGGGGTTACAGTGGACAATAAACTGAACATGAGCCAACAGTGTGCCCTTGTTGTGAAGAAGGCTAACAGCATACTGGGCTGCATTAGTAGGAGCATTGCTAGCAGGTTGAGGGAAGTGATTCTTCCCCTCTGTTCAGCACTGGTGAGGCCACAACTGGAGTACTGTGTCCAGTTTTGGGCCCCCCACTATAGAAAGGATGTGGACAGATTGGAGAGAGTCCATTGGAGAGAAACAAAAATGGTTAGGGACCTGGCGCACACGACTTCTGAGGGGTGGCTGAGGGAACAGTGCTTATTTAGTCTGGAAAAGAGAAGACTGAGAGGGGATTTAATAGCAGCCTTCAACTACCTTTAGGGTGGATACAAAGAGGATGGAGCTAAACTGTTCTTAGTGGTGTAAGATGACAGAACAAGAAGCAATGGTCTCAAGTTGGAGCAAGAGAAGTTTAGTTTTTCCTAATACCTAACCTTTCTCGTGAGGTGCAAGTAAAGCACGAGAATAGGTTACCCAGAGAGGCTGTGGAATCTCTGTCCTTGGAGGTTTTTAAGACTTGGTTAGACAAAGCCTTGGTAAGGATGATTTAATTGGGGGTGGTCCTGCTTTGAGCAAGGGGTTGGACTAGATGACTTCCTGAGGTCCCTTTGAACCCCAATTTTCTATGATTCTAATATCAATAAAAGAACTTTTAAAGCACACAGATGCTGGCCATGATGTAGAAATTACTGCATGCAGTTCTATGGATTGGGTTATGTAAGAGGTAAAGTCATATGGTCACAATGTTATAAACAAACATCTGCTTATGACAGAGGGGCAAGGATTTCATTTACATCCATTGGCTGTTCTTTGTATTTTCTCAAGATCTTCTGTATCATCTGCTCTTGTCTTATCATGGTCTTTCTCCAAAAGCAATTGAAGTCAATAGCAATAACTGGCTTTGAATTGGGCCTCATGTATTCAGATTTTTATATTACTGATATTAACTAAATGTATTGGAAATAGGACAGTAGCAAACATAAAATTGTCACAAAGTGATTCCAACCCTACCTGTTTCCAGTAAGATAGTAGAGCATGATGCATTGTAGTAGGCTCTTTCAATGGAGTCTAAAACTCATCTCATCATTAATGGTACTGTGTAGCTGTCTTTAAACCATGATGGTTGTCTAATCATAATCTACCAGTAAGGATATCTTATCCTGATTGGTGCTGTCTCAGTTTATCTAAAAATAATGCAAACTAAACTAACCACCTCAAGCTTATGATTCTGACTTTCCAAACTATTCTCTTCTTCACATGCAAGTACATTTTCTGTGACTGTTGAATAGCATAATGATGTCTGAAGTCAAAGTAGTGTGTGAAGAATAAGATGTACGCACTGAAGAAATATTAGTGGTGGTTTTCATGGGACAATAATCCCTACTTCGGAAAAAAACAGAACACCTTCAATTCTCTCCAAAATATATTTTGTGTCATCTAAATACAGTGGTACTTTCTACAGTGATTCCCTCTCTCTTTTGGTGGATATAATAAGAACAGTACTTTTTTCTAATTTATTTTATAGGCAGTTTATTTTAGAATATGTAGAATACTTTTTATATATTGTTAAATGAGGTTTACATAGTGCTAAGTGTGGACGGTGGCATTTGGTTGTCTGGTAAATGTATTTACATCAGGAAATTCCAAGGAGATAATATGAGGCTGAATCCATTTTTAGAAAAGGTTTCTTCTTTCAGATACAATTATGTGGGAATGAGATTCTTTAAATTAAAAATTAAATACCTTTTTAAAAAACATTAGCCCCTCTTTTTAGATTGTCTCCTAACTTGGTTAGGCTATCTAATTTCATAATGGTCCACCGTTCACCCCGAGTAAGCTTATAGCAACTTGCTGGAAGGTGGGAGTGAATGTGACCTCTTTTGAAAAGGTAATTGAATTCCTTATCTGCAAACCCAATATTTGTATTGTGGAGCAGTATGAAGGAAAAAAGAAAAGATCCATAAGCCTGATGAAATGATAAAATGCACTTGTTTAACCAAGTCATTAAAATTAAACAGTGACTTTCAATCTAGGTATCTATTTCAACCCACAGGAGATAACAAAAGAAAACTCTAGACGTCAAAGTTCTTTGAAAAACAACTATCTAATCAACTTTACCAAATTATCAACTTACAATTTTGGGGGTTACATTCCAATATATTGAGGGAGGGAAAATTCAGTGGGTTAAGGTAATTAAAGCAAATTTTGTTGGGAGACTCTTGCCATTTTGATTTCTGTTTTCTAGTAATCTGGCAACTTTAACATTCCATTCTAAGAGTTGCAACCTTTTCCCTCCAGAAAAGGAAATTGTTTTTTTGGTAATATGCGCAATTATAAAGTTAAGAGAAATTCTAAAGAAAGAACCGTAATTTGATTTTAAAGGTATCTTATAATTTCCTCCTACAAATTCTTCTGAGAAGTTTTACAAGAGCTTTTTGAACATTTTTGGAAATGGAATAAAAATCCAAATCAGCAATAGTGTTACACATAGGTTAAATAAAGGTACCAGTATTCAGAATTATTACTTTCAAAACTCTCCAGACCATTACAATACAATACTATATATACTGTGATAATAATACCACTGTTTCTCAGCAATTATAGTACAGTACTCAGGCTATTTCTTATAGATAAGAAAGTAAAAAGTGCCATGTAAATATGAAAATTTAAGTTAAAGTAAAAATGTAATGCTTATCAGCAATTGTTTTACATTGTTATTTTTTACTTTATTTAACATAGTGACTAAAAAAAATTACCCTGTGTCCCCCATATGTTTTGAAATTCAGGTATAAATCTGAAGTTTGCAGTTTACTAATGAATGAAGTATCAAAGTTCTTTTGCATGTTCTAGCAAAAAGCAGCTTGGAAAGTTTGAGCAGCAATGAATGTACCAGGATCTGGAGAATGGCTGTGCAAAATCTACTTTCTCCACTTCACTGTGCTGCTCAGGCCAGAAGCTAGGGGGTGCTAGAGCATGGCTTTCTGGCACTTCCTCTTCCTGCTGTCCCCAAGGTCTCTGAGATTTTCAATCCAGCATCACAGCAGCAGGACTCTGTAGGGTTGCTCATCACTTCCTCTTCCTGCTTCCATGTGTTTCTGGGATTGGTAGTCTACAGTCAAAGCCAGCAGTAACTTTTCAGTAGGTTTCACAGTGCATGGCAGGGCGGTTCTGTTCTGTACTGTATTTGAGGGAAGGGGGCTTTAACCAGAGGAAGCAGGATTTAACCCCCCTCGCCCTGGCCCCAGGCCCCATGGGGCCAGGGGGAGGGCAGTCCCTGCCTCTTCTCTTCCCTCCCCCAAACCCTTCTTTGCTGGAGTGGACAGCCCAGCCCAGCCCAGCCCAGGAAGGGCTGAAAAGCATGCTGGAATGTTGGGAACTGTGATCTAACTTGAATCAGGAAAGGATCTGGGACAGAAGTTTCATAAACTGGTTTGACCTAAATCATTGAAGTCTGATACTACATTCAACCAGGTTTATCTTAAACCAGCATCAGCCATTTTGAAACTGGTTTATGTGCACTGAACTTCTTGTCTGTTACAGGTTTAAACCAGTTTCTAATCACTTAAACCTGTTTATGTGTAACTTCTATCCCTAGCCATAATCTTTTGTGAGCTACAGCTCACTTTATTGAATACTTTAATAGACTAACTATCTCCCTCTGTATAGAAGAGTGGTCTAGGAATGAATAGAACGGAAGGCAAATTGCAGCCCTTCTGTTCAGGAGTAAATCTACTATTGCTTCCTGAACAAGCTGTAAACTAATTTTTTTTTTTCTGTCTATTTCTAATGGCACCACACAAAATATTACTGGCGTTGCAATCAATTTCCTCTCTTACAAAAGAACACTTAAACATACATGTTCTACATGTAAAAGATTTCTAAACAGGTAATGGTTGCTTTGAAAATAGGAAGTTACGAAAACTATATGTGCCCTAAAAAGGATAAATGAATGACCAAACAAACCTTGAAAATGTCTGATAATTTTCAAGTGGTCTTACTTTCATTGAAAAATGAAGGATAATATACACATTTAATAAAGTTGAAGATTTTGTAGCTGATTAGAGGTTAACAGAGCCACCATTCATCCTAGACATAGCAGGTTTTGTTTCTTGTTTTAATGATTGAGGGTTCCCCCCCACCACTTACGATTGTTTCATCTGCATGCCCTTCCTTTGCTTGTTTTTATTTACATATGTGAAGACTGTTAAAAGGTGGGGGATATTTAATTCTGGTTAGCATTTGACTCTAGGTTAAGTTGTACTCCTTCTGTAAGTAGATGCAACTGTTAGGGATTTCAAAGCCACGTGTAGTCTGAAGACTGCGCAAGTTCCTGACTGTTCTATTGTTGAAGTGAGCATCCCAAGTTTGCTTCAGAAGTTCTCTCTTGAAGACAGCAGATGTGCTGCTAGAGCCATCTGGCTCCTTTTGAATATAATTTTGTATGCCTATAAATAATCACATGCATATGGGCTCTATTTCAGAAATGTGTTCCTTAAACTATGTAAGTCAAGATAAATTATTTCTTCCAATCTTACAAAGTACTTGTGCCATGCCTTGCTGTTCTCTTAATATTCTTGTAAATTTTTGGAGAAAAAGAAGTGACCGTTATGTGTCCTAAGAAGTCAGAAAACATTGATTGGATTCAGAAAATTGAAACATTCCTTTAGGCATATACAACCAGTGATTTTTTTTTTTCCAGACTTTTCGTCATGAAAATACCAATTTTTAAGTTTTTAAGCTTGATTCTAAACTCAGATTTGCATGTGTGGTATCAAAAATGGCATGAATATTTAAGTTTGAAGAACAATGAACAACCTGCTCCCGCACTTTGTGTTCCTCAGGAATTATTATTTTAAGTGATTAAAGCTGATTTATTAACTCTTGTTAACTTAAATGTTTTTTAGTTTCTGGATACTCCTTTTGACTTCTGAAGCTAGCTGGATACGTGTGGTTGTTGGATCAGGCCATTAATCCAGCTTCATAACAGAGCTGTGCTGAAAGAGAGAGAAAATGGGTCACCTTTTTTTAGTACATTTTTCAGCTATCATAGAACAAAATCTAGGACTTGGGGTCATCTTGTGAGCTAGTTACACTTTCTGGAGGACTTTTTTACTTACGATGAATAGGTTGAACATGTTCTGTAGCATACAAGAGTCATTTTCACGATCTGTAGTCTCCATCCAGTAAGTAATCTGAATATCATTTCATGTAATATACAGATATTCTTCAGTTCACTCAACTGTTTTTCCGAATATTATGCGACAGAAATAAAAATGAATGACATAAGAAAATGAAATACTGTAAAATTGGAGAGAATTTCAAGAAATGGTGAGAATTTCAAGAAAACAAAAGGCACATCACAATGTTTTTTATCATTGAGATACACTACTTTGGATAAGAGTTCGGGCATTTTACACGTGCTCTGGGAATGGGTAGGGAGCACTTTAATTAGAACAGCTCTGAGAGCTGCTTGATCCCACAGTTATCTTAAGTAGGTCTTCACTTGAGACCTACTTAGAATGGCCTCTTGGAGCCGCTCTATTTAAAATGCCAAGCGCATCTCATGTATCAGCATTCACACCCTTCAAAATGGCAGCAGGGGCACTCAAGCTTTAGATAAAGCACCCTACCACCACTTTGAAGCATGGGACGCTGATATACAAGACACAGGAGGCTGCTGGAATACAGTAATTTCCACACCCCAACACTCTCAGTTAATCAAGTCTGCTCTGATGTGCTAGAATTACAGCATGTCAGAGCAGTCTCCCTGCTTGTGTACAGGCACCCTTTGAGACTTGCCTTTTACTTTACCTGAAAATTCTGCTATGTGCCCAACTGCAAGTAATTTCATGTTTTCTAATTGTATCTGTGTGTATGCACATGTGTATAATATATAACTTAGAACTTGCAAGCAATTGAGTCTTGCCTCAATATATGAGAGAGTCCATCAAAGACCCAGGTATCTGTATTGGCCTACTTAGGATAACTGTGGGATCAAAGTAAGACTGTCTTAACCACTGCAAGGCAAAAGTGTTCCTCTGTGTTTTTTGTTTTGTAGTTAGGCTCTAATTCAGAAAGGTGCTTCATTGCTTGAAGTGAGGAATCTTGTTAATGAAGAATTCAACAGATTTGAAGTTGAGCCAAAACAAAGAAATCGAGTCTGGGTTTTTGTAAGCAAATACTAGTTTAATTGAGTACTAAGTATCAAAATGTTCTGCAACAAAGCAAATCTCCAAATGACAATACTTTTGTGTCACAGTATGTTGGTAGCTTTGATCTAAGGCCATGTGTTAGCAATAGTTTATTGTGGCAAAAAATAGAAAGTTCAGAAGCAGTTTCCAGCTGTAGATTTAATGTAAATTATGAGTTGGAGATTAAGTCTTTAGCCTTGGCTTTTCAATACAAAAGAAATATTTGTTAAACCCTTTCTAAAGTTCTGAACATCTTTAAAAAAAGAGGCTGGCTTCTGCCTCTTCATTTAACTAACAGGGAACATCTACATGTGCAATTAGCAGAGCTGAATAAACTCCAGAGTTAATTGCTCCTGGGTGCAGTATTTAGACATGCACCTAGGACTGCAGCACTTTGAGCCAGGACAACACAGCACCAGCTGGCAGGGAGTCTAGGGGGTTAGTCTGCCACCCCGGGGTTGCACCAACCCAGCTCAGTGTGCTGAGGAGGGGCTGGTAAGATATGAGGGCACTCCAGCACGGGGCTAGCCAGTAGGCATCCCCACACTGTAGCACCCTTATGCCCCAGCCAGCCCAGTCCCTGTCTATGTGTGTGTTGTGACGGCATTATTTACTTTGTTGTAGAGTAGTACTTGTGTCTGGCGGTGCTGTCCTATGGTGGAGTAAATTAATTTACTCTGGCCTAATAGCATCGCATGTGCAGATGCTAATGCTATACTGCAGATGTAATTAGTCCAGTCTACTCAACAGTAAGTAACAGTAACAGTAAGTGTGTTATGTAGATTCATCCAAAGAGAATAATATAAAATGACATGATACCATTTTACTTTTCTGATGCAGAGAAAAGTCTTGCTTCATTCTTTTTAGCCAATATGATATTTACTTTGTGTGAAGCATGGGAAAGCAAAAGTGCTTAGTGCTGAGAGGCAGAGCCTACTGATTCATTGTTACACTGTGGTGAAGCAGCTGTACTGTTTCCACTTCAGTCTCAGTACAGTGCAACAGGAACATATCCAAGAAGACTTCAGGGGATTCTTGTTTTGCTCCTGTCTGGGCTCCTTGTGCTTCAGTGAAGAAGTTAGGAGTTGGATCAGGGAAACTGGCCATTACACAGGAAGTACTGGCCATTCCATAGGTAGGGGGTGGCATCAGGTGAGTCTACATGGGAATGACAATCACTGAAACACCAGAATCTTGGTGTGCCTCTGCACCTACTTTATAAAATGGCCTTTCCCTTTGGGCTGTGTGAATTGTCCCTGAGCACATCTCAGTTCATCAGGTCTGTATGTTTCTATCTGCATATTTCAAATCTTCACCTATGAGAGACGGGCAAGATACAGGTACCCTTTGCTGCATGATACCTATTAGTAAGGGTTAGTGATAAGTTGCTGTTCCAACTGGATATAAGTCATTCTTCTGGAAACTAATAAGTGGCTTAAGTGCCATCTTGAATTCAGTAGGCTACTTGCATCTTTGCAGAATCAGCCTTTGAAAGCTGAGTTTACAAATAGTATTTATTGGTAACTTCTGATGAGATCACTAGATGGTAGAAGACAAAGCACCAAGTTGTAAATGAAGCTAAATAAGAAAATTATCTCTAAAAAACCATTAAGTTATCAAAAGTGTGCTTGATGATGAAGATGATGAGAGGATACTGTATTTATTATACCTTTCACATGGCGCTGTGCAAACTTAAATAGTTAAGGAAATAGTAAAGAAAATCTAAAAAATATTATAGAGCTTTATTTTTCCAGGTTTGTCATCTTTGATATTATACCGTTGCTTTGATGCAGGGCAATCCAACACTTACTGCTCAGGTCTCAGGGGCCTGATTCCTCCATGTTGCCAGCACCCTGTCCTTCCATGGATATTATTAGCAGTTATGGGTTCTTGATATCCTTATTAAATGTCACTTCCCAAGTCTTCAGTGAACTATAAAATGGATGTCCCCTTGATAATAGTAGAGTACTCAAAGCAAGGCAAAGCCTATAACTCCATTATCTCTTTCCCTTCCCCTCCCCAGCTCTATGTACTGACTGCAAATGTTGTTTTTTTGTGATTCATTAGGTTTAATTCACAAAGATCTGCACAACACTTATGCTTAAAATACAGCAAACTTATTTAAAAGCTTTTCCTTTCCCCTTTTATTCCCTCTTCTTTACTACATTGATTTCAAATATTCAGATCTGATTTTTTTCACGGTATTCAGGGACCAGGCATTTTATTGTGACATATGAGTGACATTTTTATACTCCTCAGGCCCATAAAATAGCACATAGTTTTTGTGTTGCAGTGTTTTTAATTACAGCTCCCCTGTTTCCTTTGGGCTGCCACTTTCATATGATACAAGCAATGAAGGTGGTAGTCAGGCTATTGCATAGTACTCTAATACAACTATGGCAATATGACCATGATGGATCAAAGCAAAAAATGCCTACTAATCAGCATAAACCTCTATACTATATACAGTGTTTCATGGGTACCTATGAGGTTGCTTTGTCCCAATTGTCTTAAAACTTAAACTCTGGCCACCTCAAGGAGCCACTAAACAGCTGAGGCAGTAGAAGTAAGAAGCTAAATGTGGGACTGTATGTTTCGGAGACCTTCCCCAATATAAATATAATTGGGGTCAATGTGTCCATAACAATTCTTCCCTATAGGACTTCGAGCTCTGATGCAGTTGTCCTGGATTTTTTTCAAAATCAGGTCAGCCTATTAATAATAACAAAATAGAAAGCAGATCTTAGTGCAACATTTTTTGGTTTTCCTCTTAAAATATTTTTTAAATATGGCTCAATACAGTAGTATTAAAAAAAAAATTCCAAGACAGAAGAACTTACAATTTGGGAAGTCATTTTTTTGCATGGGAATATAATCTCAAACTCTTACTCATGCAGTTAGCTGCCAGCTAATATCCTTGCATGCTGCTGAATAACTCTGTATATGAATAACATATTTCCAGATACAATTTTAAAAGCACTAGCCTATTAGAAGAAAAACTCTACTCATCTTCCTGTTCTGTGTGCCTTTTGCCATCTCAAACACTTGAGCACACTAATTAGTTCATAATTGAGTGTGCTAAATGTAATGGAACTTTGTAATTAGAAATTAACAAAAGCACTTAAAAGTCTGTATATCAATATTTATGTTACAGCTTGCAGTAGCAACTGCAAGATGAAAGGTAAGGATGCATCAGATCACCTTGAACTGCACAAAATTCTGTATTAATTACTAACATCGTGCACATGTGCACACTTAGTGTCTCTCATCCATGTGTTAGAATTAATCTGATAGTAAGAATGGGACTATTGTTTTGGAACATATCAATTCAAACACTCCATTAGGATTGTGGTCATTGTGTGATTTCCCTCCTGATGTTTCAATTGCTGGAATGTCTATGCCACAACCTCCATTTCATTCTGTAGTTGTAAGTGGTCTGTTTTTTTCCTATTTTTTTTTTAAACATTTTCTGCTGTTTTTGTTCCATCCTCTATTATTCCTGTTGCTTGCCAGTTCAATGAACACTTAAAGCTTTTCTTCCTTATTGTAGGAGACCACAACAAAGTCTTTCCCATGTGGCAGAAGCCTGATTTTCCAATCATAGAGCTGGATCTTTTGCTTGCTTAAGTTATGTGACGTATTTGGGAGTGCAAAGGGCTAGGGCAAAGGAGGGGAAAAAAAGATTTATATTCTGAGTTCAGTAACCAATCTTTCTCTCTTTCCTATTTTAGGAGCTTAGTAGCACATTTTAATAATCAAACTAAATCTATAAGCCAGCTTGTGAAGTGACATGAGCACAAAGACCATATGGATTGTTGTGAAATATGTAGTCAAATTTCTTAGGGTGTGAATTTGTCTAGAGTCATGCCTCTTCTATGTACTATAAAAATAATACTTCTGTTCAGTGCGAAGTTTAGTTTTTAACAATAACAGAAAAGCTTTTCCTTGCTCTGTTGTAACTTTTCATATTCCTTTCTCAAAACCAAACTTTAGTTCAAACAAATGCAAATCTCCTTCTTGGTTTTCGGGGCTTAATATTTCATTTGAGGTTGGGGTTAAAGTCACCACAATATAAAATTTTTGCAACAAGACAGGTGACTACCAAGGAAGAAATTGTTTCTGTTTCTATGTGTATGGTAATTTTATCTGCAATCCAACCTTTTTACCTTTCAAGCTTTCTTCACCGGCACACAAATTTCCACTTTTATGTACACATACCCTTTTTTGCTATATGCCACTATAGCTGTTGATTAAGTATTGATTTCTCCTAGTACAAGTCTTGAGTCACAATACTCACGATGCTGAAAAAGAAAAAGAAATCAGTATTTTATTTTTCAAAAAATATCTTGTTACTTTGTTTAGTGTTCCTTGTTTGTCCCTGACATTGCCAAAATGATATTGCACAAGAAAATGATAGTAATTAAAAGACTACTTCTGGCCAGCATCCAAATGGAGTTGTCCTTTGAAATATTAAATAAACTGCTGATGTTAACAGTAAAGACCAATGTAGGCAGTAAAGGACTCATAATGTAAAATGTTTCTCCTTTTATATTACAGGGGTTAGATCATTATTAGTAAAATACTTTGCATTTTTTTTTCTTTTAATGCCTTATTTTAGAATCTGGGCAAGCCTGTCACAAAATAATGAAGCCTCTCAAACTTCTGGTTAACTAAATGTGTGATATCATCTTCCTTTCATTTAACTTCTCATTGGTCATGTTTAAGGTATCTTTTTTTGTAACTGTGTTTAAATGTAGGTAATTCAAGACACATGGGATATGGAAAACTTTTTTTCAATTGTGGATTTAAGCTTTCACATTTGAAAGAATGTTTTGGTTTATACCATTTACCAGAGTAATCCCTGAGGGAATTGCACTCTTAAAATGTTCTGCGATTGATTCTTTGTTGTCTTTCTTGAAGTGTCTATGGATAACTTATGGCCAGGAATAAAAATTAAAAAAAAGCCACAGATTTTATTTGCCTAATACATGACAGCCTAATGGGGTATGATTTTCGGAGGGTGGGAATTCAACAACTTACTGAAAATCAGGCTATTTTAAGTGGAAAACCCAAACCTGGAGCAGCCAAAATTGCTAGGACATTAAAAAAAAACAAACCTTGATCTATGATCTTTTATACTAGTTGTGTGAATCAATGTCACAAATAAAGTTGGGCAATGTTTTGTTTATCAACTACTAATTTTCAAATGTTTGGTTTTCAAAATTAACTGTCAAAGCTGAATTATTGTCACAGTGTACAGTTTATGGTTTCCTGAATGGATGACCTAAGGCAAGCACTTACAGCACAGATTTGCTCATTTGCCCATAAATACTCATACTAGCACACAGAAAAGCTCCAAGTTTGTGTGAAACAAATATGCTGGCACAAAGATTAATAGAAGTCTGGGCAGTCAGATTGAATGATGGTCCTGATTTACTGAACACAATGACAATTTCCCCCCCAAATATTCATTGAGATGCATTACTAAAATAACTGTGGGTGGTAGATCCAGAAAAGATCCAGATTTGTATGTAGTAATCCAGTCACAATTCCCTTTCAGACCATGCTGCAGGTAAAACAGCCAAGGATTTTTTTTTAAGTCTTTGAATCAAGCAAGAATTCCCACATCCTTTGCCCATTCCCTTCCATTCCCTCCTATTTCCCCCACTCCCCTGCCCAACACTGCTTCACCCCATTGTCCCTGGCTGACCCTGGGGAGAGGGAGCTCCAGAGCTGCTCTTGCCCTGCTCCAGGCAGGCTGTGTGGGGAGCTGTGTTCAGCCTGGGACAGAAGCAGCAGGCAGGTACCTTCTCCCTGCCCAACTCCCCTGAGTGCTCCCTGTCAGCTGGGGAACAGGCGTAGGGAGAGGGAACCCAACAGCCAGTGCTAGGATCCCTGGCTGAGCCTGGCTGGTGCAGGACAGGAGCAGCTCTGGAGCTCCTCCTGTTCCTGGGGCATCTAGGGACAGTGGCAGCAGTGGGCAGGAAATGGATAAATGGGGTCAATGTGGAGCTGAGTATGGAGAGAATGGGTGTGGAGGTTGAGGGATGTCAAGAGCTGGGGAGAGATTCTTACCTGATTCAGGAACTTAAGGCCCCCAGTTGCTGCTCTGGTGGTATGGTCCACCAGTCCTAGTGGGGGACAAAGCTGGTAGCAGGGGTGCAACCACCCTTACAGCACTAGTTACTGCTCCCACATCCACCATTACAAACTCCTGGATCCAGCCATGAGGAAGAGAGAACCTAGGAATCCGAGACTGGGATTGTATAGGTTACTTGTTCCTCTAATATATTATGAAACAAGTCCAAAACTCCAACAAGTTTCTTCACGTGCGGAGAAAAAAAAAAAGTAGAACCTGGTTCTGGAGTCTGAAACACAATTAGCAAGTCACATACAGGAAATCCTAACTATTCGCGAATTTGGCATTCACAGTTTCGAATATTCACGGTGTGCCAAATATTCCCCGTGCAGCATGATGACACTTTGTTACTGCTCCAACAGTGCTTGCAGGAGCTCCATGCTTGCCGCTGCCGTGCTCCTGCCACTGCCAGGGCAGCCGTGGCCCCCCTCCCCTGCCCCCCCTGCCCCAGCCACCAGGGGCATGCGCCATTCATGAGCACAGACAACGTTCACAGATTTTGTCATTCATGGGGATCTCTAGAACATATCCCCCACAAATGGCGAGGGTCTCCTGTATTGTCTATAAATTCAGTAGACATCTTTAAAAGTGATTAGTACCATATGCTTCCCAGCTCCACATTGGGGTGATATGAAATAAGTTGCCTCCTGAAACACATTTTCTTTAGGGTTTCTCATAGAGTAGTGGTTCCCACAATTTCTCCTAATGAGTAGGTTGCATTTTCAGCAGCAACTGATTCTGCGCCTGCATTTGAGAAGAGGTGGGGGTCGCTATACCTCAGTTGCTTGAATTGTTACTGGCTGGGGGGGAAGTTGCACATTAACTGGTATAAGTGTTTAGAAACCAATTCAAATCTGTAACACAACAGAAGTTCATTGCACATAAACTGCTTTCAAAATGCAGTTTAAGATAAACCTGGATGATATTAGGCTAAGCTGATTTAGGTTAAATTGGTTTATTAAACTTCTATCCCAGATCCCTTCCAGATTTAAGTTAACTCACAGTCCCCCAGGATCCTAGGATGTTTTACACCTCCCCAGTAAATGCCCCCTTGCAGGGCAGGTGGGCTAGCCTTGCCCCAAGCTGTCTGCTGTAGCTGAGGAGGGAAGCAGGCCTTAGTGCCCCTAGCTTCTGGCCTAGACCACTGCAGGCATGTGCTTGCAATTCTAGAATCAACCGTGAATATCTGCTCACTTGCCTTATCCATTCAATCTACACATCTTATACTAAACTATGGAGATGGAATAGACTCAGCCTTGGGCTTTTTGACTCTCTGGTTCTTAAAGCTTAACCAGGGCAGCCTCCCCTGATCTGAAAGTTATTTTAAGACGTGAGCCATGAGATTTAGTTTTCTTTCCAAATTTTTTTTGCCATTAATTATAACTCTGGATATTCCTTATCTTGCATTAATATAATTTTATTAAGTTGTTTTTTTTATCTAAAGAAATTCCCACATCAGTGAGTTCCACAGGCTAATGGCATATGGTATGAAAAAAGTATGCCCTTTGCATTAGGTTTGGTTGTGCTGTCTTTTAATTCCATTGAATATTTTATTGTTTTTGCATCAGCAAAGCTACAGAAAGAAAAGATTCTTTTCAGTGGAAGAAGCCAGAAGAATTCCCAGACTTCTTTAAGTTAAAATCTATTTATATAATTTCTGCTAGAATCTGTATTTATATAAATCTGTATTTGAGCCAGGGATTGTAGAAGTAGCTGTAATATTAGCCTGAAATATTAGTCTGCAAAAGGGAAGAAACTTGGCCTCAGGCATCTTGCTCCCTCATCACAAGCCCTAAAAGTAACCCAGTTAAATAAGAATATTGTAGAATTATAGGTTTAAAAGTTGTGTGTACATATGCCTCATACTTATGCACATACACACACTGAAAGTTGTGAAAATCAGACCCCCTCCCTCCCCACACATATTTTTGTTGACAAACTTTAAAAAATCTTGTTCATTTAGTAGAGAGAGATGACATTTGATATCTGCAAGTCAAATGCAACTTTTCCCTGCACTGAACTTCATACATATCTTGTCACAAACCAAATTGTTTGACAACCAAATGCAGGATAAGCAGGAGATTTTAGACAAAGTTTAGTATTATTTATGCAAACAGCTAATGGAATGCAAGCTTTTTGGCATAAAAAGAGAAAGCTCAGTAGATATAATCATCATGAGATGATCACACGTACTTGCACAAGTAAACAGTAAGTTATTGCAGATGGGTGATAAATAACAATTAAAAAAAAAAAACACATTTATTCTTCTGAATTTTTATACTGGAAAACAAGGAACGAGAATTGATGTTGAGGCTATTTTTTTTTCTTTCTGATGTATTAGACTTCTCTTTGGAAAATGAAGTGTGTATTAAGATTTATATTTCTTGCTCAGATGTGACTGTAGCTTTTATATTGAGTTTTTTGAAAAATGATTTGGTAGATTTAAAAATTAAGACCTGAAGGTAGCATGTTGTTCACCAACGTGGGCATTTACTATTTCACAGAGTCCCATTGACACACTTATTGCTACTAATGAGAAATGGCTCACCTATCTGATAAAGGTTCTGCAACTGTGTTCTTAGTGCACTATAATTTATACCTGTCTATGTTTTAAAGATTTTTCTTTTCAGTTGCATTTGTGCTTGAGCACAAGATTTAGCTACAGAATTTGCAAAACAATCCCCATCCCAAAGTTTAGAACTAGCTACATTCTTACTGTGCATAGTTGCTTTTATACTTTGTATAATGACCAAGTTGTATTTTCCCCATATGTTGCAAGTTCGTACCTAATGAGTTCTCATTCTAGGTATGCTAGGTTCATTCAGAGGTTATTTATGCTGGCAGACTCCTGGAATCATGTTTAACGATTCCACCATTTTGTATGTGTGTTTTAATACCGGTCTTTTTAGTCTCCTTGAACCTGGGTTCATTCAGGCTGATCTGCAGTTTTTCAGTTCCTACTCTATTAACACAAAGTTCACATTTTAATACAGTATCTTGAAAAGAGCTCCTGTTGTAAGCAGTGCAGTGGACCGGCATGCCATGAACAAGAACAAATTAAAAACAAACAAAACTTTCAGGGAATATGCATCACTTACCTGATTCTTTCCCCCGCCCCTCCCTCTCCCTCCCACTCCCCTGGTGCATTTATTAGTCTTAAATTAAAATGAAAGAACAACATATGAAGTACTTTGAGCTGGACTTTTTGATCCTCCATATCCATTACACTGATACTAGGGGAGTAGTGTCACGGTGACTAACAGAGACTATTTTGTTTACACAAACAGCTCCTAATGAGACCTGTATGTAACAAGAAACTTGGCCTCGGGCATCTTGCTCCCTATTTTTTAAAAACACTCCTTTCTTCCCTCCTAATCCAATGGAGTGACATACGGGATACTGGTTGCGTTTTTGGATACAGACCTAATAGTGAATGAGTGTGTGACTGCTGAGCGCGTGACTACCGGCAAATGATTTTGTTATATCATAGCTGTTCAGGTTCTGTCTGTGTGATATGACTTGCTAGAAAAACATTTTCATTTAAGACTGTCATTGTAATGACTGCAAAATGTACATTTGGATCCAGATTTAGAATATACCCAAAGTTTGTAGGGGCTGGATTTTGGGGGGTTTTGTTCAAGCCCATGGAAGAATTACTGAAAGGCATGAGTTATAGTTGGCCTCTGATTCCTTGTATGAAAATTTTGTTTGCGAATGCTAGTCCAGTTTAGTTGCAAGTGTGGTAGTTAGCCTGCTTTACAGCAGATGGTTGACACATAAGTCTGCTGCTCTCACTTATGCAGCTAATGGTATGTTTGACATCACTGAAAGGTCATTTATATCTCCATAGCACTTCTGCCCTGGGGCTCCAAACAAGTGACTCGTGTTGCTGTGGAGAAGGGATCTAGTCAGACGAGATCTTTCACTTGCATTGAATTCCCGTACCATTACAGTGTGCATGAAATAATTGATTTCAAGTAACCAACAGTGTGCTTTCCATTTCATGTTGCTTCTCCCTTTTCATGCCCAATGTTTCCAACAGTGTGCAAATATTGTATTGAAGTGGGAAAAGATGGAGTGGGAGATCCTTGTCCAAAGCTGTTGTAGGTGGTAGCCTGTTGTTTCTCCTCCAGGTCACAATGTTTTGATTACAAAGGAATTGGTGAAGAGTAAGTTTTCCTCTTCAGCTGCTCTTGTTTTCAGTCTGCCTTCTCTGTAGCCACCCCCTCACTACCCCCATCCATTTCAGATTTGGAGAAGGAATATTCTTCCTCAGAAATGGCGATGTGTGTGATAAGCATCTCTTTTAAGATGCCAGAAGATACAGCTAGGTGCCGTTCTTTGGTGCAGATTCCCACCTGGGAGCATTAAATAGGGCCCCATCTGCAAAAGAGGAGTCAGAAGGACTGTGAGCAAGTCTAGAAATCCATTTACAGCCTGGAGGCAGGCACGGTTTGCTTTGAAGCTTAAGGAAAGGCCCTTTGCTTGAAGAAAAGCCCTGATTTGTTTTAGCCTGAAGAAGAAAAGCCTGTGCCTTTTTGTTTGTTTTGGCTCCCTCTGAAACAGAAGAGCTTTAAAAAACGGACTAGTTTGAAACTTAGGAAGAGACTGGCTGCGACTCCTAATAAAAGGCTGTACTGGCACACATAGTAATAGCATCATTTGACTAGACCAGCTCCGTAATATTAATTTTGACACATGCCTCTTTAACTCCTTAACATCCTTGGCTCCCATTTTTGCACCCTGTTATAATTTAAATTTTAAGAATACGTTCTGGGGACTTGGGCCAGGTGGAGACTTTTACTGGTATAAGCCATTGGAAACCTATCTGTATGCATTACAGAACAGAATTTGAGCACACACAGACTGATTTAAAATAGCCAAACCAGTTCTATGAATTGCCCCTGCCTCCCCCACGCAAGGTTGAATGTGTGTTCAGTTCACTACCGATCTAAACTATGCCATTTGTAGAAAGCCACGTAACTTACATTGATTCTGCCTCAGGCTTTTTGAATGTCTGTACCTAGTCCTCCTGGTGACTTGTCTACGTGCATCTCTTTGACTTCTATCTAGGTAACTCTATGATGCTTTAGCTCTATCATCATCATAGGAGCCGCTAACAGCACTGACTTCCAAGTGACTAAGCTAGGAATAGAAGTCAGAATGTAGTTTTGTGCCCTACCCACTACCCCAGGCTGTCTTATGAATCCACATCTATTAATAAGATCAATTAAGGTTTCCACTTGGATGTGAATGAAAGTGAAAATTTGTAGTCTCAATAAATACTATTCTTCATTTTTCTACCTCTGAATTCTTCATTAACCAGGCACAAAATTATTCAAATACCTTCTCTGTTGTATAATTAATTTTCTTTGTCGTTGATTATCATAAGCACTGTTCTTTTGTTCCTTTTGTTCATTTTCATTTTTTTTACTGCTTTCAAAACACTGGTCTAGCAAACACAGGCCTCTTTATTTTGCCCTATGACAAAAGTCTTTAAAATGTTCTCCCAATATCATCCTTTGAAAAGAAAACTTTGGTCTTTATATATCATGAAGATACTCCTTTCCTTTAATTTTATCTTCCTATTATACCCTCCAAGCTATTATAATCCATTTTACCCAAATCACCACTTAGTATATTTGCAATATAGATATATTAATTGAAATTGTAATTCATTGTATTAAATGGAAAGTATTTATATTCCCCTTTTCAGACTACAAATTGTTATGTTGGAGGAAAGCTGATTTAATATCAGTTTTCTGGTCTAATCCCAGAAAAAAAAAATGCATCAATTTCTACCTATGTTAGTCATACAGTTGTTTTCTCTGTAAAATGTTTATTAAAAGGTCATTACATGGGCCATGTATTTAATTTGTATGGGAAATGTTGATTCATGACTTTCCATTCAAAGCTATCATCCAACAACTATGCTGTCTGGTCATATATTTACAATTATTGTGCCTCTTTTCAGCTTCTACATCCATTTGAAATTCTCTAGAAACCTAGTTTTTTATGGTATTGGGTTCCCATAATTATTGCTTGAACCATTCAGAAATTCATGTATTCTCTTCTGCAGGTATTGACGTTCCAAATCTCTTGTATTTCAGTACTGACACTGTCATAATCAACTTAAAAGGTTTTGTTTGGGATCCTTTTTTGTCAAGTCATTTTCTATCAATATTCCCTTTCTAGTGAGCCAAGTATAAAATTCCAAACTTCAAGCTACAGTTCAAGCTTCAAGAAACTTATTTTAGTTTTAATGTTCATGTGAGGTTCTATCCCAGGAAACTGAAAATTTTTCCTTAATTCAAGGTTCAG
>NW_005842245.1:1084973-1118896 GCF_000455745.1 Alligator sinensis
GGGGACATAATGGCCCAGTTCGGAGCTGAGATGGATGGGCACTAGGATCAAGTTGCCTTCCTTGCTTTTCCCTGATGCCTGGCTGCGGTGCAATGTGGGCAGCACCCTGTCTCCACTGCAGCCCTGGGCACCAGACTGAAGCATGGCACAGGGAGAGCTCCCTTTCCATCAGAACCTCAGGTGCCCCATGATGCGGACAGAGTTGCTGAATGCACCCCAAATGAAGCAACACTTCAACAGGATACAACCTGCAGGTCATAGGTTGCTAGCCCCTCCCCTAACTCATTCCTCAATATTTCTGCTAACCTTCCTTCCTAAAAGGAATTGCAAAGGACTGTCTAGCAGCCAGTGATTTATCAGCTGAACATCCTTTTTCCATCTGCACACATTGTATGAAGTACAGGACTGAGGCACTGAAGGTCTCTAAAAACTGGCTTGTAAGGAAAAATGGGGAGTTGGGGATGGGGAATGCTGATGCTGGGATGCTATTGGTTGTGTACAACTTGGTTTCCAAGTTAAGGGTAAACTCTTAAGAATACGGCCAGAATTTATTCCTTTGTAAGAGTCAGGGTTTTAAAAAACAAGAGAGATCATGATATCTCCACAAGAATGCATTCTAGCATGATTAGTTGAGGCTACAGATCTGTTATTTTTATTTATTTTTTACTTTATCTGTCATGCATTATTTTCATTTCATTTCAGTAAAATAGGCAGAACAAGTTCCTATTAGTTCCTTAGTTCCCTATATGCATGTATATGTGATAATAGGGTTATGGAGGTGGTAGGGAAGACTGAGTTTATAACAATAAGTTACAATAGGCAAGGAGTCTATTAGCACTTTAAAAAAATCATATTTCAGATAGGCCTCTATCCAGAGATAATGCATTTTGGTGCACCAAGAGAATACTTTTTTCTTGCTGAAATAAATTAGTTTCTCTTCATAAAATGGGGAGATAACTGCATCAGATCTAATACATAAGAAGATAAGATAAATGTAATAAATCACTTCCTGGCAGAGTCAAATAGATACGTAGATTGTGAACAGACGATGTCTTTTCTTAATATAGCCAAGTAGCCCTCATTGCTCAAATGATATGAGGAATGGATCAGTCAGTCTAAGAACACAAGAGAAATACCATGGAACTCACCAAGTTTATCTAACATCATGACTCATGGAATCTGAGCCTGAAGAAGTTATACTTATCCAGAATGTAAAATAATTAAGAAAAAGCAACACGTCAGTTATGACACAAACTGAAACCAGTTTTAAGTCATTTGTGGATACAGTTTGAAGGTTAACTGGGGTTGATTTTGAGTAGTTTGGGGATTTTTTTTCTGTTAGAGGAACAGAAAACACACAAACTCAGTAATAATGGGAGTTAGAACAAAGAGTGTTGGTCAGTGTTGGACCTCCATGTTCAGGAAAACTAGGTCATAATAATATCAAAAAAATTCTATTTATTCAAGTCCTATTTATTCTATCTCAAAAAAACCTGATATGACTTGTATTTACTCAGTTTCTTTAAACCAAACTGAATCTGATAGAGGTCATACAAATGTGGCTTATCTCTGAACAGGCTGGCCAAATAGCATTGAGCTTATTCTCAGGTCCGTTTAAAGATCAAGAAAAATATGTTATGAGGAAAGAAGGGGATGAAGAAATCATGATACCCAGTTTTTGATGGATTTATCTCCATTTTTTGGCCTTATCCTAGCTAGTCTTCAGAACACTTGTGATTCAAGCCTAGATGGCTACATATATAACAGAGAATGAGTTGTAACTTTAGAGCTGGAGTGGTGTGTAGCTATGATGGTTCAGGAAATATGAGTTTTTCATGGCATCCTTTATAGTTGGGAGAAATGTTGAACAAAGTGCCCTGGAAGCCCCAAAATTTGTTCAGCATTTCTACCAATTATGCTTTTGGTCCAATAAAAAGTAACACCAAAAACCCTGCGATTTTATAATTTTAGATGTCTTCTATGGATGGAATAAGGCTTTCAGTACTATAGTGTCTTTTACATGATTTTAGCTTCCTATACAGTCAGTAACATTATTTCAATACAAAAAACAGTTCCCAGGATCAGTATATGCAATATGTGTATACAGGGCACGTCCTCGGGTGGTAGTTTTGTGAAAAATTCAGAACCCAGTGATAACTATTAGGAATTCCATGCTCAAAGTATCTCTGTGCACCATCAAGAATTGTTGCAAAAATCAAGAACTCTTGGTTTATAACTGATACCTTTTATTAGATCAACTAGGAAATTGCCACAAAAAAAAAATCTTTTTCTGAAAGCTTTTGGGTTCAAAGGCCCTTCATCAGGCTGAAACCAACACAGCTATGAAATACATCCCTGAAACATGGAAGATGCCAAATTTAGGTGATTTGGGGTTTTAAATTTCATTGCTGAACAAGAAGAAAGATTTCTGCACTTCCCTGCTTGCCATCTGACACCTCCAGGGAAGGAATCCTACCTGATCTGCACAACAAAGAGCAACTCAGAACAGCTCAAAGACACTGGCATGGACCCAGAGGGACAGATTTCCATCTCCAGCTTCCTCTGTGCAAAAATGAAATTTATTTCCTATGTATGGGGACTTTTTACCATCTTTAATTTTTCCTGACCCTGATGAAGTACCTTTGGGCCCAAAAGCCTGCAGAAAAATTTTTTTTTTTTTCTGGTTTCCTAGTTGATTTTTAAAAAAGTATAATTTCTGAAACAAGAGTTCTATATTTTTGTGTTTCTTCTTGTCTCAGACCAACACAGCTACCAAATACATCAAGAATGGTTAACATATAAGAATCCTAAGTCAATGAACTGATTATGTAGTAGGTGCACAGATGGTATCCATGTAGTAGCTTGTCCCCTGAAATGATAGTTACTCAACCAGGCTTCAAATAGAGCTAGTAATAATTCTCCTTCCATGTAATCTACTATTTAAAATATTTGGCTTCCTGTGGATGGTAGTCTTGTATTACTCTTTAGGAATTTTGTATTGAAACTTAAGAAAAACCTCTCTCTCCTCTCTTATAAGCTACTGCAGACTTAGATCTATCGCATCAACAATTGGGTTGTCACTTATCAGTTCTCTGCAACCAAGACTGAAAAAAGAAAAAGACAAAAGAATATTTCCCAATTACCACATGTAACCTGAAGGGGGGGGGGGGGGGGGGGGGGGAGAGAGGGTTGAGCTAATGTTCAGGCACCTCCTTTAAAAAATGACCCATCAATAATTTTCAGCCCAGAAAATCCACTGAAATATTTTTATTTTAAAATTCAAGTCCAATTCGGGTCTATTCTGCCGTTCTTAAAAAACACAGCTTCTAGTTGTATGCCAATGGATTAAGCCTCAAACTCAAATGCAAGTAATGCATATGAATCTGTTGGTCAAAGAAAGAAAATATGCCTATGGGCCATACAGAAAGTAGAGTCAGACTGCCAAAGAAACCTAAAATGCACTCCTTTTTCTGATCAACAGCTTCATGTGCATTACTTGTATTTGAGTTTAAGACGTAATACATTGTCATAAAGTTAGATTGAGGGTCTTCTGCCTCCTAATATGGGAAATTAATTAAAACCTTATGCTAGACATGGGGTGAGGGGGAGGGGAAAAACCTCAGCACTGTAACAGAAGAGGAAGTGCGTCAGTTTGATCTGGGTCCCCAGCACCTATATAGATTGGGTGCTTCACTGGGGCTTTTTGGTGCTTTCATCTAATAGCTGATTCAATCAGGTGTTGGATAAAAGTGCCAAAAAGCCTCACTGAAGCACCCGATCTATGCAGAAGTTCAGTGAGCCAGGTCAAACTAAAGAGAGACATCTTCTGGGCACGTGCTGCACTCAGTGCAGGGGCACACTGAGCTGAAAGTAAAGCTCTGTTTTGTTTTGTTTTGTTTTTTTTCATGGTTGTAAAAGATCATCTTCCATTCTTTGCTGTTTGAAATTTAAATCTCAAGGTACCTGAAATGTATTGTAAAGAGAACATAAATTATTTCATGTAGGGTCACAGTGCTGCCATTCAAATTACAATAAATTGTTTGCTCACATTGTTTTTCATAGAAAAGAGTTTCAAAGTTGCTGTGCTGCATCCTGTCAAATTATAAGTCATTTATGAAGAGAACATTTATTTTTAGTGGATTGGGAAATTTCCTATAAAACTATGTGGGAGGAGAGGACTAGTTATAATAGGTCTCATAGAAAAAGAAGCATGACTTTGATATAAAAAGAGTTGCCTCTTACCGAATGTAAGCTAATCCAAGTGTTAAGATTCTCTTCTGAAGGTATTTGTATGCTTCATAGTACACTTTGAAAAATCCATTTTCTCTAAACCTTTACTTTGTCAGTAAGTTAAATAAGACTACATGTGCTTTTCTGTCCAGAAGTGTATACAGCCAATAATAGCATCTGACATTTAGACAATGTGTCTACCCTGCTATAGATATGTATGTTTTTCCAGCTTAAATTTTTTTGAACTTCTTTTTTACTGGCTTTTTAGTCTGTTCTTCCTCTGCAATCTTGAGTAATAAAACCCAACAAGGAGGGTATTCTCAATCATATACAAATGAAAACCAAGATAGAAATGTTGAAGGGTCAGACTGTCAGCTAGAAAAGTCAATCTTCATCTTTCCTGTGCATGAAAGAGGTATTTTTCTGATTTTAGTTTTCCTCTTTCTTTGGATTCCCAAAGTACATGATAGTGGAGCATCATATCACATGCTCAAAACATCTATTTTAAAGTTGTACTCAAGGAAAAACATAACAATATTAATGAAGTTTGAAATGTTCACCTCAAGACTAAGTACAGGCAGTCAAAAAGCCTGAGGCTGAATCAATTCAGTCTTTGCAGGTTAGTCTAAGCTGCAAGGATTAAACTGAAAAGCAAACGGACAAACATTTACCTTTGATTCAGGAAATGCCGCCACATGGCTGCAGGGGCTGAGGGGCACCACATGCCCTGAAAACATGGCTCTCAGGGACTTTCTCTTCCTGCTTCCCCTGAGCTCTCTGGGATTTGCAGTCCAGCATCACAGCAGCAGGACTCTGCAGAGTTGCACATTACTTCCTCTTCCTGCTTTCAGGTGCCTCTGGGACTTGTAGTCCACAGTTTCAGCTAGGAGGAACTTTCAGTAAGTTTAGCAGGGCAGGGCAGGGCAGCTGTGTACCTGGAGGAAGCCGGGCGGGTTAACTGTCCTCACCTGGCCCCAGATCCCAGCCAGAGTTCGCTGGGGGCAGGAGGCATTCCCTAGCACTCTATCCTCCCACCCCCTGCCTCTACTCCCCCAAACCCTTCTTTGCTGGAGAAGACAGCACAGCACAGCACAACCCAGGAAAACATGCTGGGGGACTCTGATTTAACTTGAATGAGGAAGCTCTTGTGCACATGTGGTTTGGAAAGCAGAATTTAGCTTGGACTACATATCCCCTTTCCTGTTGATATTTCTGAACTGCAACACAATAAATCAGAGACAGAATGAATTTGGAAGAAGGATACACAGATATTTCCTAGTGCTCCACATCCATAAAATACAATGGCATCTGAATTACTGCAGTATTTCTTTGTATGTAGAATAGGAAGTAATGTTGTTTCTCAGGATTTTATGGAGTACTTAACTGCTCAAACAGAAACTACTGGATTTTCTAGGAAAAGTCCCTTATTTTTCCAACCAAGTGTTGTCTGTTTTAGATTTCCTTTAGCTTATAGACAGATACCATAGTCATCACATCATTAATAATATTAAAAATGTATGATATGCCTAAAATAAGATTGAGTTATGAAGACAAGTTCCATTTCTTATCTTTAAACATTTTTGTAAAATAATTGTAAATGTATTATTTTCTTCCTTGCTACCAACTTACATGAAATAGTCTGCTGATTATAATGCTCCTGTAGAGTTGCAAACCACTTAGTTTTCACTGCATGTAATCACTTACTATTTGCCCACTATATTTAAAATGATATTTTTAGGAATGGAATCCAGTTTATGACCTGGGTAGCTGAACATGGTACTGTTTTATCAGAGCTGGTGTTTTGAAAATATTATCTCTACTTCCAGATCTGTAAGGTATGATCTTCATCAGAAGACTATATATATTTAAACAGAACAGAACAGATTTAATATTGAAACTGAGCACTTCAAATAACCATATATATTCATAAAATGTAACTGTGTCATGGAAAAAGGGCTTCCACAACCCATGAGTTAAAAAAATCTGTGAAATTCATGTTAGTTTAAGATAATCAGAAATTAGTTGTCTATAGGTGGATGCCTATACACATGCTTTGATGCATTTTAATTAGAATGCATCAGAGTAGCCTCTAATTAGAACATTCTAGTATTGCTGCAACATCATGTGTATAATCCCCACAGGTTTAAAAATGGCCACTGGTGTGCTTTAACTAAAGCTCATCGAATGAGCTTTAGTTACAACATACCATGGCCATTTTTAAATGCACAGGAGCTTAGTACATGTGATGCTGCAGCTTTTTAATTAGAGTGGCTCTCCAGGAGCTGCTCTAATTAAAATGCACTCTCTCCACCCCCGAGCATGTGTATAGGCAGCCAGTGTGCCCACATAAAAGCTGTGTTTGCAAGACCTGCTTACATAAACATTACAGGGAGAGCTTGTTGTTGGGGGATTTAGCTCCAGTTGTAGCCTGCATAGCTAAAAGTTATAGGACTCTCACATCTTCTCTAAAAGACAGAGGATCCACATGAAGATCAAAATAGACACAACATCAAAACACAGATAAAAGCCTGAATGATTGCTGCGCAGTCCATACATCCAGCAATTATATACAAAATAGATAACAGGAAGCTACACTGCAAGGGTCTGTCTTGGTAAATGTTATATTATGTACCAAAGTATGTAACTAATTTAATTCCATGGAAAATTAATTTTAACATATTTTTGCAAGACGCTGTGATTCTTTTATAGTTACTTGTACTCCTCAAACAACTCTATTTTTTGGCATGCCACCTGTTGAGTGTATATTCTAAATGCAAATGTATGCCTACAGCCATTGCTTCAGTTTTGCAGCTGATATTTCTAATAGCTGAAATTGAAAATGGACTTCTTTCTGCCTCTTTTTCCACCATTTGCAATTCTAAATCATACAGCTCTTTGCAAGCCTAGCAAAATGCAGTCTCAGTGGTTTGTACACGCATTTATCTGTCTGACTTTTGTTGGCCTCAGCAGGGGATAGATAGTTAAATTAGTTGCTGAAAGTGGCCACATTCCATATTCCACAGCTTTCTGAAACACTACTGATGCAAATTCAAAACACATTTTGATTATTTTATGTTGTGCCATAAAAGTGCATTGTGCACTTGGGTAGGAATACTGCCTAGTACAACTCTTGCTATGGTGATGGTTCCTGATAAAGTACTGGGTCTCTGTTTTTATCCCCATTCAGAGGTTTTATAGTTATTTAAAGCTATCATAGCTATTTTTAAATGATAGGCCAGATCCCAAGGTGTGTCAGGGCAGTGCTCGATGCACCTTAGAATGATAGGTTACATCAAACATTGAATCTGCTCCAACTTTTACGAACACATAACAACTCACAAACAAGCTACATGCTCAGCCAGAAGAATGGACTCCCACCCTTCCTATACAATTTCATCTCAGAATACCTCCTATAATAGGAATCAGCTGCTTTATTTCCCCCTTGACTTACCATAATCTGAAGGCATAGTATTGTGCTTGCTGGGGTCATAGCAGTGCATATCACAGCTCCAAGTTCAATAACCAATAGGAGCAAGATCTGTGGAAATACTATACATCCCAAGATTCAACTCAGAAAAGAACCAGAGTCATCCTTAAATATATGAGGCATCCTTAAAGAGCAAAATGGATTATGCAAAAAGATTCTTCAACAATAAATAAGTTCAGCTGTGATGACTCCATAAGCTACACCTCTAGAAATCCTATCGGCTGCTTCAGATCAACTAAAACAATCATTACCCACAAGGCAAGGTCTAACCTTCTGTTCCCCTTTAATCTTCCTCATTTCCTTCTGTACATTAATAGTCCAAGTTATTGCTTGCCCTGGCTACTAGCCACCCATTTTTAAAATAACTATTCATGTAAGTTGTCCTTCTAACTTCAGGATTTATTATTGTAAGCAACGAATATTGGCAGAAGAACTCAATGGAAGAGTATTTAAAACAAAAAATTGTCAATATGCGAGTAGTTTTATGACTTTCTCCTTGGGAAAGGAATGACATATCCAACCACACGTTTGGGACCATCACCTTTCTACTAAAACACAAGGTACACTGCAGGCAGGAAGCCCAATTATTTTGGAATTATTATGTTTAAAATAGTGTCCTTAACCTGGAGATAACAATCCTGTTGCCATAAGTACCTAATCTCTTGAATCCTACAAATTAATACTGTGGCTGGAGATGAGAAAATGCTGATGCATTTGCATGAAAAGCGTTCAAGAGGGTTTATTTGCATAACCCATCAAATTGTTTTTTTAAGTCACCACTTTGGCTATTTAAACATTAGATAATTCATCTAGTACAAGCAGTATTTACCTTTGTAGGTCTTGAAGGCCAAACTAGTGAATAGTGTTCTTGGCCTTTTCTTTCTTTTTTGTTGCTAAAGTAATATGATTTACTTTACAGTGTGTGCGTCTACACGTGTAAAAGATCCAGGAGCAGTTTACTCTTGAGTAAATGCTCCCAGGCACATGTCTACATGTGCAGTGATGCATGAGAAGATTTGCTGCTTCTAGGCCTGTGCGAAGTGGCAAGTATTCAATTAGGATTCAGATTTGGCTGATTCGGAGGGACAGTGATTCAACTTGGTGATTCGAGTCACTGTCCCAATTCAATTCAGCTGAATCAGATTCAAAGGTTCAGTGCTGATTCGGTGATTTTGGCCACAGACTATAATGGGGAATCACTAAAATACTTATAACTTTGTAATTTTTTTCCAAATTCAGATGAAAACAGCAGGGATGGTAGGGCATGAGGGGCATGCCCTACCCCTTCTCAGGGCATGAAGCCTGCCAAGTTTTAAGGAGATAGGTGCAGGGGGTCTGTAAAGTGCTCCTCAAACTGTTGAAAGCAAAACTCGTATCACTTGTGTGTGTTAGGTGGTATAGGTTGTAGCCATATTGGTCTAAGGACATAGGCAGACAAGATTCTTTGGGTCAATCTGATATCTTTTATTAGACCAACTGAATATTTGGAGAAACATATCATGACAAGTTTTTGGGTTTAAAAACCCTTTGTCAGGCTGAGGAAGAATCTGCAGTTGGTGTGTGCTCTTCCTGGATGGAATAAATAGTAAAGAAGCCAGAGGCTGGTCTGCATGCAAGAAAGCCAGTCAGTGAAAATGTAAATTGAGGCTTTAGGGGGTGAGGGACAGGCTGGAAGTGTGGGGAGGGGAAGGGGGATGTAGCAGGTAAAAGTGGAGAGGTACCTGGGGAGTCAGATGTCAGGCAGATTATAGTGTGTCATAAATCCAATGTCTATACTGAGTTCACGAGTTTTTGTATCTAGGAAGTTGATGAAGTGCTACCAAGCCAGAACCTTTCAGATGCTGCTGCAAGACAGACACAGCTTACAAAAGGCACAGAAACCGATCACTTCACACACAGCCTTATATGTTGTTTCTACATCCCTCCCCCAGAGCACTGTGATTGGAAAGGAACTCAGGGAAAAATCACAGTCACTGGCCAGCTACAGATGTCAATATCAGAACAGTGTTTCCTCTCCTCTTCCCCCTCCCATTTCTCAGTTTCTGTTTCCTGCAAGTCTCTCTTCTGACTCTCTGAATCTTTTCTGAATGGATTCAGATGCTTCCAATTCAATTCGGACCTTTCAACATGTCTCCCAATTCGATTTGGATTCGGAAATTCGGTTGCAGAATTGAGCCAAATCTCTCCTGAATCGAATCGGCTACCAAAGCTTCACACAGGCCTAACTGCTCCCACTCCATGTGGCCCTGCTATTGGCCCCTGCAGGAGGAGCTCTAGGCTCGCCCTGGGTGTTAGCCCAGGAGCCAAGAGAAAGCTGGCTCCTGGGAGGGGCTGGCACATTGCTCCCTGCCCTAGGTATCTGCCTGCTGCCAGGCCAGGCTCAGCCACTGGAGCCCAGGTCTGGACAATGTCCCCCTACCCTGGCAGCAGGGAGCTCCCAGCCCCAAATCTATGATCGTGGGGCTATTGCTAGGAGGTCCTTATCTCCCAACCTGAGCCCCTCAGTTGTGGGACCTGGGCTGGGAAATAAGGATCTTCCAGCCCCTGCTCCATGGTCAGGGGACCTGGGCTGGGGGATAAGGATCTCCCAGAACCAGCCCTGTGACTGTGGAGCTGGTACTGGGAGATAAGGATCTTCCAGCCTGGGTCCTGCGATTTTAGAGCTCAGTCTGAGAGAGAAGTATCTCCCAGTACTGACCCCACAACCACAAAGCTGGCACTGCAAGATAAGGATCTCCCAGCCCTGTGATTGCAGAGCAGGGGCAGGGACCTCCCTTCTGCCAAGGCAGGGGGACATAGTCCCCACCCAGACTCCAGTGGCAGAGCCAGTCTCACCAGCAGGAAGCTCTACAGGTGCCCAGCTGACTGGGAGTACATTTGCTCCCAGTCAGGTATCTACACCTGTGCTACTGCACAGTTACTAATCTCAAGTAAATTTGCTATTTGGATTTAGGATTTGCTTCTTTTGATTAGAGCCAATTACTACACAGTAAGCATCTGCATGTGTAGACACAGATACTTACTGTGCAGTAATTAGCTCTTCTACACAGTAAAGTATCACAGTGAAGTAAACTGTTAAACTATATTTTGTGCAGGCCATTTACTATTTGAAGGGGAGTGAAAAGGAGAGTCATATATATGGTATGTTAAATTTACATGCCTGTGGGCTTGTTAAATCTCTTAATTCTTTTCATTACATTTTTTTACGGTGTTTCTTAGTGAAGCATCATAGAGGAGTGCAAAAAATGAGACAGATTCTTAGCTAGTATAAAAAGTCATAGTTTAGATGAGGTCAATGGAGTTATGGTAACTTACGCTGGTTTAGGATCTGCCCCTGTGATTTAATCCTTAAAACATCTTTCTGAAGTAAAAAAGTATTATCATTACTTTAATAAAGATACAAGAACTGAGTCACAATAGGGTTAGGAAAAATCAGAAGTAAAACCTATTCTTCCTAACTCCCACTCCTGTACCTTGATCACAAAACCTTCCTGCATCAACAACAGCCTCCACTAGCCCCAGTACCTTGTCTCACAAAGTGTTCAGACCTACTCAGTTGTTCAAGCTATATAATCCTCAGATGGCTTCAGACTACAGAAGAATATAAACGTTAGTATCTTTATACCTGAAGAGGTGTTTTAAAGATAAGTGTTTATGATTTGTTGCAAGCACAGGAATATATATATTTTACTGTATTTTAACTTTTAGAAAAACATGTAATCTCTTGCTTAGCAGATAATTGTCACTATACTGGTGAAGGGTTCTAGAGGAGATGTGCTTGTCACGGTAATCATTTGCTAAATGTCTAATCTTCAGAAAAATTTAAGATATCTAACATGTAGTAAGTCTGAAAAGTGGCTCATTAGTTTTCAATGCTCAAAAACAGGAGAGGTTTGACTTCCACCCCCATCACCTCTGACAGGTATGAAAATGCATAAGCAAAGAACTAGAACTAATCATATGTTACAATACCTAAACAACAAATGCTTTTTTATCCTAATCGGATTATCCAACTGAATTGTATGTTGTGCACTAACCTGAGAGTGAGTGAATGTGATATTGTCCTCATATTCCATTGCCCTCTACCTGATGGATGTCAGACCTGCTCAGCTGTTTGATGCGTTGCTGCTTGACTGTTCAATAAATAAATTATACTGTTTATGGTATTTGGGGGGATCCATACCTTTCCATACCATCTACCACCCTTCTACCTCTTTTTCACCCTGGGCTTGTGACATACATGTATACTTTGCCTGATGACCAGCATATGTGTGCCTATGTGTGCAACCCTCAGAACTCTTTTGTTTGTACAGTCCTGGCTGTCCAAATTGCTCCTATCTTACAAAGGATTTCCTGAACTTCAAAGTAAATTTAATTGAACAATTTTGAATGCCTTTTCCAAAGCAACACTTTTCTGTAGGTTAAAGAAAAGTCTTCAGTAGCTAGGATTCTAAGTAACTGGTATTACTTTATTAATATTTGGATTACTACAACAATGTTAGTGGAGTGTATCTATATATTCATTAATGCACTTTTGCTAATGCGCATTAAATTTAGTGCCTCCATTGTAAGGTACTAGAAAAAGCATATTAGCTTATTTTAATGGCATTAGCAGAAGTACATGGTCTCTTTGTTTGAGGGGTGTACTTGGTAGCCGTGTTGGTCTGAGACAAAAAGACACACAAAAAACTAGAAGTCTTGGTTCCAAAATGATACCTTTTATTAGACCAACTGGGAAATGGCAAGAAAATTGTCCTTTTCTTCAAGCTTTCAGGATCAAAAGCTTTTTGTGGTCTCTTTGTGACACTTTAATGAACATTACACTAGGCTAATGCACATTAAAACACACATGTAGACATGTTCAGTGAATGGATAAAAATTGTAATAGTGAAAAACCAGGAATTCATAAGTTGGTGGGAAGTAAACAAAAAGCCTCAATCATCTCCCCAAAAGTCTTCCAAGAAGACCTGAAACACTGACAAGTCTTTGCCTGCAAAAAAAAGGGAGAGCTTGAGGACTACAGCATTTCATTAATAGCAACAGTTGCTTCCAGTTAAGGAAATGCATGCTTTTTAGCAAGGACAAAGTAAGCCTGTAAGAGTTTCTTAAGCTTTTACAGGTTCTTTTAAAAATCATTTAAGTTTGACTTGATGATAATCTGTTTTAACAACTGTATTGTTATAGTCATCAATTTACCTATTAAAATGCATTTAATGTGCTCAAACCTGAAATGAATCTGTTTGAAACTTTCCTTTATCCATGATGCAGACTTTGAATAGCTTTCCAGTGCACTTATTTTATTTAACAAAGGGACAAGATTAGTCACTTTCCCATGTGTTGACACACTCAAAAGTCTTGATTCTAAAATCCATACCTCCATTGAGTAAATGAATTCAATTAAGTTTGTGGACTGGCATATCTTGTTTGTAATTAAATACAATGAGAACATTTTGATCTTTCATTTATATAACGGGGGATATGTCTAAGAATAAGATTGTTTTGTTTTGTTTTCATAAGTTTTCAAAAAGAGTGGGTGGTAGTTGAGCTTTTGAACAAGACCTTTTTTTTTTCCCAGGAAGGCTTCCCAGACATGCAGAAACTAACATATTATTTCAGTTTGTCAGTGTGATTTATATCCTTTAATGACCTCAAGATGTCTCATTCTTAGATATAGAGAATAGTAACAAATGATGGAATAAGAGCAAAGGATCAACTAAAGCAAAAAAAAACCCCAACCTATTACAATCTTCAGAGAAGCTAGCATGTGCAGCCATTCATGTGGGAGAATGGCTGTCCACTGTGCTTGCGAATGAAAAAAAAGAATAGGTGGCTGACCAGTTAGCAAGAAAATGCCCCTTGAAATGGTAATATTTTCCACAGGCTGCCAAATTAATCCCCTCCACTATTGATGGCTTTATAACTTATATGGAAGAATGCAGGGCAGGGTGGCACATTTGCAGGCATATTTTTTTCAGAGATGTATGAGCTTTGCTAGGCTACAGCCTCCCTCATCAGCAACTATGAATGGACTTGCAGAGAGCAGTGGTACTAAATAGAAAAAATAATTTTTTTTAAGTAAAATATAAGAAAAGCAGGAGAACAGGAGGAGCCATTGCTGAGACAGGCAAAGCTGGGTAGCAGAGATCAAAGGGGATAAACAAGGCAGTTAACCCATTGAGGGACATAGGGTTCATAAATCTAGTCTAAGTAATGCAATAAGAATCTATAGTCTCTGTAGGGATCAAACAATCCAGTTTGTGGATGATTTCTTGTTCTGCAATCTTACATTCAAGTCTGTTTGTAAAATATTCTTAAGAACAGCTCCTCTGAGGTCAGTGATGGAATTTTCCAAGAGAACAAAGAAATAACTGTTAGGGTAGAAGGCAGCAATGTAACAGAAGGAGACAAACAGGGAAACACTACTGGGTGCTTCTTTTCTGTGAAGGTACAAAAATAGCCACTGCCAAAAAGGTAGTTGACCGTGCAGACCCCATCAGCACTGAGACAGTTGGCATTGCCGCAGGCACAAAGCTACTCTGATATACCTCTGGTAGAACGCAGCTAATTTTTACTGACAGAGAAGAGGGGAGGGAAAGAAGGACTATTTTGAGGGTTCCTCAAGGAACATAACTCTCTTTTTTTTGGTCATTCTCCAGCTTTTAAAAAAATTATTTATATATTTGTAAATAGATATGACCAGCAAGGATTTGCAGAAAACTAGAATTACTTGCTATGGAGTAGATGTTCCAAAGTCCACATATTAACCTTCAGTCTGGAGCAACAGAGACACTAAATTGTCACATAGTGAAAATATGTGTTTAAAACCCATTAACGGCACAGTATTTTAATCTTTTGGAAGGTGTGGTTTTCTACCTGATATGAGGATGACAGTCTTCCAGTAAACAGAGTGTTCCCCTGTCAGGAAATAGGGAAGTCCATCAGCAAGTCTGTAGATGATCTAAGGAGGCTGATCCAAGACCAGCTCGTTTGATTGCAGGTGTGGCAAATAGTTGTGGGAGAAAGGAGTAGATCCTGGTGATGTTGGTCATACCTCTTCCTCTTCATCTCCCTCATCTGTCTACCTCCACAGTGAGGCAACTTTTCTCAAAATGATCAATGCCTTGTACCTCATGACACCATTGGGGACAATGCAGTGGTTGACCATGCAGGTATTGATGTTGATGTTGCATTTCTTGAGATTGGCTTCAAGATGTCCTTGAGTCTCATCTTTTGTCCACCTCTAGAAGAGGGACAGTCAGTGAGGTGGGAGTATAGGACCTAGTTTGGGAGCTGCTTCTCAGGTATCCTTATGACATGTCCTGTCCAACAGAGTGGGTGCCATATAAACAATATTGTGTGTATACTCTAATAAAAAATATTTCTAGAATCAGAAAACATCAATTTTATTTGCCTTATGTGCTAATTGGAATGGTCTCTCCCTTTACTGCCTTTTACCAATGAATAGAACAGAAGGTGTTTTGGGGGAGAAAGGTTCTCAGTGTTTTAAATGGGCAGAGAATATTCAGTCCATTTTTAAGTAAGTTATTTTTTTTCAGATATCATAATCTGTAAAGTTTCCTGCAGATACTTGACAATAAACCACTGAATGTTTACATTTTCTCTAATACTATTCTCTTATCTTTTTGCTCACAACATACATATATATACTGTCTTCAAAGAAAAGAGTGGCATGTGCTCAGGCAGTCCCATCCAGTTGTTTCCAGGTGACAGTATGGGAATGTTGGCAGAGTTGAGGCACACGTGATATTCTAGAGGTCCTTTCAAGGAGAAGGTGCAGATCCTGGCTCCAATCTAATCCTCTGTATGGATGGATAAGATTTGTGCACGGTCTGGCCTTTTTAGCAGGTATTATTATTCTTGCCCATCACAGATAAAAAGAAAAGACAGCAGTGATGTGAAAAAATGATTTCTTACCTATTTGAATCAGGAACTTTGTTTAAGGTTGGAGATTCCAGAATATCTTAATCCTGACTTGTGAGAATTAGGTCTAACACTAAGCCACAAAGAATAGTTTGTAATAGTCCCACCTGAAAAAGTGGATTGGTCTTCATGGGCACCTATACACATTCTGTGATGTGTTCTAATTAGAACACTCTAACATCACTGAAGCATCATGTGTATAAGACCCACAGGTTTAACAATGGCTCATTCAATGAGTTTTAGGTAGTGTCCCGCAGCCAATTTTAAAATGCACAGGAGTTTATACATGTGATGCTGCAGCATTTCAATTAGAGCAGCTCTCCAGGATCTGCTCTAATTACAAAACCTTCCCATCCTCAAGCATGTGCATAGGCAACCAATGAGTGCATCCACATAAGTGTGCATGTGCAGATTGCAGTCTCAAAGCCCTTTGAGACGCTGCGAGAGGCATGTGCAGGAATGAAAAAATGTTCCCTGTGCTGCAGATTTGCAGTGCAGGGGCAAAATTAGACCCCTGGATATCTAGAAATGGAAAAAAAAACCATGGGAGAAAAAAGGCGGGGTAGAGCATGGTTCTGGACCATGCCCTGAGGCAACCAGAGACTTGATCCTCCCCAGAAATCCCAGTAAGTAGGGGTTGTAGGGGTCTGAAGGAGGGGGTAGGGGACCATGGGATGACCCCCTGCCAGCCCTGCCCACTTCCCCCCTCCCCTGCTTGCCTCCCCAGTTTCCCAATGGCTGTCCCACCCAGCCCCATCTCCCACCCGCTCCCCCAGACCCTTAATCACTGCCCAGCCCAGCCCCATTCCGCGCCTGCCCTGAGCCCGCCAATGGCTGCCCCGCCTGGCCCCATCCTGCACCTGCCCCTCAAGTCCCCCGATTGTTGCCCTGCCCAGCCCCACAACCTTGGCAATTAAAAAAAAAAAAAAAGCTTCACCTTTACAGGCAGTAGGAGCTGCCATCAGGGTCACTGGGGCCTTATGACACACCTCCCCCCCCAGGTAGCTAGCACGGGGCCTGGGTGACAGCTACAATGGCCCCAGCTGCCCAACAGCATGGGAGCCACTCAGCGCCCTGCTGATCCCGACCTCACTCATGCAATGGGGCAGTGGCAGTGTGAGTGCCAGGCAGCTGAGGCTGGGCCCCACTGCCCCGTGCTGCGGGGGGGAGGCTCTGGCATGAGACCCAAGTGACCCCTGATGGCAGCTGCTACTGATGTTGAGTGCAAGGCTTTTTTTTTCCTTGTTCTTTTTAATTGTGGGATGCTGGTGCCATGCAGGGCAGCCATGCGGGGGTGCAAGCAGAGAATGGGCCTGGGCAGGGCAGCCATTAGGGGGTCCTGGGGAGCAGGCGGGCATGGGTCCAGGCAGAGCATCCATCTGGGGGGCTGGGGGTGCATGCAGGGGGTGGAGCTGTGTGGGGCAGCCATTGGGGGGCTGCAGGAGCCTGCAGGGCATGGGGCCAGGTGGGGCAGCAATCCAGGGGGCTGGGGGAGCAAGCAGGGGCGGGGGATATGAGCCCTGTGGGGGGGTCTCTACAGCCACCCATATCCCCCCACCCCCCCTCCTGGAACCCCACATCCCCTAGCATGCATCTTGCATGCCCAGCTGCCAGAGAGAATGAGACCTTCTGGCAGGAGCTGTGGCTGCATGGGCAGCTGTCCCCACATCCTGGTTACTGAAGGGGTCACAGGGAGCTCTAACTGCTCTATGGTAAGAAAACCAAAGACAAACAGCAAAACATATAGGTATTAAGAATTCACTTTATTATGATGGTCAAGACATTGGTAGTCTTCCAAATTGCTTTAACGCTGTAGATATATCAATAAAACATTTCCCACCTGATCGCTGTCTCTCTGCCTCTCTCTCTCTCTCTCTCACTCTCTCTCTCTCTCTATATATATATATATATATATTGCCCTCTCTTGTTTTAATTGTGGAGGAACATGGATTTTGCGGTATTTTACAGAGTGACTTTGGGATTTTTTTTTATCAGGGATGTTTCAATTTTCAAATAGGGAACACCATAATTCCTGCCAGGGAGGCAAGTGGCAGGACCCAGGCAGAGGAGCCCACTCAGAGCTGGCAGCGTGGAACCAGCTGGAGGTGGATAAGCTCCGGGACAATTGGGGTCAGGAGGACATGCTTTGACAGTTCAAAGCAGGCCGCCACACTTGGAACATCTTCTGGGTGATAGTGGGTAAAGGGTGCAGGGAACGGAACACCATAATTCCTGCCAGGGAGGCAAGTGGCAGGACCCAGGCAGAGGAGCCCACTCAGAGCTGGCAGCGTGGAACCAGCTGGAGGTGGATAAGCTCCGGGACAATTGGGGTCAGGAGGACATGCTTTGACAGTTCAAAGCAGGCCGCCACACTTGGAACATCTTCTGGGTGATAGTGGGTAAAGGGTGCAGGGAACTCTTAGGGCTGCTTCACCAGTCTGCCTGGCACAAGGGGTAGTGTCCCTAGGTGCCAATTGGCTGGGCCCCAGAAGCTCCTGAGAGTGAGGTGGCCTGAGCTACTTGACAGGGCAACTTTTCATATTGATGGGGCCAGGACAGGGCAGCTTTTTATACTGCTGGGGACAGCACAGGTGCTGGCCTCAGGCTCTAGCTCCCCCTGGCCACAGATCCAGGAGGAGCCAGGCAGGGTTATTTTGCCCCAAGTGGCACAATTTGCCCCACACCAAAATGCATGTCCAGGCATGTGTGCTGAGGCAAAAAGCCCCGGCTCAAATTTGCACCACTTCTATTTGAGCTGCTACAAGTGTATGTGCTTGCATGTGTGGACGTGCCCCCATGTGATTATGGAACTAATAGCAATCTGAGTTCCCTTGAAGAGATCATGTTGTCATGCCAGGATCAGTAGCTCTACCCTCTAAATAATAATAAACTGTTTAACCACACCATTCATCACCAGAATAATTAACTTTAGGGTTGGGGTGGAGAGGAAAAAGCAATTTATCATGGCATGAATTAGTAGTGATTCAAGCATATTTTTAAAATCTGTTGTTTCCTGTAAAATATTGCACATCTGAAAAACATCAAGACTCTGGATGATATGGAGAATAAAACTTTAATGATATATATATCAGATATGTCAGACCTGATTTCACATAACTTATTTAAATGTATATAAAACATACCTAATAGTATGAAACATATTGTTTTGTATCACTGTTTTACACATCACCTATTGTATCTATGCACAGTACAGTGGGATGCTTAAATGAAAACCCAGTTCGCATTCTGTTGCTTCTCATAAATCTACCATTTGACTTTTGGCATTTTTGGGGTAGTGGGTAGAGGGGGAGAAGAAAGATATTCCAAGAATCTCATTCTAACTTGTGTTTTAAGTCACCTATATAAAACAGAATTTTTTTTAAGATTGACAAATTCACATGCAATAACTTAAAGTAAATGCACTTAAATGGTAAATGCTATTGACTGATATGTCAAACTGAAGAATTCTCCTATTCCTAAAATAGATTATGCTTCTGAAAAATAAATGCTTCTGTCTTAACTTTAAATGATTTTATATGTATTTCATTTTGTTTATATATAAGAGAAAATCATCCATGAGCTGAAGTCAGAGATATGAGAGACTTAAATTCAAAGTTTTGCTCTGCCACAGCTTTTCTGAGTAACATAGGATGAAAATACACATTAGAATAAGAATATATTGAGATCACTTAAAACTTGAATGAATATTAAGGCTTATTAACAAGTGCTATGAGCCCTTTAAGTGTCTTAAAGTAATGACACTTTAAACGAGGATTATCTTTGAACTACCTAGCTGAAGTTAACTTCTGGGTGTTCACCTGAGATAAAAATACCAATTTGCAGTCCTTCAATATCCCAGAAGGAACTGCTCCCAGGTGAACTCTATTGTTCCGGACTGACAGCTGGGAACAACCAGGGAACTGGTAGGTGGAAATGGGGTGAGTGGGGTGGGATGGAAAAGAGGCAATGTGGGGCAAGGGGGTTGAGGGGAGAGAGTGCAGTGTTGGAGAGGGGAGGTGAAAGGGGATAGGGGGAAAGGGTGGGTGGGGAGCTACAAAGCTGCTGCCCCTTGTGCCCCTCAATTGTTCCCTGACTGTCAAATCATTCCTGCCATCCCAAGGTTGCTCCCCTGCCACCCCAACCCCTCTCTCTGCCCTCCATCAGCCCCTCCACCCAGGATCACTGCCCCACCACCACAATCAGCCCAAGAGTGGTGGAGGCACCAGTGGAGCAGTCCCGTCCCCCCCCCCCCCCCCCCCCTCCCGCCGCGGCCGCCAGCTCCGACTAGGGTCCCTGAAGTGCACACTGACACTGCATGCCCCAACCCAGCCCCTACCCTGCAACTGAAGGAAGGATGGCGGGGTGGGGGGACGTAAAGCAAGAGAGCAGGGAAAAGGGTAAGGTGCTGCCAGACAGCTGCAAGGCATGGTGGGAGCTGGATACAGGTGTGTGGCAATGGGTCAGGCTGCAAAGACCCAGGTACCAGCCAGGGAGCGGGGCATCCACCCCTGCTGCTGCCACTGCTGCTCTCAGGCTGATTGGGTGGCAAGGCAGCAATCCAAGAGTGGAGGGGCCAATCAGTGGGAGGGGAGTGATCCAGGGTGTAGAGAGAGAATCTGGGCCTGGATGGTAGCCATCAGGACAATTTGTAGTGGATGGGTTGATCAGAGTCATCATGGAGACCCCTTTTCTTCACTTCCTCCTTGGCACATACTTTTTCTAGACAGCCAGTGAGCTGGGTAGGAATAGAGCAGATCTGCAGAGACATGACTCAGGGCTGCTCACCAGCCCTCTAGCAGCACATTAGAAAAGGTATTACCATATTTACTCAAATACAAGATGAGGTTTTTCCCCCCAATCAACATGGGGAGGTGGGGGGAAGCTCCTTGTCTTATAATTTCACACCAGGAAACCTCAGTAAATACATTATCTATCATTAAGCTGTGCCAGAAGCAGCATGCACTCACTAATGGAAACTAACTCTGAAGTAGATTAAATGCAGCCAGTACTGAGCAGGACTATAAAACATATGGCCTGTATTGAGGAAATATACTGATGGAAACCTACCACAAGGATAGATTCATACAGCCCATCTGAATAAAGTGTCTGATTAGTCCCCATTGAGCACAGTCTCCCTCACCACTAACTCTTTTTTCAGGTCATGATGAGCCACTATATTGCATAGATTTTGTCTTCCTTTTCACTTTTACAGCTGAGCTGTACCTTTCTTTTCTATTCCAATTACACCTATCTGGGCATGGCTACACGTGCACCATTACTGCACAGTAATTTAAATTATTGAGAAGTAACTGAAAATTACTGTGCAGTAAGGCACATGTAGATGTCTTACTGTACAGTAACTCTGTTTGTGTGGACTGACTTGAGACTAATTTTAGTCCCAAGTCAGCCCACACACAGCATTACTGCCTTGTAATGCCTGCATGCATAGACACTGGCGTAAAAGCCACTTACTGCACAGTAATTTAGTGCACAGTAATTTACTGTGCAGTAAATTATTGCAGAATAAATACATGTGTAGACATGCCCTCTCTTCACCAGCCTTAAATGCTTGGCAAACATCACCAAATGGGGCCCCAAGCAGTTCACACAAAATCGCTTTGTCATTTCCTCTCTCAACCTGGAGCATATGATGAGTGTGCCTATCCCTTTCCCCCCCCTGCCCCCACCCCCGACTTGAGGTGAAGCCAGATCAGGTTATAATGTGCTGTGGGAATATACATTTTTGGAGGATCCCAGGACTCATTACAAGAACACCCAGTTCCAGTCATGAGCTGGGGCTAATTAGCACATGAATCCTTTGTTGGGGGGTGTATCTGGAGTACACACACATACTAAGCAGTACTGAGTTGTGGGGCCACCATGGTTTGAAATGTTGATTCTTGTGGAGCCCAGCCCAACGAACTATGTGATAAGTAACAAGACTTTGCCTTTGAACTAATAACATGCATAGTTTGTAATACACATAAATAGGTGCTAAAGTGTTACTTAAAAGCCCCATGCTAAAACTTACAGCCATTTAAGAAAAAGGTAACATCCATCACTTCTGGATGAATTAAGTGCAGAGTTACTATATGTTTTTGGGGTGTTGGTTGTAGCCGTGTTGGTCTCAGGCCATAGGCAGACACAGTTCTTTGGGTAAATGCTGAGTATCTTTTATTAGATCAACTAAATAGTTGGAAAAATTGTTCTTTGCAAGTTTTGGGGTACAAACACCCTTCTTCAGGGAGAAGGGGAGTTTAAATAAAATATATCACATTTACCCAAAGAACCTTGTCTGCCTGGGCACTATATACAAATTGCTACTGCAGCCATGTTTAATTTCAAGGTCATTGTTTTCAAATTTGCTCCTCACTGCCATACACTCAGGGGCAGCAGGGGGAGGGTCTTACAGTCAGAAGCAGGCAAGGGGCTTCCAGGGGAAAAGGGTGTGGGGAGGCAGAGAGCAAAGGTCCTAGCTGACCTGCAGATTTATTTTCCCTGCTGTAGCAGTAGGAGGGGGACAAATTAAAGAAAAACCTCCAATAACTAGATTCTACCCCTGGAAAATTATGAGAAATGTATAAATGTTCTATATATAGAATATATGGATACCTATATATACAATCTATTTTTTTGGGGGGGTCATCTTATAATCAGGGTCATCATCTATCTGAGTGAATACGGTAACCCTGAAAGTGTTCACATTTAACACAAACTACTATTCTTTAGAAAAGCTTGAGAGAGTCCAGAGGAGAGCCACGCACATAATCAGAGGTCAGGAAAACAGACCTTATGACAAGAGGCTGAGAGTCATTGGAGTCAGGCTGGAAAAGCACAGGCTCAGGGGTGACTTGATGGCCACCTATAAGATTATAAGGGGTGTTCACCAAGACCTGGGGGAATGTTTGTTCACCAGAGCACCCCAAGAGATGACTAGGTCGAATAGTTATAAACTCCTGCAAGACCATTTCAGGCTCAACATAAGGAAGAACTTCTTTACTGTCTGAGCTCCCAAGGTCTGGAATGGACTGCCTCCGGAGGTGGTTCAGACACCTACCTTGAATGCCTTCAAGAGAAACCTGGATGTTTTTCTTGCTGAGGTCCTATGACCCCAGCTAACTTCCTGCCCCTGGGGCAGGGGGCTGGACTCTTCCGAGGGCCCTTCCAGCCCTAATGTCTATGAAATCTATGAGAATTAACACCTGTGAACTCCAATCTCACCCTTAGGAAAACCTGAAACCTTGAATTCAGTGGAAATTTTGCCACTGACTTTAACCGAGTCAAGATTTCACCTTAAAACTCTGGGCTGCAGCTTTTCTTATGTAAAACAGCAATCAAAAAACTTGCCAACTTAGCAAAAGTGTTGCCAGAATAAATGCATTAAAACAGAGGTGCTTAGCTGTTACAATGATGAACATAAATACTGAAGATGGACAAATAGATAGACAGAAAACAGTTTGTGCTCTTAAGTATGATGGCTATAATGATCACATGAGCAAATATAAACTGGATATAACACACAATATCATGCTAGTCCCTTGCATTTCCCTTAAAGAGTCCAAGAGGATGAAAACTGATAGGGCAGTTTTACATGTGCTCTGGGGGTAGGAAGGCAGTGCTTCATTAAGAATTGGCTCTGAGAGGGGTTGTGGCAGGGGTGCTTGAGCTAAAGCTCATTCAAGCTTTAGATAAATTGTCCCTGCTGCCATTTTCAAGTGTAGGGATGCTGATCCATGAGACACAGGAGGCTGCTGGAGTGCGGCAATTGATTAATTGAGTCTTCTCCAATGTGCTGCAATTCCAGCATGTCCAAGCAGACTGTGGACTCATGTATAGGCACCTGAAGTCCTTTTAGTTCTCCTATAGTAATAAAAGTATCCAGAATTCTTCCTGTTCCTCTTAGGATCTCAAAAAACCCCGAAATAAGAAGCTGCAACATAAACTTAATGATTTAGGTTTCCTCAGTATACTTACAAGGGCAAAACTTGAGCTCATGTTTAACAGACCCAATGGTACCCCATTTATCCCTCTAAATTAACATAAAAGAAGGGAGAGAAGGTTAGTATTTTGTTCTAGGAACACTTTTGCCACAGCTGCCTTGTGTTGCTAAAAATTGGCAGCATCTGGGAAGAACTGTTTTATATTACCCAGTGGATTGGAGAATACAGTCAAAGTGAATTCAATAAAATGGGAAACAGGTTTCTTGAGAAAATAATGAGTGAAGGGGACAATCACAATCTGAAAAGCATAGAATATGGCAAAGAGATCATTCATAAGCCAATACATAACACAAAATGTCAGAGCAGTCTGTAAGAAAGGTACAATAATAGGTACATTATTAAGAATATTTAAGTGTAGTTCCCGCCTCACATCCTGAATCAATTTAATTTAAATATCTCACTCCATGTAGGGTGTTAGATAATGGTGCTTTTTCCTAATGTATACTATGCATTAATTTCTAATTATATGAGAAAAAATGTAACTCCTGACTAAAAACCTACATAAGCATTAAGTGCAGAAAGTAACATATTGAGAACATGAACAGTGGATAGATTAAAAATAGCTTTAAACTGTGACTTACAGGCATTATAAACTGATGCAACTGATAGACAGAGCTTAATGAAAAAGAGCAATCAGTTCTAAAATTTCCCATTCATAGTATTTAAAATTGCTATGGAGGTGTTGCTTGCTTTTTGGTTTTTCCTTTTGAAATATTTAGTCTCTAATTTGGAAATCCTGGTAAGTACTCCCATGCATGCATGTATGCATGGAAATTATGATATCTGGAGTTTTGGCTATAAATTGACTAAAATGAGAATGAACTCAAAGTTCTAAGTCAAAATAAAAGACAAGCATTTGCTGATGTTTTGAAACAGTTCTACTGATGGTTTTAAAATACTATTTGGTACCTGTTGAAAATATTATCAAAAAATGACATTCAGCCTTTATTAGAAGCAGGAATTAATGGGAGAGGTGGTTTTGCCAAAGGAGCTCTTCCACATATTTTGTAAGGCTCAAATCGTGCAAGGTAGTTTGTGTCCATAGACTTTAATCTCTCCTCCCCACCTGCTTGAAGCTTCCAGAAGTTCACTGAGCTGGAATTCATTTTCAAAGGTCCCTCCCTCCACATGGTGCAGCTGACAAGATCTGGGCCTTATCTTGTAATAAACTGTCACACTTACAGTGGGTTCTGTGTCCAGAATCCTTTCTAATACCTCTCTAATACCTAGAATCCTTTCAAATACCTCTCAAGTTCTCATCTCCAATGACACGCTTAGCTTCCTGCTCCTTTGTGAAAGATCCAGATAGTCTAGAACCTGCCTCTATCCCTGTTTAAGAATCATGTTAATTTGATGGGTTCAGATCTTTGGTACATTTAAGTCTTTTTCTTCTAGGTAATCTATGACCAGGAGACTCGTGATATCTTTTATTAGACCAACTTAAATAGTTGGAAAACAATTGTTTAAGCAAGCTTTCAGCTTATAAGCCCAAAAGCTTGCTAAATAATTGTTTTCCAACTATTTAAATTGGTCTAATAAAAGATATCAGATTCACCCAAAGAACGTTGTCTGCCTATGCCTGTGGACCAAAACGGCTACAACCTACACCGCAGGAGACTCATGACACATTTAACCTAACCTAATCTAATCTTTTTCTTATCAGGGCCACTTCATAGACACAGCTTGACTGACTAGAGGGGGAGTTAGCTGTGTTAGTCTGAAGTCAGGCAGAAGGCAGCGGGGAGCGGCACTTTAGAGATTAACTGGTTCTGAGAGGCATGAGCATTTGTAGGTGACAGCCTACTTTGTCAGTTGTTATAAATGGACTTCCAAAAGGGAAAGGTTTAAAATAGAGTGGAATTTTAATACAAAGGAAAAGGACAGGAAAACGAATGCTGCTGAGAGGCGCAAAATATTTCATAGAAGCAGAATTTTGACTGCTGTGGTTCCCCCACTTTATCTGTGGCAGGTTATGATGTTAACTTTTGTTGGATCAGGGTTGACAATGGTCTTATGTAGAGTTTAGATTATGGTTTGTATGAGATGCTTTGTATAAGAATGATCCTGCCTCAGGCAGGGGGTTGGACTAGATGGCCTCTTGAGGTCCCTTCCAGCCCTACTTCTACATGATTCTGTAGGTGCATCTATATGATGCATTAACCATGATACAATGCTACTGAACAGTGTTGAAAAGGTTAATGGGGATAGACAAGATAGTTAACACACTGAGGGACCTGGGAATAAACAGTTGGCATTAAAAGCCACTCCAGGTAATGAGATAAAAACCCTTAGTCTCTGGTCAGACCATGTTTAATAAAGTCCAGTATGTATGATTATTGGCCTGAAATTTTGCATTACAGTTGTTTTTTTAAAGTTTTTTCTTTGTGTTGTTATTGTTGTGTTGTTTTTAAAGTTAAAACTGGTTCCCCAGTCCAGATACTTCAGTTCAGTCCAGGTAACCCCTGGTACTTAGTTCAGGTATTTTTGCATAGTACCACTTGTCCTTAATTAGAGGTGCCTGTACCAGACAGCCAACTCAAACCATCTTATTCCAAAGGTCGGTATCTTTAAGGATTAGTATCCCTGTTGATCCCAAGCTGAGGTCTGGAAAGAGTAAAGCTTGCCAACCTCATTGTAGCCAGGGTAGATGAATCCCCCATACCATAGTTTTCCCATCATTTCTTTCAGGCTCTTAGTTATTCTTTATGCCTAGGGGCAGACATTACAGCAGGTTTAAGTGATAAGAAACTGGGTCAAATCTGTAACATAACAGGTGTTCAGTGCACATAAACCAGTTTGAAAATGGCTGAAATTGGTTTGAGATAAACCTGGTTGAATGTAACATCAGATTAACTGATTTGGCTCAAACCAGTTTATGCAATGTCTGTCCCAGACCCCTTTTTAGTTTAAGATAAATCAGACTCCCACAGCATCCTGACATGCTCTCTGGGCTGGGCGAGGCTCTCTGCTCCACAGCAGAGCTGGCTTCTCCCCTATGCCCCCTCGCTGGAGCTCTGGCAGAGACTGAAGTCATCTGCCTGGCTCCTCCCTGCTAAGCAGGGATTATTCCCCCAGCCCCTCTGCCCTACACCTCTCAGCATTCGCTAGCAGACCACATGCTGGCTACAGCCCATGCTGTGGCAGATGACAAAGCCAGACAGGCTTTTTGTGGGAATCAACAGATAGCTAGTAAAGTCCTCCCTTGGAAAAGCTATTTAAGAAAAGCTTGAACTAATGGAGAGAGGCTTTGTTTTCTTAATGGGTTGATAAACACTGAGTTGGGGGTGATAATCATTCCCTCTTGGGCTGCTCAGGATAGGAGGGAACATCCGAGTGCCCTGCCAGGGTCTGGCCATGCTCCCCCTCAGCTCAGCTGTGTAGAAGGGAAGGGAGGGCTGCTCTGGTACCCCCCAGCTTCTAGCCTGAGCCACTGCAGGCATGTGCCTGCAATTTTTTTCAGTCCAGAGGGGATGTATGTGCAGTTACAAACTTGTTTAGTCTAGCCAGGTTAGACTAACCTGCAAAGATTGAATCAATTCAGTCTCAGGCTTTTTGAATCAGGCCAAGGCACTTAAGGGAGCCCACCCCTGCCCAGCCCTGAAGTGAGCTGTAGGCAAGGCAAGGGCCCCCAAAGGGACACTTCCCTGCCTATACACAAATGCTGGGAGCTTGGGGAATAAAGAAGAGGAACATGTACTCCTGCTTAATGCAAATAACTATGATATCATAGAGATAATGGAGACCTGGTGGGATTCCACCCATGACTGGGCCACAAGTATAGATGGCTATACCCTGTACAGGAGGGATTGAATGGGTAAAAGGGTTGGGGGTGTAGCTCTCTATGTCAAGGAAAGCTATGCATCCCTGCAAGCCGACATTGGTGCCCAGGGTGGGCAACTGGAGACCCTCTGGGTTAAAATCTGTGGGAAACAGCACAGGGAACATAATGGTGGGAGGCTACTACAGACCTCCTGCCCAGGATCAAAAGCTTGACCAGGAGTTCACTGGGGAATTGGCTAAGGCCACACACTCCCGGTGCATGGTTGTCACAGGAGACTTCAACTGCCCAGATATCTCATAGGAAGAGTGGTTGGCCAAATCCGAGCAGTTGCAAAGCTTTCTCTTGTGTGTCGATGAGCTCTATCTGATGCAAGAAGTCTATGGGCCAGTGAGTGGTAAAGCACTGCTCGACCTGGTTCTGGCAATGGGGAATTGGCTAAGGCCACACACTCCCGGTGCATGGTTGTCACAGGAGACTTCAACTGCCCAGATATCTCATAGGAAGAGTGGTTGGCCAAATCCGAGCAGTTGCAAAGCTTTCTCTTGTGTGTCGATGAGCTCTATCTGATGCAAGAAGTCTATGGGCCAGTGAGTGGTAAAGCACTGCTCGACCTGGTTCTGGCAATGGGGGATGACCTAATCAGTGACCTAATGATCAAAGGGAAGCTGTGTGACAGTGACCACAAGCTGATCACCTTCACCATCCGCCGTAAAGCTGGCAAGTCGGTCAGCAATACAGAAGTCCTTGACTTCAGGAAAGCTGACTTTGACAAGCTCAGGAGGCTTTTCAGGGAGGCCCTGAAGGGCCACAGCCCAAAAGGGAGGGGAGTTCAGAACGCGTGGTTGCTCCTTAAGGGAGCAATCCTGGATGCGCAACCAAAGTCTATTCCGTCTCAGAGGAAAGGCACCAAAAGTGCACAGCAGCTGACTTTGGCTCTCCAGGGAACTAGTGGACCTCCTGTGTCTAAAAATAAAGACCTATAAAGGATGGAGGGTTGGATCCACCTCCAAGGAGGAATACTCTGCAATGGTCTGGACCTGCAGGGAGTGAACCAGGAAAGCCAAGGCTGCGATGGGACTCCAGTTAGCTACAAGTATCAAGGACAATAAAAAGTCCTTTTTTAGATATGTGGGGAGCTGGAGGAAAAGCAAGGGCAACATTGGACCCCTGCTAAACCAGATGGGACAACTGACAACCGATGCCCAGGAAAAAGCCAACTTACTAAATGGGTACTTTGTGTCAGTCTTTCATCAGTCCCATGGGACACCGCTGCCCATTAAGGGACAGGGAGGCCCGGGTGAGAGAGATTCCTTACGCTCCATCAATGCTGACCTCATGAAGGAACACCTTGAGAGGCTGGACACCTTCAAGTCAGCCGGCCCTGACAGTTTACACCCCAGAGTACTCATGGATCTGGCGAGCATCATAGCTCAGGCCCTGGCACGGATCTTCAAGAACTCCTGCTGCTCTGAGGTGCCCAAAGATTAGAAGAAGGCCAATGTGGTGCCTATCTTCAAGAAAGGGAGGAAAATGGATCTGGCAAACTACAGGCCCATCAGCCTGACCTCTATCCTGGGGAAGGTCTTAGAAATAATTATCAAAGAGGCCATTCTTAACAGATTGGTTAATGGCAACATCCTGAGGAATAGCCAGCATGGGTTTGTTGCGGGTAGGTCTTGCTTGACCAATCTCATTTCCTTCTATGACCAGGTGACCTATCACCTGGACAAGGGAGAAGAGATTGATGTCATATATTTTGACTTTCAGAAAGGCTTCGATCTGGTATCCTATGATCACCTCTTGGCAAAACTGGCTAACTGCGGCCTTGGCCTCACCACGATCCAATGGCTGGGGAATAGGCTCTGTGGTCGGACCCAGAGGATGGTGGTTGACGGAAGTCAATCGTCATGGTGTGCTGTGACCAGTGGAGTCCCTCAAGTCTCTGTCCTTGGGCCTATACTATTCAACATCTTCATTAATGATGTGGACATTGGTATCAGAAGCAGAATGGCCAAGTCCGCCAATGGCACCAAACTCTGGGGTAAAGCATCCACACCTGAGGACAGGAGGGTGATCCAGGCAAACCTGGACAGGTTTGGGAAATGGGCAGACAAGAACCTGATGATGTTTAACACCGAAAAATGTAAGGTTCTCCACCTCAGGAAGAAAAACCCGCAGCATGCTTATAGGCTTGGCAGTACTACGCTGGCTAGCACTATGGATAAAAGGGACTTGAGGGTCATGATTGGCCACAAGATGAACATGAGCCTTCAATGTAATGCTGTGGCTAGTAAAGTGAGCAAAATGCTGGCTTGCATCCATAGATGCTTCTCAAGCAAATCCCAGGACATCATTCTCCCATTGTACTCGGCCTTGGTGAGGCCGCAGCTGGAATACTGCATCCAATTTTGGGCTCCACAATTCAGAAAGGATGTGGAGAAGCTTGAGAGGGTGCAGATGCACGCATGATCAGAGGTCAGGAAAACAGACCTTATGAAGAGAGGTTGAGAGCCATGAGACTCTTCAGCCTGGAAAAGCATAGGCTCAGGGGTGATCTGGTGGCCACCTACAAGTTTATCAGGGGTGCTCACCAGGATCTGGGGGAACATCTTTTCACCAGAGTGCCCTAAGGGATGATAAGGTCGAACGGTCACAAACTCCTCTATGACTGTTTCAGGCTGGACATAAGGAAGAAATTCTTTACTGTCTGAGCCCCCAAGGTTTGGAATAGACTGCTGCCGGAGGTGGTTCAAGCACCTGCTTTGAACACCTTCAAGAAACATCTGGATGTTTATCTTGCTGGGATCCTATGATCCCTGCTGACTTCCTGCCCCTGGGGCAGGAGGCTGGACTCGATGATCTTCCGAGGTCCCTTCCAGCCCTAATGTCTACGAAATCTATCAATGTCTGTCCCTAGCTTATCAGGACACTTAATCTTTTCTTATTGGATTTAACTCTTGTAACACTTCATAGTATCATTCAAGTATTATTGACAGAAGACAGAGAGGTTGTTAGCCATAGTGTGGACAGGTCCGGGTAAACGAGAAGGGAGCATTCTGAACTAGTTAGTCTGAAGTGAGACAGGAGGTGGTACTTCAAAGATTAACATGGCTATCTTACCATTCTCTACACAAGTATTACTGAGGTGTACGTGATGATAAAGATATTTTCTTCATTCACTATATTGGTTTTTTTACAGAACCCAACTTGGTTTTTACTTGTTTTGTGTGTCTTTACAATAAATCGTTAAAATAAGAGCTTTGGCTTCCGTCATACAAATCCATAGGTATCCAATTGAATTATATATATTACAAGGACTCAACAGACTATACATGGTAAAATAATGAACCAAGACTGAGGTTATAATGATTCTATTGTATCAGTCAATAAAGCTATATTGTAAATAGGGCCTTTTGGTAAACAGAATTAGCTGATTTTTAAAGTTGAGCTAATCATTTATCCTCTGCACATCGGTTTTGCCATATATGAAGTTAAACTAATGTTTTCCTCTTTTATAGGTGAATTTAAATCATAATTTATTTTAAAAAGATTACAGATCATCAGACTGAAAGTACTGTCAAAGTGCTAAGTATTTTTATCATTATAGTATTTATAATCAAACCCTTTTCAGCCTGTGCAACAAAACACATTTCTGTTAATGGAGATTTCCTCTTCTGTTCAAACAATTTAGGTAAATAGCAGTCAGTGTACCAGTCAAAATCCTTAAAGAATTATCTTTGCATGTGGTTCTGCCACAAGGTGGTGATGAGATAGATGAGTGCGTCATTTCACATAAACCAAGAATACTATTGGAGTGTTGTGTGATATTAGCAAGTTAAATGCTAAGACCTTGACAATCTGCATATATAAAATAAATGTTTTCATAATAGAAAAAAAATGAAACTATTCTTTTCTCACAAGATTGCATAATTCCAAGATCATCATCCATCTGTGTATATCTTTTTTTCTTTTAGCTTACGTTAATAGCTTTATTTTGCAACTTAATGTTTTTCTAGCAGCAGGTGAAAGCATTCATAAATCTGTCACGAACAGTTGCCAATGAATATTCATATTAGAAATGTCTGATTGCAGTACATTGACATTTTTATTTGATTCTAGCAGGAGAACAAACTTAGACGCTCCTTATTTTGTAATGTATTCTAATTGGTATCTCTGCTTTGTACTGCTGGCTAAGTTGGTGTAATTGGTTGCATCAAACTACTAATTTGAAATATAAGTATACAAGTAACATACTTTTACTTACAAAAAAGAACAAACTAAACAGATAAGGAGGAAAACAGACTACCACGTTCTTAACTTGTATAATGGGCACATTTGACAGGTGCCTAATATCAAATCTCAAACTTTTCTAGCTTCATTTCTGTTAATCATCCACATATTTGGATGCTTACTTATGGCATATTAAATGTTATGGTTTTGAGACAATATCTCTCTGGCAGTACTCTTCCCTGCCATTCAAGCACATTCAAGTTTTGTCATCCCCAATACTTATTCCAGTCTCCTGTTAAGCCTACAGCCTTGAATGCAAGGCATTGACCTTCCCAACACAGTAGTTTACTGCAATCTCTCACCCTCACTGCAGCTCCCAGATGATAAACAGGGCCTACCAAAGACTTGCATTAATGCTTGAGGCTCCACCCACTGTGACTCAAGTAGCTGGTCCAGGACACTTGACCAGCTGTTTTCCCTATTTAATATCAGGGAGAGGAACAGGAACTACTCACAGGACAGGCCTATTCCTGATCCTCAACTGTACTTGAGCAGCTCTGCTCATCTTTTGATTCTTTGATTCCTGACCTGGCTGACTCAGTCTCTACGCATCAGCTCTGTCTCAGACTTCCTCAGTCCCAGTCCTAATGCTACAGCCCTTCACCCTGGTAATCCCAATCCACAGTCATCCTCCAGATCTGCCCACATATGCCCTGGCTGTTACAGTTTTATTGGACTACCTTTCCAGGAAAGATGGTTTAGTATGGACAGAACCAACTTGCCAGTGTTCAGACCTGCCTGATTTAGATGCTGGCACAACCCAGGAACAAAGCTAGCAACCAAAATAAGGTAGGGACCTGGAGAAGGAGCTTCTTTCCTGGAGAAGAGCTTCCCACTCCTCCAAAACTGAGACACATTTCTCCACAGGACTGCCATATTTGATGATGTACATTGGGCCTAAATAGTGGATCCTTGCAAAACCTCAGCCAACAATGAGGTATAGCTGCCACTTTTGCCTCTCTTTCCTGCTGTTACACAGCAAACTTGGATTCGAACAAAGTGGTTCAGTTCTGTCAGTTCCAATATGGGTCATGAGAGGATGTCAAGAATAAAATATAAAAGTGCCCCCTGCCCTCCTTGGACTCTACTTACCAGCTGTGACTCTGGTTTGATTCTCTGGTCCTCCAACCTGGTAGTCTCAATCAACCTCCCAGGCCTGGGCACCCACATCCTGACCCTTTTGCCCTACAAAAATACAGAAAGTTCATGTGTGAAAAATGATGGTCCCTCTCTTCACTTCTGTTTAGCAAGGTAGTTTGAAGAAATGAAATGTGTGGCAGCTGTTAGCTCACATTGGCTGTAGAAAGCAAAGTGCAGGCATTCAGGTATGTTAGGGGGAGGTTAGCTTTGCTTGAAATGGCTGCCTGATCTAACTTGGTTCACCCAGGTGTGGACCTTTCACTTATAGACCCAGTTTCAGTGATCAAAAATCAGTCTAAACCCATAACTGTACAGAAGTTCCACCCTGTGCAAAGTGGTCTGAAACCCAGTCTAAGATCCTATCTGTGTCCCTGATCCCCACAGTTGCACCCATGGATCCTGATTGTCGTCACTCCTCACACAGACCCCCAATCTCCCCCTGAGCCTGCTTGCTTTCCCCTCAAATTCCCCTGCTAGTTGTCTGTCTAGAGGAGGTTATTTTAAAGAAACTGGTGGGTGTTGTATTAAAGGTTGGAAAAAAATGTGTTTTTTTCCTCCTATAAATTTTAATATGCTACAGGCACTATTCATTGCTGCTTTCACTGACTTTTTAATACTCTTCTTCTTAGCTTTATCCCATATGGCAAGAAATTGCTGCGTCTATTTTTATTAACAGTAAGAATCTTTTTAACTTACTTTCATAACAAGAAGCAGAAATATATTCAATTCTTCAGCATTTTTTACAGATTTTAGTGCCTAACTCCCTTACATATACTTAGGAAGTTCAAGCCTTAATTCTGTTCTTTTGACATTGTAGAATAATATATTTTATAAGCAAGCAAGAAGAAAAAATATCCCTAAGGTATTTTTTTCTCTTAGGCAATAATGCAAAATTGCCAACAAAAATATGCACTGCTATCAATCACCTGTAAAAGTGATTTGGGTTCATTCTCTCCTATAAAATAGATTTCCTCTCAAATACCTAAAATAAGGCTCTTTAGTCATGCTAAATCTTACTGTGCTGTACTTGAGGGTTTTTTGTCTTCATTCCTGC
>NW_005842245.1:1118927-1119996 GCF_000455745.1 Alligator sinensis
CTCCTTCATCGCCTTCCTTTAGAACTGAAATGCTGAGCTGCTAGTCTCACAATATGATCCTGGCTCATAGTATGAACCCTGGAAATTGTCCCAGTATCAGCTGTGGGTTGCTGAGACCTGAATGGGGCATAAAGAAGGCAGGATCCATTTAAATTCTTGAGTCATTTTCTTTTTCTAGTATTTTTCTATGCCTGCTATTTTGTATATGGATATTGGTATTCCTGAATAGTGTGTGTATGGCCAGGGTTGGGGGCCAGTATATAGAAGGGCTTGGGGGAGCCAGGAAAAAAAGGCAATAGCCTAAAATGCTAACTTGTGAAGAATGCCAACCTCCACATAGCAGGGCTGAATTCTCAATGCAGCTTTTTTGGCACTGTCAGATAAGTAAGAAGCTGAGGATTTGGTCTTAATGAAGATAATTATTATTGGATGGATTTTTCTGTAGGAAGAAAAAAATGACATCTTTTAAAACATAACATATACAAAGTGTAAAATGATATATACATTTGTACGGTTATGCTGTTCTTTGGCTAGTTGAAATTTTATTTAAGGAAATACGTGTGAATCATGAAAATATATTAAATGATTATTCATCCAAAGTGCATACTTGAAGTCAGTGCTTTATTCGCTACTCTTTCCTTGTGATTCTCTATTGTTGTCCTCCAATAAAAGACCAAAAGGATAACACTGCTCAAGATGCCCAGTGCAAGAGAACAAAGCAGAAAATAGTAAGAAGTAAATGTGAAGAGTGAAAGTATAACCCATAGTCTGAAATCGGTTTACACAATGAATTAGGACACCCGTGATTAACAAGTACATGCATAGAAGCCAGGATTCTTTTGGCAACAGAAACACATAGGCAACTGGTAGGGGGTGCATGGGGCTGCACGTGCACCCCCCCCCGACAGGACCGGTGTCCCCCCCACATTGGCCGACACTGACGCTATCGGCAGGACCGGTGCACCCCCTGACAGGGCCACTGCTGTCACCATTGGCAGCTTCTGCAGGTGCTCACCAGCCCCATCCCAGACCACTGATGCCATCAGCTGCTTCTGCACGGGGCCCCCCC
>NW_005842245.1:1120027-1136447 GCF_000455745.1 Alligator sinensis
CCCCCCCCCCCCGAGTCAGGAGGCACCAGTCACACATGCTGAAATGGGATTGGAATTACTAATTTACGTTGAATAATTTGATCATCTCTGCTTCTTGTAATCAGCATAGGTGAAATTTGAGATAACTGTACTGCGTGAACTTTGAATACTTTTAGCTGAGATCACGGGTCCTTATGCTTGACAATACTAAGAGGCAGCATTTTTTCCTATTCAAAGATTGAGCTCACACTACACTTTAATATAACTTCAATTTCAACAACAAGATTTACTTTTTCCTTCCCCTATAAAGTGTGCAAAATATATAGTAACTTCTCAAGATAGCTTTTCTTTTAGGCTTAACCAAGTAAATTGGACTGTAATAGCTTCTATTTGATCTCTTAGTACTTAAGAACTGCCTAAAGGACAGTTCTACATGTTTCACTCCATTACATTGGATCAAAGGGAGAAAAGTCTAGGGTTTTTAAAGTACCTCTAGACTCCAAACGCTGAAATAGATTTTTTTTTTTTTTGGATTTTAACCCCAGAACCATCAGTGAATATTTAGCCTGTATTCCCACACTCGTTGTACTTCACTCCAGCTAGTAAATCGTCTTATCCAAAAATAACAGGATTACAAATTTGGCACACAAAGTTGTCCATTGAAACCCTGTTTGTGGACATCTAGCAAGCAACATACCAAGAAAGGGTCAAGTAGATTTGCTCTTGAATTATATCCTGATTTAATCAATGTCTCTCTTTGTATCCAAAAACTGTGCTGCACGTAGCGGATACAGCTATTATGTTATTTCTTTACAGCCTGTTTATGTTTATGTCACTTGTTTGAGATACTGATTATTTGCTCTTAGATTTTTCTTTTTGGAATTTAATCATGCAGTTCAAAGTCAGACATTATCCAGTAATGAGAGTAGCCATAATGTCCTTCCTTTACCTGTTTGGTTATACATATTGGCAGGAATTATTTTCAGGATAGCTCTACCAATTTGTGCAAAAATGCTGGAATGAATATAGTTCTGGCATTGTGAAGACTAATCAAAAGCTGGATATTTTGTAAGTGAAAAATTCCATGGTAAACAGCATATGCAAACCATGGCAATCAAAAGGAAAGTTAAATAAACACCATGCTAGTTGCTTTAAGATAGTACAGAATGAGCTTTCACGTAGCATGGAAATCAATAATCCAGTCCAGTGGGATGAAATTAAGAAACTGAAACTTTTAGACAGAATATAAACCGGAAAGAAATATCTTGATAGTGAGATGTATTGTTCAAGAATATTCTCCACTGGGAAATGATAATCTTTTAAAACTAAACCAAACATGAGAAACTAAACTGCAGGGAGCAGGGAGCAACCCTGCTTTGGCAGAAAAGCAAACTGGATGATCTAATACTTATTTTGCATATCTAACTTCAATAAAATTGTGCTTACTGTTCCTCATCTTGGAGTGCATTCAGGTGACCGCTCACAGTTGCTGTATCCCTTTTCTGTTCAAACTACATAAACTGATGATCACCTTTTATGGAAAATACATTCCCAATAGACTCTGATCAGAGAACTTTTGAAAGATTGTAAGATACAACAGTGTACACATCAATATGTTTTCACTGGCATCAATTTGAAACAGCTGCCTTTAACCACTGCATGCTGAGTGTTTGTACTGAGGCCTTTGTATGACAGTAATTTTGAGTTTTATATTATATTTTCTTCAGAAATTTAACCCACTACTGTACAATGGAAGTTTTGGCCATACTTGTGGCATAACCCTGCTGATAGCATGCTTTGGAAAATCAGTAATTCATGAGGAGTTACAGATATATACGTGTGTAATCAGATTGAATGAATAATTGCTAGAAGAGGATAATTTTCATAATCTGCAGAAACGAAATAGTAACACCTGCACATCTCAACTACTATTCTCTGGTCTCCCAAGAATTTCTCAAGAGTCTGATCTGGTTCAGTCACTTAAACTACATTAATCATTCAGCTGTTTGTACTGCTTTTACAATGCAGAATCACTCTATGACTCTAAGGAACCATCTTATTTTGTCATCTTATTTTATAGTCATTTTCTTTCAAGTAAAAACTGGCATTCAGTGAGATCTTCACCTCACAAACGCTCCATGGGTTGCAATGCTCATGAATCATCACAAAAACAACATTGAGAAAATAAAAAAGTCAAGCTAAAAACACAAATTGTGCTTACTGCAGGGTATCTTATTGAGTTCACTTTAATAGTTCCTCCTCATCTCACACTTTCTTGATCATACAGCATGTGATATACATCATGCATTACTTCTTTGCAGTACAGTTTTACAGTACATAGATACCCTGAACCCAGAACCCCCCCCCCCTCCCCTTGCACCTATCTCCTTGACAATGAACCCAGAACCACCCCCCCCTCCCCTTGCACCTATCTCCTTGACAGCTGGCAGGCTTTGTGGCCTCAGCAGGGGCTAACAGACTGGCAGCTTTCACCCTGCTGCACCTTAACACACACAGTCACCCATGTCACAAGTTTTGCTTGTCCTCAACTTGAGGTACAGTTTCCCCCAAACCCCTGCACCTGTCTCCTTGAACTTGTTGGTGTGGAATTAGCTGAAGCTGGGGAAGACCCTGTTTAAGTCCTACATCACAAACATAACCCTGAGCACATCACTTAGCCTTTCTATTTCATATGTAGAAAGACTGGGAAGTGCTCTGATACTAATGTAAGAGAAGCCATATAAATATATTAGGTGAACTGTCTTTCATAGTATGTCTACATAGCATAATGTTGGGTAGTGCAGAGATAGCTGAGCTGGCAATATATATAAGAGAGTACCCCAGGCAGAGCACCATACTAAGTCAGTTATGCTGCTGCTTATAACTGAGCTAGCTTACTTAGAATTTGTGTTGGTACCTCTGATCAGCAGGGTTCCTAGTTTTCTCTGATACAAGTATCCCCAAACACTGATCAGTGATGTCTTATGTTTTGTGAACATACCCTTATATTTCATATGGAATCCCTTGTATGAACTGGTCACTGATCAGCCCTTGAAGCCCTGTCACTTTTAGGCAATTGGAGAGATTGAATGAGCAGGAAAAAGTTCATCACAGATCTTCTTAACATGTCTGTAAACAGTGACTGATTTGGAGAGATCAGAGATCAAAGCTACATCTGGATCACAAAAGAGGAATCACTTCTACTTTAGAAATGACATTAAATATATTCATACAAAATAAGCAGCTTGTTTTATTTCACCATATGTTAGTCCTATCTGTTACAGACTTAGGGGAACAGCCATAATCATGTTACCCCCATAATCATAGCCATAATCATGTGACAGACAGAACTTTTTATAAGCCTGATGCATTTCTTATGATTTGGTCAGAGGTGAAGATCATCCTCTTATACCTTCTGATCCATACCTCTCCTAAAGCACTGTTTAGATAGATAAACAGATAGAGACAGACATAACCTAAAATATATTTTTCTATATATTTAATATGATCTCACAGGTTTAGTGACATCCCCAGTGTAAGTCAAACCTTTTTAAGTAATTATATGTTTTCTTGTTTCTGCTCCAGCTGGTCTAAGTTCTGTTGTGGTCTTGCTCTGACTTCTTTGATTATAAGGCGTATTAGTATTATGGTTGAGTCATGCATAATATAACACATATTTTGTTTCTGAAAGGCAGAATGAAGGAGGGGGTGGAAGATTTTTTTTTTCCCCTGTTTGGTTTTTCCCCAGAGTTATGGCTGCATAGAGCTGGGACAGAGACTAATGTTCAGCTGAATCACTTTCCCTTATCTGCTTAACTAAAGCTGAAATCCTAGGGTGCCTATACATGTGCAACAAGGTTGCTCTGACATGCTGTAATTACAGCACATCAGAGCCGATTCTATTAATTACCACACTCCAGCAGACTCCAGCATCTTGTGTATTAGTGTCTTGTACTAAAAAATGGCAACGGGGGGCACTTTAACTAAAGCTCATTCAATGAGCTCTAGTTAAAGCACCCCTGCTGCCTTTTTCAGCGTAAGTACACTGATACACAAGACGCACTTTAATTATAGCAGCTCTTGGAGCCGCTCTAATTAAAGCTCTACCACCACTACCAGAGCACATATATAAACACCCCTAGATGCTGCTGAAAACTGGTCTCCATGGGTGGATCTATCATTTTGAAAAGAAATATAAAGAGTCCCTAGGGCTATGAAATAGGAGGAGAGAAACAAGGAGAAAACATAATTACCCTAAGAAAGGTTAGCTTGATTAATGAAAAATAAAGACTATTTAAAAGAAGAAATGATCATTAACACCTGTGGAGTGAAAAACGACGAGTCATCAAGACAACTGACTACCTATGTTGCCTGAATAGTAATGCCACAGCTGCTTACCCTGGAGCAGGAATCAAAGCACCACATTTTTATTTTGGGCTGAAAATGAGCTTCCCCACCTAATACACATACCCTGATTTTGGGTGCTGATATTAGTGAAAACGGTGCATGTTGTTTGCAAGAAAACATGGTATTAGAGCAAATTAAGTATTATGTAAACTGAAAAAAAAATCAGAGAGTCATCAATAATCCGTAAACATGTTTGAATAATGTGATGTACTTTGTATTTTCAATTTTTTTTTGCCCCCTTCCCTTTTATACCTGCTAATGGAGAATATTTATATCAGGAACAAGTTCTTCATATAAATGTTGTTACATGTGGGCTCACTTTTTATAAATAGAGGAAATTTAAATTATTTTCACAGCTAGTCACTGCCATTCTTAATAGGTATATAGATAAATGACAGACAAGAATGGCACACAATTAAACTATATATGTGGCTTTCTTCTGGAAAATTCAGACTAAAATGAGACAATAGTAAGCCCCCCTATGCAAAATTGTGTCATCTCTTTAGACGAAAATTTAAAAGAACAAAAATGAATAATTTGGGAAGGGGAAGACACCTTGCTTGTCTTTCCAGAGAAACTTGACACTAGGTCTTGGTTGGATTTTTCTTAGAAGGAATTGGCTAAAATCTTCTAAATTTTGTTTTATAAGCACAGAGTTAACACATTCTAAATTGTTGAGTTTGAAGCCTAAAAATGAGGCACCTAAGTCCTCATTTCCTTAATACAATATGAGCCAAATTTTCAACTTGTGTAAACTGTTGTTGCTTTACTGAAGTCAGTGACTTGTTTCCTAGTAATGGATCTGGTCCCCTGGAAGTTCTAGAATATGATCATGATAATGAATTTCTAATGAGAGATATTTTTTTAGTGCTAATCAAGGCTTTCCAATATGAGACAGATGGACAAAGGACAGAAAATAGGAGTACAAGTTATGTGGTAGCTTCCCTCATTGGCAATTGACCAGCCTATGAGGGATAAAAACTGTTGCGAGACAGACTCTGTAGTGTTCTTTATTTGTACTCCATGGTGAAGCAATACATGCTTCATCTAGCCTGCTAGATAATGAACTTTTTTACCTTAACCCTTTGTCACTTGATCATGCAACTTTTGGACCACAAAGCACCACCGGGTATTGTACAAGTTGATTAGCAATCAGTTGACGATGGTCCTGTATCTTGACACTTAATTAGTGCTGATTTTTTTTGTAAAGTGGGATGGTGGGTAGGAAAGAGAGAGAGAGATTTTCTAAATAAACACGAAACCCCATCTACCCTCTTATAACAAACAAGAAAGAGGGAATATTTTTTTCCCTCATTACCACTGTGCATTTGTTATGAGATTTGGAGGAGCAGGGGTTGTGGCACCTTGTCTCGTTTTACCCAGGGTGTGTTTCACCCATGAATTGAATTAGTGAATAGAAAACAGCCTCCCATCAGCTCCCAAGTATTTGTAAACTATTAAAAAAAACTTCTGAAGGGGAAAAATGTGGAAGAGTACCAGATATCTTTGATGTCTGTTTTCAACAGGGAAAATACTCTGCTGTGGGATCTGAATACATTGGAATATTGAAGCAAATTATTTATTCATTAAAGGACAAAGAAAAATAACAGGACTAGTTCTGAAACTAAATGATTTAGGGGCTGAATTTTGCATGTTTTCCAGGGACCCCTATGAATATAAATAATTCATGAACTTGTATTTCTATAATGTTTGAGATTTTTCTTTCCCTGAAAGTGCTTTTTTTAATGACTAGGTCACATGGCCAGAGCAATCCTTTAATGTCCTTTAATGTATTTTTTTCAGTTTATCATTTTTCCATTTTGCAGAGGAATATATTAGCCTTTGCTACTTACCCTCAAAACATCTACTTTAAAAGTGGGCTTTGAAGAGAAAATGAACAGTGAAGCTTTAATTGCATATCACATAGTTTGGGGGGAAACTATAACTGAATGATAACAAAAATTCTAAGAGAAATCTTTTTTTTCTGTTAGCATGTATATAAAATCTTGCCAAATATCTTTTATACTGAGTTAACATATCAAACAAAAAGTTGAGTTTCCATTTTAAGGGTTGAATGTAAAATATATCCTGCATAAATTTGCATGTTTCTTTTCAGGTTGTTAGACTAGGAGTTAGAGTTGTAAACACATTGTCTAGCTTAAAATTTGTATTTTATTGAAATTGTCACAAAAGTGGTGCTTTTGCACTTGTGGACTAAATGAACAGTTTCCATTTGTTCCCTCATGCAATTGCCATCTACTAGTTAGATCTCTCATTATTTTGATGGGTTCCAAGCACTTATGTTTCTATACTTTCAAGTTAGTAAAGTGTAGGAATAGTCTTTTGTAAATGGCTAAATCCTTACAGGCATGAATTCTTCATGTATTAATTACCTAATAGAGTAACCATGCAGTGCAAGTCTACTGAAGTCAATGCAAAGATCCCAGTGTTTCATTCAGTTTTAAATCAAGATGTAGGGACTCCATACTAGCGTGTGTGTGTGTGTGTGTGTGTGTAGATAGACAGATTGATAGATATATACCTCTAATCAGGTATAGATATAGATATATAGCTAGTTTAGATCTGGATCCCAATTCAAATAAATCTCTTTACAGAAGGACGTGGATCCTTATATATATCCTTATATACGTGGCTATATATATATAAGGATCCACGTCCTTCTGTAAAGAGATTTATTTGAATTGGGATCCAGATCTAAACTTGCAGTTTGAGGCCACTGCTATATATTAATTTTGGATCCAGGCTTGCTTGGGATTTGTGGAAGTTTTGCCTGAACAACAATTACAATAGGGTTCTCTCTAGAAAGTGGGATTATTAATAGAAATTAGAAGCATTCACATTTTTTTTAAGTGTTCAACTTCTCCCTCCTCCCAACCCAGGAGAGCTTTCCTGTATTAATTGCCTCTGTGCTTAGATGCCTCTAATTATTAACCTGCAGGTGTCTCTAATCAGGGTATATTCCCAGTGGGTTAAGTTGAGGACCATTAGCTCTGATGGTTAAATACAACATGCTGTGCCTGGTTTTGCTTATTGTATTTATCTTTTTGCGTGTCCCCACAAATCTCAGGAAGGAGTTATTAGCAACCATTTCCTTCTGGTAACTGAAGTTCCCTGTATCACATTCACCTTATTTTCCTCCTCCTGTAAAACAGGTATTTAAACACACTGTGGTCTGAGAAAAGTCTCTTTGATGTAGCCTAAGCCAAGGCAAACCGGCCAAACTTACAAAAAAATTCCCTTTGGAAATATTCATAGGTTTGCAGCAACTTACAGGGCTGGGGAATCTAAATATGCAAAGAAGTAATGCATTCTGTATTCATCTGTGTAGAGTTATGATGCATTCAGCAATAAAATTGTATCTAATTATGTTGCTACTACATTGAATCTTTTAATTGATTAATTATAATTCACATGTAGATTAACAGCTTTTAAAGGTCAATGCCTTTTAAGTTGCAGTGAGTACTTGTTTATCTCTTTCTCTGCTGTGTAAACCTGGTATTCTATTGGCATATAAGAGAGATGCCATAATTACAGTTTTGGAGTATGATTAGCAGAAGTCTGGGTACAAAAAAAAACCTGGCTGCAGTTATGTACTATCTCCTAAATAGCATGCATTATGGATGAATGTTGTAGCAGTAGGTTTGACAATGTAAGCAGTTCCAGAAGTAAATAAGTATGCTTCTATGAACTGTATCCTTGCTCATAAAATTAGCACATGACTGAAATATTTATTATTTCTATCAATTCTAAATACGACAAACTACTGATGCCCTTATGATAGTTTTTAAACAAGATGTTATTGATGCAAAATTACTTAAACAATATTTAATCAAATACTCCATTATACTTTTCTCCCTCACATCCTCCTACAGAACACTATGTTTCTCTATGCCACCTTGAGGGCCTCGAAGTGGTTGAATAAAACATGTTATTTCCACCTACTGATGTTTCCAGCCCACTACGACCAGCATGTGATTGTTATCACATTTTTAAAAGGCCTCCAAGTGACAGATAAAAAAATGGAAAATATCAAAGTTTTCATTTGTAGTGGAAATGAAATGCATTCTGTGCAATATGCATTGCACCCTTAAACAAGAAAGACCTACCACATTTTTAGCTGCAAGCAGAACTGAATGAAAGTAGAGGTTTTTGTTGTTTAAATGTCTTACACCACAATCTCCAGTCTATATTTTTGTGCTATTTTTTTTTGTTAACTTTTAATATTTCATTGTAATAGATGGAATTTCAGGTGGATGGTTCCTGTTCTCCTTCCATGTAATGCAAAAATCCCTCTTTCAAATTTTACAGCTCTTTGAGCAGAATTTGGATGATACCCAACCATGAAATATTTACTCGTTGGGAGGAAGACGGGGAAAGACTTTAAAAAAAGTGATTAGCTCTGCTACCAAAACATTTATGTACACACACACTCTGTTTGTGTGTGTGTGTGTGTGTGTGTGGGCACGCTCGCATGTGTGCACACACATGTGCATGCATGTACACCAACACTAAATAGGAGACAGACAATCAGTGGAGTGAAGGCAGCTCAGAATATAAGTTAAACTGTTGGAAATATTCATTTCACCTACACCTGGGTGTCAATCCCATGCTGTGCAATGGTTCTGCCCCGCACCTGAATAGAAAAGCAGCTATGTAGGTGCTAGGTTATATGGACCCGTGGAACAATGGAAACATCATCATTTAGAGCTGAGCATATCTCTTGCTCTGTACTTAGCCAGAATCCTTTCCAGAATCCTGCACATCTAGTCTCAAGACTGAAGGTTAGTATGCAAGGCTCATAAAATATCAGTTTTCTGTGTGGGACCTCAGGAGTGTATCCTGGAAGACATCAGGATTTGTCCTTACGAGTTCGAGGATGGATTTCTTTCGAACAGACAGTTTTAGCACAATCTGGATTCCACTACTGAAAAAGGTCTTTGGTTAAAATCTTGGTCTCATTGATCTCAATGATAAATCTTCTATCAAGTTCAGTGAGGTATGGTTTCCCTTTCATTTGGTCAGCAGGAGCTGTTTTTGGTAGCACGTTGACAGAAAGCTGCCCTTAATTTATACAGGGAGCTACCTAAATTTATGCCAAATGTTAACCTAATCCTCTTTGATTCAGGTTTTCACATGCAGTTTCTTTCTTTCTTTTTTTCTGGTTTCCCTTTCCCCACACTGAGTTGTTCTGCATCAGCCCTGCCAGCTGTGCACTTTTGTGTGTTTTTCCCTGCTCTTATCCTATTTATTCTCAGAAATTATTCAACATGTAAATAAAGAAAAAATCCAGTTCACTATGACAAAACTTCAAGAGGTCTCAATTTAGCTGTTAGAGAGGCAAAAATAAAAATATGCAAGGCAGGTTTCTACAAATATTATGCAAAGCTAGAAAGCTATGAAAGCCATGATTTTCTTGTGGCCACAACATTAAGGAGTGACTTTCCAAAAGTATCTAACTGATAGAGGAGCATGAGTTATATAGTCCCACAAGTTATATAGTGTGTCTACTACCCTATTCACCATAGCCAAGCAATAAAAGTGAACCTGTATTGGGGTGGTTCTGTGGGGGTGGCAGTGCAATGATGTGGTCACACCTCCCTTCCAAGGTGATGGCCACATGCTGATGGCTCCATTTTCCTGTGACCCCAGATGCTTGGATCCCCAAGGCATGGTTGATGCCCCAGGCTGGAGTGAGACACCAAGGGGACCAAGTGAGGAGCAGGTAAGGAAGGGAGAGACTAGAGCCAGACAGGAACAATCCTGGAGATCCGCCTGCCCCCAGGTCACCTGGAATCAACAGATGCAGCAGCAGGCATCCAGGTGTTCCTGCTCCCTGCCCACCTCCTGGGTATCCCCCACCTTCCAGAAGCAGATGCTGAAAGGCAGGACCCACCTACTGCTGCCACTGTTCCCAGCCAAGCTGCTTACCAACCGCCCCAACTGGAGACAGCAGGACCAACCTTGGGACTCTCCAACACTGGGCCAGCCAAAGTGATTGGTGGCAGTGGGCATGTCCCCTATTGCACCCAGAGGCAACCCTTGCTAGAGAGGACAGGAGGGGAAGGGAGGTGCCTGCACTGGAGGGGAGAGGGTGTCAACAGTGTGCGTGTGTGGTGGGGGGAGGTCTTATCTATTTCAGGGACTCCAAAAAGGTCCTGGAAGCTGTTGTCCATGAATGTTCTGCCCAAGGCAGTGGGGGTGAGGGGGGACTGCAACCTCCCTTGTGGCACTGGTGGTGTCTCCCACACACACTTTTTCAAATTCCTGGATCTGCCCATGGACCTGTACTGAAAAAAATCTGGGCTTTGATTTTCAACCCAAGGGTTTAAAGGAACATAGCCTGTGTTTCAGTTTCTGGCCTGCAAAATATAGATCCTACTTCAGATTAATTCAAGATAGTAAACCATTAAAATCTAATGAAATGATACACATATGTTCATTATTAAAGCTTAGTCATATTTGAAGACTAGAAATAAATCCTGGGAGATAAGGATAGGAACTACATTTCAAAATAGACATCTATAAGCAATACAAAGCTAAAGTTTATGCTTCTGGTGTAATTTGCTCCCCACTGAGATACAAAAGCATATATACTAAGATGCATCTGTTTCAGTTATAATTGGAATCAGTCAGTAGGTTATACTGCATTTAAAGGCATTGCTTCAGGCACTCCTAACTCATAACCATAATCTCTGGGCATGGCATAAATTATGAAGCAAATTAGTATTCCCATTTCACAGAGGGTGGAAACAGACAAAGAAGTTAAGCTTGACTTGCCCAAGAGTAAGTCATTTGTAGAGCTAGAAACAAAGCCCAGCAGTCTTAATTTGTTTTCCAGTCCTGAACATTCCTTTACACTACAGTTTTGAACAATTGAAATAAGTCTTCTGCTTCCTGCTAATAAATTCTCATTAATTGTCAAAGCATTATGTAAAGTAAGTATCAAGGCAAAGCAGACACCATTATCATCCAAAGCAGGAGACAGTTTTCTTGTTTCAGAATTTAATTCCATCCATATTGTTGTTATAACAACCAAATGATCAATTTAAAAATAACAAGCGTCAGCAACTTGGCAGAACAATGATAAACATACAATTAGGAAGTGAGATTGGGACTTCTGAGATATTTAAAAAGAACATATATTTTTCCAACGGTAACTCTCACTTCATTTGCAAGTTGCTTCCCTTTCTAGATTTTCTATTATTTGATATGGCACTTGCTCAAAGAAGTTTTGACTGGATGTGTAACTTAAAGATGTTGTCAGTTTTGATAGAGATAAGGAGTGTGGTGCATTTAAAAGCTGAAATAAGATATTTTTTGTTATCATGAAATACCATTCAGCCAGCAATTTAATTAGTTTACAGGAAAAGAGATCCTCCATTTAATAACCCTTTTTATATACCACCGTTACCGCCATGTCTGATTATTTGATTGAAACTACAGAACGCATGTCAGAAGTCTGGATACTCAAGTGTATATGGTTGTGATAGTGTAACTAGACATGGACAAAAGGGATAAAGAGCCCCAGGTGCTGATTAAGGTTGAGGGGCAAGGGCGCCAAAATGAATACAAGTGTGCTACAACTCTGGCAGCTATCAGTCCTGGCTGTGTGAGAGGGGGAGATGTAGGGGTTGAAGGCAAGGAAGCATCTCTCCTCCCCTCCCCACTGCTGAATTAAGGTTTTATATCTTCCCACAGCATGACATTCATCAGTGGGTGAGGTGGACAGGCAATAGGCTTAATCCCTTGCCTGAAGGAGACTTTCCCGCAGCCGCTGGGACCATAAAGTCCCCATGACTCCACCCCCTGGGCCATGGAAACCATCTGGAACCTGTAGTTGCCCAGGGTACAGACTCTACCAGGTAGGTCTCTATGATTGCACCATTAATGGTGAAATAAATGTAAGAAATATGACCAACACAAATATTTATTTTAAACAGCAATGCATATTGTTGAAATTAATATGTGGACATTATAGCAGGTTGGAAAATTAAATTTCCAAACAAATACTGTAATGATGATTACATAAAGCTTATCTTTCCCCCCTCCTGCTCTGCTCTGCTCTGCTTCTTCAAAAAAACTAAATGAGAAAATGAGGTACCAGCAACATTTTCAGCAGCCAAGGTCTCAGGCAGAATATCAAAAGTACTATCCTGAACAGCAGATTTTTCATTACATTCAAATTAGTGTTTCTTAGAGGTTTATAGAGGGATACTGAACCTATTTTACCTCCTCTTGTGCTCATACTAAATGAAATCCAGGTACCTTTCAATGTTAGAATAGATGGCTGTTAGAATAGATATAAATTAGGGAACAGGCAGACTTAGTATATGCCAGGACATAAAGTGAGAGTGCTTTACTGTATCAGTTGTCCCATGAAAGCTGTGTCTGTGTGTATGCTGTGGCCCTGTGGCAAATAAAAAGTCAATTCTAGTAGCTTGCCCTCTATCATTGAAGGTTGAAGTACAACAGCTTAGCAGAGGAGTGGAAACTCCTGTTCACTGATCATTTGGAATTCTAGGTTTACCTTCCCCTATGCCCAAAAAATGGCTCTTAATTTTGGTTTTGAGTGCCTAACCTGTGTCATTTTAAGGTCTAAGTTTTCAAATAGTCCTAGAATGGGATACCAGGGGAGAAGCGAGAGAAAGGGCTGTGAAGTCACTGGAATGTATACCCAGTTATGTTATCTACAGTAGCTAGACTGGTCATTAGTTTACAATGATGCCGTCACTATGTCTGTGCAAATAAAACTTTTTCCCAGTTTATATATGGTTGCAAAGAACAGGGGTAAATATTTACTTTAAGTCAACAGTTGATTTCAGGGATTGGAGGTGGGGAGGCTGTTTAGTTTTGTTTCAATATATTCAGAAAAATTGGACAGAAAAAAAACCACACGCATTTGGGAGCAGATTAAGTATTTCACTCAAACTTTTAAAATGCATACTTTTAAAAACAAAGTGATTTTTGTTTTTTGTTTTTAAAAAATATAATTTTGAATTGACAAATCCAAATTCATTTAAAAATGTCAAAATAAAATGTATTAGGAGGGGCTGCTTTTGGGACAGGGACCCTCTTAGGGTTTGTTTGTTTGTTTGTTTGTTTTACTTTTCATTTTTTTTACCTAAGCAATTTGACAAAATAAATATGAATTTGCCAAATATTTTGACCACTCCCAATCTGTATTATTTGGTAAGAATATCTTTTGACTGAATTTTTTTCCCCCATCAATTTTAGACCCTTTGCCCAATTTTCTCCTCCTTGGCAAGGAATTGATAGTTTAGACATGCTTTAGTTGTTTTTTTTTAAAAGAAAGAAAAAAAAAAAGCCTTGTGCTTTCTCTCTAGGCTAAACAATGACTGTCTCTTTCTGGTTGGTTGCCATAAATATTCATATCAATAACAAGTGCTGCTTGTCTCCTACATCATTTTTTTTCCCTTACTGCTTGCATTTTCCATTCAGTTTAATCTCTGACATTTTAGTGACAACATTCATTCTACTCCAGGTGCTAATGTGGATCAAAGTAATCTGTGGAAGCTTGCCAGGTGTGAGAGTGTGAGAAATGATGAAAGGACACATAGGGAAAACATTGTCCTCTGTGAATCTATAATCATTTAGTACAGATAACTGTACTTGGCCATCCGCTATAATCAGAGGTGTCATGAACAGGTTTTGCTGGGGAAATAGGAGTGCTATGCATATGAATACAGAGTCAAGATCAGGCAGTAATAATTTAAATGGACCATTTTTAGTTTTTTAAAACACATTCTAATTTTTCATGTTATGTCTGTTAATTGTGAGTTTTCTTTTTTGTAAAAAATATCAATATATAAGTATCACCTGTAGAATATAATTTAGTAGAATATTGCACTGCTGTATCAGACCTAACAAGATGCCCCCCCCCCTTCCCACATCTGAAACTAGGAGCCAGTTTCATATTGATTCCCTATACATTCCTTTATAATGTTGAACACAATAGTCCTCCCATGATCCATACATGGGTCCCATTGCTGGCCTTTATACTTTAGACAGAGCAAGTAATGATGACTTGAGTGACCAAGTGCAAGGGGGAAACTGTGCACTTCTCTTATGCTGCCAGCAAGACTGGAGAGTAGTGAGGATTATAAGTAATTGAGTAGATCAGGAAATGACGTGTGGGGAAATACTGTTAAAGAATAGGGGAGCAGAGAGCCCTAATCCAAATCTCTCTTTGTTCCCATCTAATCTCACTCCAGTGGTGACAACCTCCTTCTTACAAGATGTGGGCTGGAACTTGGCCAATCTGGATTTGCTTCATTGGAGTAAAACCTATTGTTTGGCTGATATGACAGTTACAAAATAAATGTAGGGGGATGCTGCCAAAGAATTGGAGAAATATGCAAATTAGACTCAGATAGTTACATCATATGTCATTTCTGTTGCATATTAATACAGAAATTGTATATTGAGTTGAACAAGTATATGGGCTCATGACTACAGGCTCACACTAAAACAGTCTGATTATAAGAGCACAGCTGAGTTTTTAGAATGACATCAGAGTCTTTACAGTTTATAAATAACCATCTGGTTCCCTCACCCTCTATAGCAAATGCCTTTGTCTCATGTTGCTTGGCTCCAAGTTTTAATCAGTGCCAGAAATAAAGGAGGATGCTGATTTATTTTTTAATTGTCTAGGGTAGATGTTCACACACGTGGCATGTTTAAAATCTTGCCACCTCTGATTGCAGAGATCCTTTAAGCTTATTCTTACTACTCAAATTCTCAACCATTAAAATTGCTAAGTCCTTCAAAAAATGACATCCTTACAGGCTTTAATGAGAAAAATGTGTCCTCCCTTCTTAAACAATTCATAACCCCTAAACTGTAAAATTAGCAGGCACATCTTACATTTTTTATGTTATACTAAACAAATAAAACATTGAAAGTATTTAAAACATTTTTATTATAATATCTACAAATGTTTATGCTAAAATAATATTACTCATGATTTCAAGAAAGTGATGCTGTATTACAAAAGGGTTCTACTGCAGTTGGCCAATCTAGATTTAGAACAATTTTCTAATTACCCACCTAGAAAGCATTTGAGTTTAAGCCAGCCTTGTAATTTAGCAACAAAATCTACTATACATTTTCATTAGCTTGTATTTTTTATCAGCTCTGGAATGGGGACCATTCCTACTTCTAAGTTGAAGAGTCAGTATCTTCATACACACATGTGTTACCTACAAATACCTCCTAATTAGTGACCACAAACCTTTATCATTATTTAGATAGCTATTGTACTAATCTATATCTCCCAATCTCTCCCTACCTCCTAGCCCAGTGATTCTCAACCAAGGTTCCATAGCACCCTGGGGCGCTTTTAATTCCTCTCAAGGATGGCGTGGGATGCCACACACTGTTAGCACTATTCGATGTACAAACAAATTTCCCAAGCTAAACACAGAGTTTTCATATAGGACTCCATCGCATTAAAAATATTCTGACCTGTTATAGTCTTTCAGAGTTTTTCATAACAGAATAATTGCTCTATTATTTTTATGTAATCAAAAAATGAGTGAAAACTAGGAGCGGGCATTTTCCAAGAGGGCCCCCCAAGGGGACTTTGGGAAGATGGTGGGGGTCTTTTCCCCACCAGGACCTGGGGCAACTTTTAGGACCCTGAGGACCCCACCTCCAGATGAACAGTTCCCCCCCCCAATGAACCAACCCCCACATCCCACCTGCCCCTTCCCCTACCCCAACTTACTTCCTCCGCTCCTGCCATCAGCTGGTGCAGGGCGCGGCTTGCAGTATGGGGGTTGGCAGGCTCAAGGGGGTGTTTATCTGAGTGTGGGGTAAGGGGACTGGTTCTGGGGAGGGATATAGGAAAAGCTTGGCCCCAGGGCTGGGACCAGCAGCTGAACATTCGCAGCCCTGGGAACTGTGCAGAAGTTCAATTAGATTGGTCTCACCAGACCCTATCTAAGTTACACTACCTCGGATTAACTTGGATGATCACCTGTCTGGGGTCTTG
>NW_005842245.1:1136478-1199362 GCF_000455745.1 Alligator sinensis
GCTTGTGGCAGGGGGTCAGGCTAGATGGTCTGTTCAGGTCCCTTCTGACCCTAGCTACTATGAAACTATGAAACTTAGATACAGTCAGCCATTTTTAGACCTATCTAAATTTCCTGAATTTCTGTACAGTTCACAGTTAGATCAACCTCACTGGGGATCTAAGTGTAAGATCTGCACCTGGGCAACTAAGTTAAATCGGGTGGCCATTTTTAATGCGATCTAACCCCCCACCCCCACCCCACCTCTCTGAATGTGTGTATGTACCTGAAGAAATTCTGCTTTTCACCCATACTGATTCAATTACATTGAGGTTAATTAAGTCCAAGAGAAGAATTCCTAATGGAAATAAGATGGAATCCATCTCAAATAATTTGCTATTGTGGAGACAAATCCTTTAGATGTAAAATAAATCAGTGAAGTAAAATGGATTGTCCTTGCAAAACTTATAGCAATTTAAAGAAGTGCATTAGCCACGTAGAACTGTCTTTGGGCTTCCCTTGTGGTTTCATGCTGCATGTAGATAGCCTTCATCTCATTTAGCATGAACACTGAAGTGAACAGTTGATAGTAAGGAGGTCGGAAGTTTGAGGCCATAGCACAAGTGCTCACAGCATGGCCATGTCAGATTCAAAAGATTCTGCAAATTCTGCTAAATACCTTGTCACACGGACATGAAAAAGGAAGCACCTTGTATAGCATTAGGATATGTTTTAATAGAAATAATTAGTATTACAATTAACCTACAAAAATAATGCAATGCAGAGGGATCACAGCAACTCCTCCATACAAACACTGAAGCACTGAAGGCAGTGATCAGACTTTTCCTGCATCTAGCAAAACGTCTTCCCTTAGCTTACCTGTGGTAGAAGATGGTAAAAGAAGAATAAAAATGCTAAAATCAGGGTTACAAAAATGCAATAGTAGCTAAAGTGTTTGTTAGAGTTCCATTAGGGATACATGTTGGTAGCAATGGGCTGAGCAATGTCTGCTTTAGTCACCATAGCTCCCTGTGACTGCTTGCCCTCCTGACATATCTTGGTTTATCAGGAGCCCCACAGCTTAGATCCATCCGAGATAAAGGGAGTTTGACACCCCTAGTCTATTACAGAGGTGTGAGGATGATCATGTGCAAAAATGTAAGCATTGGCAAAACAGTGGCAGACAAGTCAGGAATTTAAGGCACAAGAGGCCTGTCTACATGTGCCATTAATGTGCAGCAATAAACTCTGGAGCTTACTGTTCTGGAGTTTATTGCTCCCTGGAAGTTCCTAAGTGTGCTGTTTACACATGCACCCAGACCACTCAGTCTCAGTGCACTGAGTTGGATTGCAACAGCCCCAGCTGGCAAGGGGTCTGGTGGGGTCAGCCGACTAGGCTCAGTGTGCTGTGGAGGACTGGCTGGTACACGAGGGTGCTTCAGCATAGGGCTAGCTAGCAGGTAGCTCCCATACTGAAGCAGGCTCATGCCCCAGCCAACTGGGTCAGTGTCTACAAGTCCTACTCTACTGTGGATTTTATTAGTTTCCTGGGCCCTAATAGGGGCACATGTGTAGATGGTGAGATATTTACTGTGGAGCTAATTAGGCAGCTCTGCAGTAAATATCTCATGTAGATGCCCCCAAAGTGGAGTGTTAGATGCTCAATTCCTAGTGACTTTTAAGTTTCCTCCACTCTCCCAGAAAATTGAGGGGATGTGGTTTAAATCCTTGAACATGAATGTCCATGTCTCTTAAGGTTTTACACCCAGCATCACCTGTGGATGTTCCCATTATCTATTCTTGGGGTCAGCACTAACAATCTATGGCTGTAGTGAAAGCACTACACTAGGGAACAGGACCAGGAATAGGGGTATCACAGTCTATCCCCAGTCTTGTTACTGACTCAGAGAGTGATCTTAGACAAGAGATTTAACTATTCTATGCTGCAGCAAGAATTAAACCTTGACTACTACATCAAAGTATGATACAAAAGCTTATTACCAGTTGTCAATAGGGCTAATATTATGCTTATATTAATGCAGAGATGCTGATGTACTGGAGTGAAGAGTTCAGGTACTTGAACAATTACCATGAGGTAAATGAGGGAATGCTTTAACTTCTCATCTGCACACTCTTATTCTTAGGTCAATGAAGTTAACCTGTAGCAGTTCAGGTTTCACTGTCATTGCAAACCATATGACTCTGTGATATGAAAAATATTATGATTGTAAATTATTTCTTGGCACTAGACGATGGGAGCAGATATTTGCCCTTTGCTTCATTTCAAAGTCCATACATAAGCATAGATGCTATGTTAATATTCAGATACCACAATGAAGTCTATTGTATAGTAACTAGATAAAGTCTGCTTTAATTTTACATAAGGACATTCTGCTACAGCAAGTCCATTCAAGCCGGCATTTCTACTTCAGATTTATGCCAGTGTAAATAAGGGCAGTCTTTATTGATGGGTCTCATACAGCACACATCATTTTGTCATCTGGGCTAGGGACAGATGTTCAAAAAGACTGAGCCTAAATTGATTCAATCTTTACAGGTTAGTCTAACCTGGCTGGCTAGGCTGAACTAGTTTGTAACTGGACAGACATTCTTTCTGGACTGAGGAAATTCAGGCGCATGCCTGTAGTGGCTCAAGCTAGAAGCTGGGGGGTGCTAGAGCAGCCTTCCCTTTCCTTCCCTTCCAGAGTGCTGAGCTCAAGTGGGGTGTGGCCAGGCCCTGGCAGGACCTCTGATTAGAGAGGTCTGCCTGCACCATCCCAGCTTTTTCCACACTGGTTGCTCAAGGGGTGAGAGTGTTGCCAGCCCCCAGCTCCCTGCTAGCACTCTGGGGCAAGGGAGGTGGGGAGGGGTGCAGTGCATGCATCCATTGATGATACTGAGCTTTTCAATCTCCCTCCCTTCTTCTTTATACTGTCTGCAGCAAACCGACAGGCAAGCAAGCCAGTAGGGGGCTGATAACAGTGTTTATCACCCCATCAGCAAAACAATAGCCTCTCTCCATTAGTTCAAACTCTTCTTAAACAGCTTACCAGCTGACCTGTTGATTAGCTCCAAAAAGCCCTAAGCAGTCTCTGTTTTGTCTGCCTGTCCCAGTAAAATTGGATGCGCGCACACACACACACACACACACACACCCCTCTTGGAATTAGCTAGCATACCACATGCCTAGGGTCTGTGGGGCTGGGGTCTGTTGTGGGAAATGGAAGGGAAGGGGGGATTCCTGCTTGAGCAGCAAGCAGGGTGGGGCAGGGAGAAGCCAGGTAGACCCTGCTGTACCTGCAGTCTCTGCCAGAGCTGCAGCCATAAAGCAGAGAGCAGGGTCCAGCCCTGCTGTGGCTCAGAGAGCCCCGCCTAGCCCAGAGAGCATGCCAGGATGCTGGGGGTGTCTGGTTTAATTTAAATAAGCAATGGGTCTAGGACAGACATTGCATAAACCAGTTTGACCCAAATCAGTTAAGTCTGATACTACATTCAACCAGGTTTGTCTCCAACTAGTTTCAGCCATTTTCAAACTGGCTTATGTGCCACTGAACATCTGTTCTGCTACAGGTTTAAATCAGTTTCTGATCACTTAAACCAATTTATGTGTAATGTCTGTCCCTAGCCCTGGGCATCTTGGTAACTAGCACTTAGCTGTATGCTTTGTAAAAAGAATGCACTAATAGTTTTAATAATGAAGCTTCTTTCTACATTCACCAGAGCAAATATTTTTTTCTCTGTTCTATACTCTGTGCTATACTTCTGTTCTATACATGTTATCAGAGCTTATAAAGCAAAGGCAGAAGCACCATGACAAACAGAATGGTTTTGAGAAAGGAACTGAGAAATCAGTTTCTAACTATATAGTAAATATCCAAAAGATGTATTTTCTTTTAAGTTCTAGATTGTAAATGAAGCATACACAATGGTGTTTCTAGAAAGCAGTATATTAAAAATAATCACAGTTGAAATGAGTGGAAGATGTGCTCTGAAACCACTGAGGTCAAATGAATGTATAGTAAGTTTGATTTGTCTAGGGATAGAAATTAATCTAAGTGTTAGTCTCACTAACTTCCATTAAGACAAGAAGCACCCTCATGGCAGCAATGTGGACTTCAATGGGAAGACTCATGTGAGTGAGGGCTTGAGGGGAAAATTAAATGTATAGGCACTACCATTACTGGAATTTTTAATTTTCTATTAAATGTGCTTATTCTACATACATCCTCCTCATACTAATCCAACCTGCAGGGCCAGATGAATTTGACACTCCTGGTCTAGTGTACATAAAATACACAAAAATGCATTATGTTATAGAGCATACTACATCTATAAAGTAGTAAGTTCCTGTTAGGGAGAATTTTATTTCATAATTTATGGATTCATGACAGGAACTGTGGGAATTGTAGAACAGAGTCTTTTGCCTCCATGTGTTATTTCCCCTGTCTAGAAGAGCACAACTCATAGTAACTCTAAAAAGGGCAATGGGGATAATTGGGTTCCTGCTGCTACACATGTTTATCAATGCACTGCTGCCAGATGTAGGACATATGCTACAAATGGGCTTCCTTTCCCCAAAAGTAAAAAGAAAAACTTTAGCTCTTTTTTATCCTTGCAGACATATTAGAATAGCACTTGGACTCAAGCCAGGAAGGTTTTTTCTTTCTCTCTCTTTTTTTTGCTTTGATACTTTCTTACATTGATTCATTTATTTAAGAGATTTTTCATTTCAAAGCTGGAAGAAGTAAGTGCAGCTTTGCATGAAGACACTAAGAGGTGTAGGCATGTGTACTATTTTAGTGTGTAGACTGAATATTTATTTGCTGTTCAGATTTTTTAGCATTTGGAGTAGCACTATTGAAAAGTATTTATTTGCTTAGCAGAGCAAACATGAAGTGATCTTTTAGGAATCTTTTTTAAGTTGATCCAAAATGAAAACTGACAGATTTCAGTTCTGTTTGAGCAAAATGCTTTGTTTGACCTGAAAAATAAAGCAAAACAAACAACAACAACAGAAAACACTTAGGCTGCTTACAGTTTTTAAAAAAAAAACCTGTCACTTTAAACTCTGCGCCCCCTCGTGCTGAGCCCAGTGCGTGCCCAGAAGAGGCATTGCATTAGCTGGACCCGGCTCACCCAACATCTGTATAGATCAGGCACTTTAGTCAGTCTCTTTTGGTGATTTTATCTAATAGTTGATTGAATCAGCTATTACATAAAAGTGTCAAAAAGCCCTGCGAAAGCACATGATCTATACAAATGCTGCAGGGCCAGGTCGAACTTACATGCTGCCACATCTGGTTTTGTTCTTTCACATTTGTCAGCAGCCTTTCTTTTTTTCATGGGAGATGCATTTCAGAAATTAGTTTAAGGAAATTTCAAAATGAAACCTAGTTTCAAAATAATTAAACTGAAAGAATTCACAGTAGTTGCAAGATGATTCTGAAACTAAGGCACTAGACGGGGTGCTGACTACAATTTGCAGTTCTGCATAATTTCTGTGTAACCCTGTGCCTATTTTACTCCATGAATTTGACCATATATTGAGCACAGAGGTCACTCCTATTGACTAAGTAGTACCTAGTCATTCAGGCCCAGGAGTGAAAAGCAACTGGTTCATATTACTGCCTTGTGTTCTGTTGGATGTAGAAGATGTTAGGCCATATCAGATTACTGAGCACTTTCCAGTTTGGGTAGACCTGGGGCTTTTTGCCTTTGAACGGAAGTGTTGTGAGGACGAATTCATTAATCCTGGTCAAGTATCATCGTACATTTTGGTCATTTGGACAAACTGCAAAATGCTCAATATACACAACATTTAAGTATTATGAGCCAACTGCTGGGATTTATTCCTATTAACAGACTGAAGAAGGCACTCAGTGCAGAGTCTGAAAAATGTAAAGATCCTCACTGTGAATGCTGAGGAGTACAGCTTGCAGAACAGCCGCAGGGCTAAAGATAAAATTCTGTGGGAATAAATTAGTCAGCCAAGCAGTAAAGGTACTTCTAATAGGTTTGAATACAAGAATGGATTGAAAAGGAAGATGAAGGTAACCAAAGGGTATCATTGGTATGTTAGTTGTTGAAAAACTGTGAATTACAAGCTGGAAAGAGGCATGGTAGAAAGCAGGTAATGCTGAGGGGAAAAAAGAGTACAGCACCCCAGGGCATGTGGAATTGCACATGAATATTTCACCTTCTTTTTTTCCTATTATTATCTCCTGCTACCATGGCCTGTGGATAATAGGAAAGTAGGGCTGGAAGGGACCTCACAAGGTCATCTAGTCCATACCCCAGCTCAAGGCAGGATCACCCCTGACTGAACCATTGCAGTCAACTGTCTGTCCAACCTGCTCTTGAAGTTTTCCCACGGCAGCGATTCCACAATGTTTTTAGGTAGCGTGTTTCAATGCTTGACCACCCTCATAGTCAGAAAGTTCCTCCTGATCTCCAACCTAAATTCCCCTTGCTGCAGCTTGAGGACATTGCTCTTAGTCCTGTCCCTTATGGCCACAGAGAAAAAGCTATCTCCATCTTCTCATCTTCTTAGTGTACTTAAAACACTACTTGCAGATGAAATACTTACCCAAAGTGGTAGTTCAGCCTCACCTGGCAATTTTGAGGTACCTTTGAGACACAATTTGACACTGAACTCATAGTGTTAACAAATCTGGACCTGAAACATGTTTTTAAAAGGTGAACTTAAAATTGTTTTCTCCTACTCAAGCACTGCATAATACATTAGCTGTAGAATGTAGAAAAAAGTCACAAATCCATCCATATATTAAAAAGATTATTTCATTTGTTGATACCTGACTTAAGCATTCTAGGTACTCCTTGTCACTTTGTGATTGTCCCTGAATTTGAGGTATTCACTCCAGTTTGTGGATGATGAAAACATTTCTTAAAGAAAATATTTTCTGAGGTGCCTTACTGTACCAGTACACAGATATTGGAGAAACCTTAAAACTATAATATCTCTGCCAAAATATATTAATATTTTAGTTTAAGAAATCAATCAGTGTACATATTTTTGACAAATGATTCCCGAAAGCAACTGTCTACTATAAGCCCGTTGTTACACAAATTGCCAATTGCTTAAATTATGAGTGAGACTTTATAAAGGGGGATAAGGCAAGGTGCTGCATTTATTGATTACATGAGTTAGACATAGAGGTTCGGACACGCCATTTATACAAACACACATAAATCATCATACACATCATTACACACAGGCATACACATACACAAACAACCATTTCATCCACACATACGCCAGATATAATTACCAGCATTAGTTGCTCAATATCAGCCCAGGGTGGCCAACCCAGGTTTACTGAGTAGATGATGATGATTTGAAGATAGCAGAGTTGAAGATAGCAGAGTTGAAGATAGCAGAGATAGCAGAGCAGAGCAGAGTTGTTTCTCTACCGCAGATAACAGCTGGAGTGGAGTGAACAGATGCATCTGTGCTCTGATGAAACAGCAGTAGAGAAAGAGACTCACCCAACCTGGCATTTTCAAAGTGTTTTTTTAATAGGGATTGGCATCCTTTGTTTCAGTGCTTTGGGGTTTTTCCATACCCAACTTTTGTTTTTGCAGTTGTTCTTCTTTTGTCTTCAGCTTATTTTTGCCTTGGAGTGTTCTTGTTGCCCATCTAACAGAATTTCTTCTTCTGTTATTTCCTTTGTGCCCTCGAGCTTCAAAGGGATTCTTCAGCCATTTGCTAGTTAGTTACTGGCTGGGAACTTACATTTTGCGCCCTGTTGCTTACATAAACCATTGAATCTTCTTCTCCCATCTCTATGCCATTCTCTCACCATTCACCCTTTTATACACACTCATACATAAGAGCTATGCAGAGTTCATTCACTTATGTCAAGCATACAAAATGGAGTTTTTAAGTTGCTTACAGGACAAGACTAACATGGTTATATTTCACTATTATTATACTCTATGTTAACATCAGCTACATTAGTTCAGTTCATGCTACACTGTTACCTGTCCTTAAACAAAATTGTTGGAAAAGGAATGTCTAGCACATCCTTAAGATCAGTAATATATTAGAGACTAGTAGTGGAAACTAATCCAGAACCTTAATTTTTTTCCTGCTTTCCCTTAGAAGCTTAAATCAATTCAGGTGATGTCCATTGCCATAGACATGCTGGATGGGAAATATAATGTGACTGATATGGCTCAATCCATATAGAGGAGGTTAACAGTTTGAATTGCATTTAGAAGCAACTAGGAAGTTTAGTTCTGTACGTGAGAAAATGATGTGCCCTTCAGGTCCCTTCTACATATTACATATATTACATATTTAGCTGGTTAATCGTGTAGTAAATTTAAAATGGCCACATGTGCAAAGTAATCATCATACAACTAACTGGTTAATTGTGCAGTAAATTTAGACCAGCCAAATATGCAAAGTAATTATCACATAATAAAAATGACTATCCAGCTATAAAACGAGCCAACCAGCTATAAAGTTAGTGCTTGAAAATGCGTAAGAGCTCTATATCTGGTTTCTATCCAGCTTCAATTTGAGCACATAGCAGGGCCCTCAGGTAATAACACTCAGCAAGCAAGAAGCTGCAACAACTAAAACTTGGAAGGTAGTAGTGCTGGACTTAACAGTCAAAGGGATAAATTATTAAAGTTATTTAGGAACTTAAGGCTGCAGAGAAGGGGCTATTGGGATTGATTTCAAATCAATGGGAGTATGTCCATTTTAGAAAATCCCACTAGGTGCCTATGTAGGTTTATGCACATAAATCATTAAAAAATATGGCCTAAATAATAACTCTGTGAAGGAATACGAACAATTTCAAAAGCATTCAAGAAAAGTTATTGAACATAATCTTTCCATACCAATCCTTCTTCTAAAATTAAACATTAGGGCTAGGGACAGACATTCACAAACCCAGAGCCTCAACTGATTCAATCTTTGAACATTAGGCTAACCTGCCTAGATTGAATCAATTTTTAAGTGAATAGACATGCCTTCTTGACTCAGGAAATGCAGGCACATGCCTGCAGTGGCTCAGGCCAAAGACCAGGGGGCACTAGAGCATGCCCTTGGCTTCAGGGAAGCTGTTTGGGGGTGGGGGGATCATAGCCAGCCCCAGCAGTCGCTTCAAGTGAACTGGCCACAGAGGGGGTTTAATTTCCTCCTCCCTGTCCCACTGGCACAGACCTGCACAGGGGTCCACCTGGCACTCTGCCCTTGCTACTGCAGCAGCAGGGGCGGGAGTATGGCCAGACACCAGCCAGCATAGACCCCTGAGGGAAAGGGAACAGGAAGGTGGTTTATTCCCCCTTCCACCCACTCTGACCCCAGGGGGCCACAGCCAGGATCTGCCAGCCCCAACCGCTGGCTCTGCTGATTGCTCCCTGCATGAGACAAGCAGTAGAATAAGCTCCCTCCCTGCTCCCTCCACCAGACACCAGAGGGAGGGTGGAAATAACCCTCTTCACCTAAGGGGGTTAGGTGATGCCCCCTTCACCTAAGGGGACCATGCCAAATGGCCTCTTGCCATACCCCCAGCCCTACTGCTGGAGTGGCAAGGGGGCAGGGACCCTGATGGAGCAGCAGCCCCTGTTATGGTTTCCCAGGAGAGTATGCCTCTTCCCAGCAGAGGATCTGTGCTGAAGGTGGGGGTGCGAGCATGGTGGGCAGAGCTGCTGCAGACTGTGTGGGGTGCATGGCAGCAGTGGTGCTAGGGAGGGTTTGGGAGGCTATGGATACCTCTCTGGGCCACAGTACTGCCACTTGCCCTGCGCAGTCTATGGCAGCTCTGCCTGCCCTACTCCTGCCCACAGTGCAGCCCCCGCACTGAGAAGAGGCTTGTGCTCCCATGAAACCATGACAGGGCGTATTGCCCTGTCAAGTCCCTGGCCCCTAATCACTCCAGTGGCAGGGGCAGGGGCATGGCCAGAGGCTGGCCGGCATGGCCTCCTCAGGCAATGGGGGCACAGGTTATTTCCCTCCTCCCTAAGATGTCTGGCAGAGAGGGGGGCTTATTTAATTTGTGCCCCATCCAGGAAGTGATCAGCAGAAGCAGCAGTCAGGGCTGGCAGATCCTAGCTCTGGTCCACTGGAGGCAGAGGGGGGAATAAACCCCCCCTTCCTTCCCCCTTTGCCTCAGGGGGCCATGCTGGCCTGTGTCTGGCCATGCCCCTACCACTGCAGCAGTGAGTGGGGAGCACCAAGCAGACCCTTGCTTGGGTTAGTGCCAGTGGGACAAGGAGGGAGGAATTAAATACCCTCCCATGCCAGTTCACCTGAGGTTACTGCCTGGACTGGCCATACCCCTATCGCTGGAGCAGTGAGCAGAGAAGTGCCTGGCAAGTTCACACTGGTATTATAGAGGAGGGAAGAGGGGAATAAACTTCTTCCTTGCCCCATTCACCTTAGGGTGGCCAGTGTCTAAGTAGGAAGCAGCAGGGTAGAGCCAGCCCTGCTCCACTGGAGCAGAGAGCACAGCCTCGCCCAGGGCTGCAGAGCATACCGGGATGCTGGGGAATCTGATTTAACTGAAACCAGGAAGGGGTCTGGGACAGAAGTTCCATAAACTGGTTTGATCTCAATCAGTTAAGTCTGATACTACATTCAACCAAGTTTATTTCAAATCAGTTTCAGCCATTGTGAAACTAGTTTTTGTGCACTGAACTTCTGTTCAGAAACCAGTTTCTGCTCACTTAAACCAGCTTATGAGTAACTTCTGTCCCTAGCCTTCCTGTACCTTGTTTGGGTTACTTTTCAGTCAGATTATAAATTTGTAACCTTAATAAACAAATTTAGTTTCAACATCTCTGTGTGAAATTGAATGGTGTTTTTAGGAAAAAGAAAACTGGGGCACAGTGACCTAGACTAGTCTATACCAGAGCTGGCAGATGCAGTGGAATCTTGGTTTCTTAGTCTATTCATTTGACCACACATCTGTCAACAACGTTGACACAACCCTCAACAAAGTTTTAATCTCACTGGAGTCAAATCTTATTTGAGAATAAATATAAATAGGAAACAGTTCTCTCTTGTTATGCTGCTCAAAATCCTTAATACTAAGAAAATGGAGATAGAATGGTAGCAGTTGGTATATCCCAATATGTTTAGCTCTTCAGTTTGGTAAACTTCCGATGCTTAAGAGTTTATCCAAATTTCTTATTCTGAAGTAGGGTAGAAAAATATGTAATAAAAACTCTCAAATATGTGGCTAGATCAGAAAATGGGGCTACTTTGTTGCATAATTCTGCATTCTAGAACTTCAGTGATAGGAAATACAGGAGAAACCTCCTAATATACCATCTCATTGATGTAAAAATTTCTGCCAACTAGCTGGCACTGGCAGCTACAACTACCTACTATTTTCTTTCAGTTAAAGTAATCAAGGTCTGTATTTTGATGCTAAAGGTCCTGGTGGCTGTCCCCGTGGAATACACCAGTGAGTAGCCAGATCTTCCTAAGGAGAGAATATATGTTTAATTGCAATATCTCTACAGTATATTTTACCTTTTTTTTAAATGGAACTTTATTGCAAAAGCTTGCTGCTTCTTGGGATGAGCAAGTTGTGTGTAGTTTTGTTTTATCCTTCAATATTATTGCTATCTGCCAAAAACAATTGGCATTGACATGGATTTCCTGGATGTTTCTCTGGAATATGAGGAGAATACGCTAAGACAATAAAACATAGATTTGGTTGCATTCTTTCTGTTCAACTACTTCCCTGCTTTCATTTGTTTGCATATTTTCATTTATCACAACCATGCATGTTGTGCTTTTTCATATGAAAGGAAATGCGATATTCAAGAGTTTCATCAGTAATGTGCAAGAATCAGATGAGCAGCAAAAGAAAATTGTTGGTTTTATTCCTTTCACAAAAAAAGGAAAATGAGGGAGATGCTAAAAAATGAATTGAAGACTTGGCGCAGAAAAGAACATTAAAAATGGGAAGCAAGGGAAAGACAAATGGGGCAGAGAGAAAAAAGGCAGGTTCATTTCTTTGCATCAGTATTTTTGGTGAAATCACAGAAACAAAAACCTAAAAAAGGCAGGATTAGATCTGATATAAAATATCCTTCTCCTTCCCTCCTCCCCCCCATCCTCCCTTCCCAGAAACCTAAAAAATGAAAACATGAGAGGAAGTCCAAGGAGGAATCCTAGCCTTAGGAGGTAAATGGTTACACGAGGAGCAAACTACAGCTTGCATGATACAGTATGATTGCTATCATAATCTAAAACACTTCCATTTTCAGCTAAAAAGTTTCTACAAGTGATGATATTTTCATTACAGGTAGTTAAAAAAAAAAAAAAGTCAAACCGTAATTTTTCCACCAAGAAATAGCCAACCTTAGCTAGTGGTGGAATCCTGGCCTCATTTAGATAAATGGGATTTTTAGTGACTTCAGTCAGGCCAAGATTTCACCCAATATGGACAGGTACATACATATAAGTGAGAAAAAGATAGCAGAAAGTGAATTCTTTATTTGCTTATGATCATCACTTTCTGAGAATTAGGTCTCTTTCAAATATTCCAGATTTTGGACTTTTATTTTATTTTCATAATACAGAAGTATCTAATAGTCCTCACTACTTTTGGGTCACCAGTGGGCTAAGTGCTATAAACATGTACAGTGTCAGTGTCACCTGGGCCAGGCAGTCACTTAACAAGTTGCCATAGGCAGTCTGGGGATCATACCAAGTATCCATTGCAGTCCAAATCATCAGGCCAAGGGCTGAGGCAGTATTATGATAAGGACAGATGGTAGATCAGAGTGAAGGGGTGCGTCCAGATGAGCACAAATGTGCAGTCTGTGGCACTGCAGACGGGTCACACATCACACATGCAGGTGTTCCCTGTGCTGCTACTTTGCAGTATAGGGGAGTTGACCCTGGGAGTTCCCAGAGTCAAAAAAACCCCACCCCAAATAAAAGCAGGGCAGTGCACATAGTGGCAGTGCACACCACCCAAAACCAGAGCCTGGCTGACCAGATCCACTCTCCACCTGCCAGCTAGGCTTCCTGCTGCAGGAAGGAAGGTTGACAAGCTTTAGTTAAAGCACCAGCACCGCCATTTTTCAGTGTGGGGATGCTGATACACATGACACTCTGGGTGCTTTAATTAGAGTGGGTCTTGGATCCACTCTAATTAAAGACACCCCCCGACACACACACACACACACACACACACACACACACACTCCTGGAGCATGAGTATAAAAATGCCCTTAAACATTAAAGAATATATCCTGTTATATGTCTGTGATCCAAAAATCTCAGATCAATTGACAGAACTCCTAAAGCTTCCTAAGAAAATTAAGGGAAAATCAGATGTGATAATCTTGATATGGGCATGGTAGGAGGTAAGAATTAAAATAATGATTTCAATGTTGCTTTAAATTAAAAAAAAATCTTTCTTACTCATTGGCAAGTTGCTGTTATTCCTCCTCCAGTCCTTTCAAGGTTAGCTAGAGACCCAGTATCTGTAAACAGCATGGAGATATGCCTGTGGTCACCATCTAAGATCATGTTTTTCCCACAGTTCCCACTGTGCTTTCTAAGAAGACGTGGGCATTTTTTTTCTGTAAATAAACACAGCTATAACATGGGTATCTTCAGCATAATTTTATAGTAAATACTGGCTTTCCATTTGCAGTCATCATGTGCATATGTATATAAATAGGGTAATACTGTATATATCTCACTAAAATCATGTAATATATATTTTATAAACATAAATATTTTAATATGTAAAGAGAAAATATGAACACTTTATGAATAAAAAATCCATCTTGTGGATGAACCAGTTTCAAAACAAACCATATAATTTCGAAGCAGGGAATAAATGATAGGTTTCCTCTTAGAACATTTTAAAATTTCCACATGTATGCTATGAGTTGTAAAACAATTAGATAGTAAGCAGATACCTATTCTAAATTTATGATTATTTTGAAGAAGTCTGTTGGGGTTTTTTTTATCCCTGTTACTTTATTGATGACCTCTTCAACCTCATACATAGATTACTCTGGCTAAAATGTACTATGTTTGCTGGTATCTGTGTAAACTATATCCTTTTGCTCCCTCTGAGCAGAAATTGCTAGCAAGCAGGATTGTAATGAATTCTTATGCGTTTTGCAGTGTGAACTGCCATCAATTAGGAACTAAGCTGAGACCATCAAACTGATTTTAATTAGGACCTCTGATTGGATTTATGCCAAGATCCCAAAAGTAAAATGCTAGTACACAGCTTTATCATCTACTTCAAGGGAAAAAAAAATTAGTTCTGTTTATTCCTCATCCCTCAATATGGTATTTTTTTTTTCTTTGTGTGTGTTTTTTCTCCTTTGCTAGGGCAATGGATAAATGTATATACATACTAGAATGTTAACAAACATCCTGTTATTTCATACCTGTCGTACAACATTCCATTTATACTACCAGGAAGAAAAGCAATTTTATTTCTCTCATTCTTATTCTATATATTTAATTTCTAATGAGATTCAGAGATGCTCCATTCCCAAAGCACATTATCCACTATTATTACCAAATACAATATAATGTATAAAATAATAAGAGAGAATAATAGTAATAACTAATGTGTAATTATAAAGTTCATTCTGCCTTGGATCTGCTGTTATGGAGTTTGACAATGGTATCCTAGTAATAGGAATGTCTAACCTCTGGGTGTTTTTCAATTTGAAAGGAGGGTGATTTCTTATTAGTTTTTTATTATTATTTTAACCTTCATAACCTACAGCTTGCAATCCATACTCAGAGTTCAGTGATCCATTAACTGTTCTGAAAATGCTATATGGTTTTCCAGATAAAAAATTAGACACAAACAAAGCATAATACATATATACATAAGAAATATATACAGTATGTAGATCTCTCTGTGTATATGAGCATCCATACATAACATTCTCCAGAACTGCCTTCATTTTGAATGGTTCTGAGATCAGTGAACCTTACAAATAGAATGATAGCCAAGGAGTAAGTTTAGGCTATTCCAACACTCTTTGTTTCCTCATATGCACATGGACACAAGTCTGTAGAATCCTATGAAAAGGATAGCTTGAGGCTATAGGAATTACAGGGAGAAAAATTGGCTATGTTAAGGGAACAGACAAGTCAAACTGCTGTTGGCATATTCAGTTACCTTGTACAGTACTCGGGTAGAGGCCAGGGGACCTCAGTTCAGTCCCCAGTTAGGTCATCCAGTCACAACGTGTTTAGGAATATATCTCAACTAAACCACAATTAAGTAGACTATGATATTGCTGATAAATCTACTTATGGTTATATTATAAATAGCACTTGAACTATAAAGCTAAGTACAGACAGTCAAAAAGAATTGAGGCTGAATTGATTCAGCCTTTGCAGGTTAATCTAAGCTGCATAGATTGAACCGAGAAGCAAGTGAACAGACATTCACTTTTGATTCCAGAAATGTAGCCACATGCCTGCAGTGGCATGGGCCAGAAGCCAGAGGGAGCTAGAACACGCCTCCCTGCTTGGCTGGAGCAGGCAGCTTGGGGCATGCTAGTCCAAACACTCTACAAGGGAGGGTTTGCAGGAGAGGTACAAAGCATCCTGGGATGCTGGAGGACTGAGTCTCAACTGGAATCTGGAGGACATCTGGGACAGAAGTTCAATAAATGGTTTTAACCTTAAATCTGTGAAGTCTGATACTATATCCATCCAGGTTTATCTTAAACTGGTGTCATCCATTTTGAAAGTGGTTTATGTGTACTGAACTTCTCTTGTGTTTCATATTTGAACCAGTTTCTGATCACTTATACTGGTTTATGTGTAATTTTTGTCCCTAGCCCAAATGTGTATTTATATCAAAGGTCAGTCACACTACCAGGATTTTTATAAGATGTGGTTTATTTATAAGTGTAACAGATTAGAGGGGTGGTGAGGCAGTATTTTCAAGAACTATAATATTCCCCTTATTCCTGTACTTTAGCTTTTCTCTTTGCTGAACCACAGGCCAGCCTTCCATCTTTATAAGACAATCAGAAACAATTACACAGAGACAGACCTAAAGCCTGTTGTGTAAACCTTGATAAACTCTCATTAATGACTTCCAGTCTAGTTTTAAAGGGAGTGTACCATACTTCATTTTTACAGAAAGCATTGTATGTAGCATGTTGAATATTAGAAATAACTTTTAAACAGATGCTATTAGATTATCTTTTCTCTTTGTTGATATTACATAGATTTTTATTTTAATGTAACATATATACTTTTATTTGTTGTCGCATATACACCCACCCCTTTCCTTTGTTATCATCATTCAGAAATGACTGCTCAGCCTCTGTAGTTGGAGCAGCATACGAAGTCTCTATTAACCACATTTTTTGAGAGGGCTGAATGCAGACCTTAAGAAGGTTGGCTGTTTTCCCACTTTTTTCCAGTGTTTAGCAAATAGACTGTTTAGGGTCTCCACAACAAGCAGCATTCCAGCTCTTGGGTTAATGACTGACTAGTTGCTATTGAAAGTACTTGCCGCAGCCTCTATTTCAAGTTCTATGGGGTCAGTGTATAAAGTATTCATTTACTAGACCTCTGCAGGTCTTTTACTCTATATGGCCCTTTTCTTCCTATAAGCTTAGTTATACCAGTTATGAATATACAAACCTTCCCTTTATTTGGCTTTGCCCTTTGCCCACTTTTTATTTTTCTTTAGCCAAGGTTAATAGGTGAATGTAAATGCCAGGGAATATTTAGCTGTTGAAGATGATGACTCTTGTGATCGCAGCTTGCCTTCTAGGTCCATTAAATAAATTACATCTTCTAAAGAATATTCTAATGAATGGCTTCCCTGGCAAGTAAAGAAGGGATAGCTCTCATGTACATCCAGAGTGGTAAAGGTATTGGGACTAAGCCCTCCCAGAGACCTACCTCTGAGTTTTGAATGTCTGAGCTGATGATTATCGGGTCCACAGGGTTATCTCTAGAAATATCTAGCAATTCATATTTGAAATCCCTCCCTACCTTGCACTCTGGCTCAGTTCTTAGAGGGTGAGTGGGTGTAACCTGCCAACTAGCATACCGTAAAAACTTCCTATACAACTTCCAAGCTGTCTTGCTGAGTTGCCTGCTTTGCATTCTATTCTTCCTCAAAGATAAAATATCTTACATGAGATCCATACTTCTTTCCTACAGATTTTTTAGGCAAGACAAAGATGAAAGTGTCAGTATAAAACACTGGGGATTATATAAACACACACACAACACGTATCTATTTGTTAGTACTTTTTGGAGTGGAAAAAGAAGCTGTCCTGCTAGATCTGAAGAATTAAATCTTCTGTCTTTAGAAAACATACATGCAGCACATTCAGTGACAATGCAAACTTTATATTGCACCACCAATGAGCTTTGACCAGAGGAACCATTTTTGTGGTAAAACAACCAGGCATGTCAGCTTTCAATTTCCTTCAATAGAAGAAACCTTTGCTAGGGCTGAAAAGTGTCAATTTGTTCTGACACTGATGGTATATTTTATATCTTTTCCCCACGCACACTAGGATGTCATGTCAGATATATAGCCTGATTGTCAGAGGTGAGGAGCACCTGCTTAAGTCAACACCTCTGAAAATCAGTCCATTATTTCCTTTTATACAAGAAACTAAATGGCTGTCAGAGGTCAGACACTTTGTTACCTCTGTCTAGGGGTGGATTCAAACCACTGATTTAGAGAGATTAAATACTTTAGCCTACAGCAAATCCTTGAAGGTATCCAGCAGGCCTTATACAATAGAAAAATGCTTTCAAACCTTGTTTGAAGTATATTTTCATCTATGAAAATGTTAATGATTTAAACACCAGTTCTGTTCTTTGGTGTCTAAATAATCAGGTAACCCACTAAATAAAGGGAAGTTAAAGGATTGTTGGGTGCCACATAAACATCTAAAAAAGAATGGAATGGAGGAATGATTGATTTCAAAATGCTGTTTTGGACTCATATTTAGAAATAAGTGAAAATGTATTATATGGCCCCTTTCCCAGTGAACACCAGAAAAAAACTCATTAGTGAAACATGAGTGAACATACTAGTCACCCCTTTTCAACAGGAGCCCAGGAGTAGGCAATCGGGATATTCATAATGAAATACCATGTGAGAGATTTTGGGAGAAAGTAACCTAACAAAGTCTGACTTTTGGTCTTTCCCATCATTTGAGCTACTGTGTCCAACTCATTTTTTTATGAGGACTCAGTTCACTTAGGAGAGAAGAAAAAGAAGAAAACAATCAGCAAACTTGATCACTAACAAGTATCTGCATAGTGTCCTTCCAAAGTTGCTATTAGAAATTTTCACGATACAAATCATGGTGTTCATTGTCTGTGCATCAAAGTTGGCCAGTACCTAAACCCCCCAGAAGCACTCACATCAGCATACAATAATTATGAAAATGGGTGATAAAGCTTGTAACATACTTTTTCAGAGATGTTGAGATTAATATATCTGTGAACAAAAATAAATTATGAACAAAATTAACTAAAACTCAAAATCCTAAATACAGCATAATTTCTGGCATTACTAATATTACTAATATTTAGCATTCTGCTTATAGGTTGTTGTTGTTTTATGATTAATGTGTGTACTTTATAAACAAAAACATTATAGTGCAGAATTACAATAGAAAAAATAAAAACATACTTGGGGCAAAAGCAATTAGTGGTGGTACGTGGGAGAAGCATGCATTATGGACAAGTTACTCCTCCTGCATGGTTCCTTAGGCTTTTCTGAAGTGTCTGGGGTCACCATTAGAAACAGCATTCTGAAATAGATCAATTGACTTTGACCCAGTATAGTAATTCCTATGTTTGTCAAGCTTGGAGACAGAGAGAGTTACTAATTGGAACGTTAAGCAATCTTTCAAGATCCAAACCATCTCTCTTGCCATAGATTTTTTCTAAAACAAACTGTAGAATTGCACAGCTCATACAAGCATTCAATCAAAAAAATTTAGCAAAAACGAAACCCTGGTATGGTTCAAACTTTGGCTCCATGACACTATTTTTCCATAGTGCTTTGAGAATCCTCAGTTGAAATGGGAGAATATTATGATATACAACAGAACCAGTCAGCTAAGATTACATTCTTTGTACCATGAGAGTAGGGGGGAAAAATCACATTTGTTGAGTCCAAAGGGCACACAGAGGCAGCCTCTGAGTAACTCAAACATAAACAGGAAAGAAATTTGATAGAAAAGCCTGGTGCTGCTCCATGTCAAGGCTAATTACTGCCACTCCTTTGATGCAAAGTTCTGAATTAATAAGGTGGGAGAAAAGGGGGAGAAAACAGATCTGTCCAAGTTTTAACCTCTTAACTTTGGAACATATATTCCCCCATTTCGAAGAATTCATTAGATGTGGCTCTCATAATGCACATGGATTGAAATGCACCATAGAAAGTTGAAGTGTCTTTTTATTGACATAACAAAACTATGGTCAGCTAAGACTTCATGTTTGTCACTGTCCTGCTTTTCTTCACAGTAAGATACAGTAATGTACAGTAGTTCAAATCTTGCCTGGCTAATGCTGTGTGATTATAGAGTAATATATTTTGTCATCTTCAAATACCAATATCATTTTGTGCCTCACTCAAAACTGAATGTTTACATGCATAATAATCTTTTGAGTAAAATCTTAGTTTCTAGTTTTATATTGCTATATTACAGGCTTCACAAATATTTTTGCTAATTACTGAAGTAAGAAAAACAAAATGCACCAGAAAACTTTGTATGACCTGAAGATTTTACTCAAGTTAGTAGTCCTTACTGATGACACTAGCTGCATTGAAGGCAATGGGACCTCTCATTTGTGTGTGTGTTTCAGGACTGGATCTCTAGTAAAGAGACTCAGGAAAAAAAAAAGAAACCTGCTTTGTTAATACAAGGGGTGAAATACTGGCCTCACTGAAATCAATGACAATCTTGCGGTGATTTAAAGTTGATCAGGATTTAACCCAAAAGCTCAGAAGAACTTTTTCTTCATTTATGAACTGTAAATCTTTCTTCTTTCATTTCTTTAGTCATTGGTGTAAAAGGAAGGCATGCATGTGAGATAATAAGTACATCAAGAGAGAATATGGGGAATCCAGTTCAATAATGCATTAGCAAAGGATGGTTTTTAGCAGCAGAAAGAATTTCATTTGATACGTCAAAAAAAAGACCCATTAAATCTTCTGTGTCCATGCAGCCACAGTTGCAGCCTGGAGAATTTATTTGCCCAAGATACTCAAACATGTATGTGTGGATTTTTCTTGAGTGACTTTTGACTCCTTCTATGTGACATTATTATAGCTTTCATTATTTAGGTACAGTGGGGAAAAATCTGGCATAAGAAGTTTTTCTTCCCATAGTGAAAATATTAAAGTAGAATAGGTAAAAGGCAGAGGGTGTTTAACTTCCTGAGCTTTTTCATAAAATGGATACAAAATTCATTTTATGGGCTAAACAGCTCTTCATGAGCAGAGACCTAAAACAAAGTGTTAATACATCTACTCCTGTAAAAAAGAAAAGAAGTAAAAATGAAAATGTCTGTGTTACCTCTAAAGAAATCATGGGAACCTTGGGGTCAGTATGCTCTTATCTGTTTAATTTTTCCTTGAACTTAGTGCCAAACAAGTAAGGGTTCATGTTCTTCCAGTGCCACTTTGATGTTTTATTGATTGATTTCGTCAAAGTGGAATGCTTGAAAACCAGAAACATCAAAGTTGTAATAACTTTGTATAACATGCATGATATCACTTTCTGCCTTTTTGTAGTTAGAGACGTGAACTGTATATTAATGGCTTAGACGTTCTCAGTCCTGATTTTTATAAATGCAGCCGTGCACACCCCTATGTATTTGAGGTCAGGACTGAACATTAAATGTTGTCAGTTTTCAAAAATCTCTGTTGTTTAAGAGTGTTGCTCAGAGTGACATCATTCAGACAATTTCAGCACATTTTATGGAGGCAATATGTATTCCACATTTTAAATTTTGCCCAGGCCCCCTGACATTTTTATGTCAAGAGCTGAAAATCACCAGAAATTAAGTCTTTTAGCTTCAGTGATGTTTACCCTTCTGCATACAAGGGGCAATGTGGTTGTTACATTTTTAGTGTGTGTTCAGGGAGAAGGGTTCTTGGGGGTTTTTGCTTTTTTTTTCCTCTCAAAGCCAAAAGTATTTGATATTTCCAAGCAGATTTAAGAGGAGTTTTAACAGCAGAAATGCAGTACACAGTATGAAGGCAAAAACAAATCTATAGTTTCACTAAAGGCCATTAAAAACTGTGATTTTTGGCAAACCTATCCATTACTGAGTTAAACTATAACAGAGATATGTTCAGAAGGGAAACAGTATCCCCTTTGTTGAACCAGAAAAAAAAATGAAAAAGCTCTGTTTCCAAGCTACACTTATAAATTCTTACTGAACCCTTTCAAGTAGCTTGCCAAAACATTAGGCACTCCGGGGTGAAGAGTAATTCTTAATAAATTGATTGATAACCTCACAAGCAAGCAAGCAATCTCCATGCTCAAATGCCATTTAGGACCTGTGTATCTGACGGAGGAGGGAGAATTCCTATAAATTATTATTTAATTGTTTAAAACACCAAAGTGGACACTCATATAAGAAGTCTGTAAGTGCTTACAGTTGGTTCAGATTTTAACTTTGGTGTTACAGTTATGGTGTATTCTTTCTATAAGTAATCTTGTGGGAGCCAAAGAAATAGGAGACCTTCAGAGTGCAACAGCAATGAGTTTACCATGTTTCCGTTATGCACTGCGGTGATGGGGGAGCAATTTAAAAAACTATTGAAAGCTACCCAGTCATCTAGGTTTCATAAAATTTAAGTCCATTTTACAATAGTTTTTGAGTTGCTATTCGAAACCCTAAGGCAGGATGATCATTGGTAGCATGTGGGAAATAGTGTAATATTTTGATTAAAGACAGATTAAGAGATTCCCAATTTAAAGTGAGCAGAAAAAAACTCAAAGCACATAAAGAGGACTAACACCAGAGCTTCCTATGTTTAGAAGTATTAGTCTGGACCGGCGGTGATCATTTATTTTGTGTCTTGCACCTTATTTATTTATTTATTTATTTTACAGGTTGAAGTAAATGAATTAGACACATTACCTAGTAGTGTCCTTTTTATTCTTACTTAGTTTCACCCCAAATCCCCTGTAGAAGAAGTGTATAGGTTGTCTGCCTTCTAGGTAGTCAGGGAAGAAAAGAATAAGCTAATGTTACTGCACTTGGAGTAGCAGGGTTTTCTGTGGTTACTAGGGCTGTGCGAAACACCATCGTTCAAACATCAGTTTCACCATTTCAAAGGAACAGTGTTTTGTGTCATCATTTTGTTTTGAAGCACTGTCCCATTTCATTTTGTTGAAACTGTTTTGTTTTGATGTTTGGCCCATAGGCTATAATGGGAATCATGAAAATGCCTAAAATGTTGTCATTTGTTGCCTGATTCAGATGCAGATTGCAGGGATGGTAGCACCTTCTGAGGGCACGAAGTCTGCCAAGTTTCAAGGAGATAGGTGCAGGGGTTTCTCATAAACTACACCTCAAAGTCTTGAAAGCAAAACTCATGACACTTGGCAGCAGTAGCAGCCTCCTGTTATCCAGCATACAGATCTAGGGGCCCGCACCCACAGGAGGGCTGTAAGGCTGTACCAGACTCCTCCCAGCGGTGCAGGTCCCTAGATCTGCACCAGATGACAGGAGGATGCCGTTGCCACCTGGGACCGGTGGAGCCCGCACCCAGCGCCAGGCTCCATGGAGCTCAGCCCAGCGGCGGGAGGCAGAGCGCAGCCCTGGCTCTGCCTACTTCCCACTGCCAGGCTGCGCTCCAAGTGGCTCCGCAGCCCCATGGAGCTCAGCCTGGCAGTGGGAGGCAGAGTGCAGCTCCTCCCACATTTCATTTTGAAGCTGTTTCAAAGCTTTTCATTTTGAATTCGCTGTTTCAAGCTCAAAATGCATCGAAACAGCTTTGAAATGAACCACTTGGTAACATTTCACACAGCCCTAGCAGTTACCCCACCACACCGCTATTTGTTTTTCAACACTCTATATCCTAATCTTCTGTTCTCCCTTAAAACAAAGAGGGAGAGACTTTCCACAAATATTCCTAACTTAAGAGTATGAAATGCCTGTTCTAATTTTCTGGTGATAGGGAAGTGTCCCCCAGAAAACCATTCAAATTCTTTGACAGTGTACTAACCTTGTAGATTTGTTATAATTGCTGATCTTCTAAGCAATAGAGTAACTGCAGCATTTTCTTCTTGGGTAGCTTTCACTGCATTACACAATGTTGCTACTTTTAGTTTTGGTACTTGTGATGACTTAGAAATGAGCCAGAGTAGTGCCTCATTAGCTATAAAAAGTACAGGGAATGAGGGTTCATTCCAAAATTATGTTGCTGTTAAGTTTGGCTTCTTTCTTCATGTTGTGAAAATTAAATTATGCACTTTGTACATCCCTCTAAAAATGTATGTTTATATATGCACTGCCAACAACTGATTCTGCAAATACTACATCTTCATTTCAACCACTGATTTGGATTTGCTTACTAATTTGTGGTACTAACTGCAGTCCCAGAAAAGGGAATAAACTGTTCTGGCTTTTGAAGATACAGTGAGAAAGGGGCTGGTAACTACTCAGGTATGCCCTAAAAGCAGGTGAGGGTCAAGCTGTCCAAAGGATAAACAACAATGTTAAAATCCCACACCCACAACTTTAATGTGACAGAGAGTTCCACATGACAGCATTAGGAAATGATATGCATGTTACATGGTCCCAGTACTTTACAAAATATTTATTTTATATAATGTCTTGGACTTTTGGATTAGAAATGTTAATAAGAATATTAAAGAAGATGCCAAATGGAATCTTGTACATAGCTATATTTCTACTTATGGGTCAAAATCTTTTCCGAGACAAACTTGACATTAGGGAGTCATGAAGTGCTGCTAATTGGTATAACCAGGTTGGCTTTCCCCATTTTAGGATATGGTATAGATAACTATCAAGTAAATGGTTTAATTATCAATAATTATTTTCTAACTGAACGCCCCTTATTGTGAGGCAGTTAAACATCCTTTACATAGTCTCAGAACCTGAACAGATATAGACAAAAAGGTGATGAACAAAAGTAAATTTATTATACAGGAAGGTTTTTCATAATTTCTGGAAGACAATGCTATGGCATACAAAAACTGTCTTAATACATTAATTTGCCATACCTTTAAAAAATGAAATGGAAACAACTCAAGTAAGCATCCTTTTTCTCTTATTTTAACTTTCTCTCTCTTTTTAAATGTCATCTTCTAATGTTCAATGGTTTTAGTTTGTTATGCTTTTATGCATAAGCATTTTTGGACCGTTGTACTTTTGTTTCATAGAAAATGGATTTGTTTGTCATTTTTTTTAAATCATTTGTCATTTCTTTTATTAACCAGGCATATCATTTTTTGGCTTCTCAAAAACATTTTTCTGTGTTTTAAAAAGCCTTTGATTTCTAGTGATTAGCAGTGGCAGCAGTAAATGTGGGGACCAGATCTTCCACTGGTATAAATTAACAGATCTGTAGTGACTTTAATGGAATTAAGCTGGGTTATGCCAGTTGAGTGCATCACAGGGTGTATTGAGACAAATTTATACTTTTAGAACTGCTTTTAGTGAACCTTCCTTTACTTATTTTATTTAAAAGCCAAAACCTGTGTGTGATAAAGATGCTTGCTTGGTCACAGTTCTCAATGATTTGCACCTATGTATATGTTAAATCGAATTCAGCTCTGTGTGTTTTTCCACCATCTGGTTGACCAATAGGGGGCATGAATAATGGTAAAGGTAGAATATAAGATGAGTGTATTGCTTCCAGCTGCAGTAGCACCAAACCTTTAGAAAATTAAGGGCACCTATACACATGACGGACCTCTGCTCCAACATGTGCCAAAAAAATTGAGTCTGCTGGAGCATGCTAACTAGCATGCTGCAGCAGCCTCTGCATCATTTGTATTCAGCATCCCCATGTTTCAAAATGGTGGCAGGGACACTTTAACTAAAACTCATCGAACAAGCTTGAGTTAAAGCATCCCCGCCATCATTTTGAAGCATGGGATGCTGAATACACATGACACTGTGGGTGTTTTAATTAGAGAAGCTCTCAGTTTCTCTAAGGAAAGCGCCCCCCACCTGCCCCCTTCCACCCCAGAGCATATGTATAGATGCTCTAAGATGCTTTCTATTACCCCTGACATCAGCCATAATACTTGTTTGCACCAAGAGAATGGGTTTGCAGACTCAGGACTGAAACTGAGGTAAGAGTTATGAAAAGGGGGTGGTCTCTCCAAAATAAGGAGGCTTATATAGTTGGAAAGAAAATGCCAAGTGAATTTACTAGTTGTGTATAATTATTTGGTCTGATAGTATGCCACAAATAGGGTTTTGTGGGGCTTCACAAATTTGCTTTGATACTCTTGCTGCAGCCACCCAGGGAACTGCTTGGCTCCCCCAGCCTCCAGCAGCTCCTCCTTCTGTCCCTGCTGCAGCACTCTGGGCAGAAGATAGGGAAGTGGAGGTGTGGGGGTGGGAAGCTGGAGCTGAGTGGGAGCATGGGGCCTGTGTTGGGGCGGTGGCTGGCAAGAATGCAGTGCCAGAGTTGGCAGGAACATGAGGCCCAGCTCCATTATGCAGAGCTCCCCATGGCTGACATGCAGCTTCTGGGACTTCACCAGAGCCTCATGCCACCAGGGGGCTCTGCCTGGATGGGCCATGAGTACTCTGAGGGCCTACTGCCTGCTGCTGCTGTTGCCAGCAACAGGGGCTGTGTACCACGGGGGGAGTCATGTGGGGGGGGCTGCCACACACACACACACACACCACCATACTGATACACACCCCACCATACCTACATACACACAAACACCTTCCTTCACACACCTCCCACTTCCCCTACAAACCCTACACCCACGCCCCCAACAAACCCCACACCCACATACATCCACACCCTGCCACACACCCATACACTCCCCCACACACACCCACACCCTTTCTACAAACCACACACACCCACCCACACACACCCATACCCCCCACAAACACCACAGCCTCCCCCACCCACATCCCCCACAAACTCCACACACCCCTACACCTACACCTTCCCCTACAACCCATCCACAAACCCTAAAAACACATCCCCATACCTCCTCACAAACTTTCCCCACACACCCCACTCGCCCCACATCGCACCGCATACACATACATAGACAAACACACACAAACACACATCAAAGCACACCCCACACACTCTCCCCTCCCCACACACACTATACAGGACTTTATTTTGAACTATTATGCAGTCACCTCTATATTCACTATGCAAACACACATAAATCAGGACAGAAATAATTTTGAAATAAAATTAAAGTGTTATAGTAGATGTTTTATTTTTACTATGATTTGGGGGGGGGGGTTTCTGATTCCAAGATGGCACCCTCCCTCCCAAAAAAAATACAGCTGGGAGGTAAGGAGAGGGACTTCCAGTGACAAAGGTTAGAGGTTAGGGTTAGGACTTTCAGTCGCAAGATGGCAACCAAGATGCAGGGCATCTGTCAGGGGGTGGGACTAACTTTGTGGCAAAAATACTTTCCCACCCTTAGCATAAAAGGACCGAGTGGTGCTCTCAGCAGTGACTCCAGTTACAGTGAACTGGGATAGTCGCATTACCCTAGGGTCAAGTTCAGGTGTGGGAGCTCAAAAGCTTGGCCTGGTGGGGCCTCACTGGTCAGAGGCTCTGACATGTCCCCACACCCCACCACAACCACCACTGTCTGCCTGTTCAGTAATCAATGATAGCATTGGGCTATGATACACAGTGACATTGGGTTTATGGCTAATGTTAAGAGAAAGCTAGGGTATTCTTTAGCCAGCTCAAAATCATGGACCTACCAATACCATATCTTTCCTTTCCAGTGTACCAAAACATGTCAGTTGACTGGTTTTCAGATGTGCACAACAAAATCGCTTGCATGTGAATAGAGATACTTAGAGTGTGAGTGTTTTTCTTCTCATTTTCTTCTTAGGACCATAAAATATAGGCAAGATACAGGAATTACATTGATGCCAAATGATATGTAATTTTTATAGCAAATTAGCTGCCTCATAACATCAGCAAGCTTATCTGTCAGCATCAGGGACATTTTCCTAACCAAATAAATCTCGTATAAGCACTGAAATAAAAATATAGCCCTCCATTCCCTTGAGGTGGCCTAATATGTGGCTCCTTCAGTCATTAAGTCTATGCTCAGTCTTGATCATAATATTTTATAGAGTGGAGTAAAGTATTTATACATCTGGACAAGGCTTAAAAACTTCTGATAACTTGATTTGAGAATGTAAGTGTACTTGTGACATTCATTGAATTATTAAATTGAAAAACCTAACATGAATGCCACTGTAACATTTATTTACTACTACATATGGTTAATTTAATGAAGAGTAATAATATCACTATTGCTGATTACTGGCATAATAATGTTAAGGGTGATGGTAGATTCCTATGCAAAGTCATACCATTGGACATTATACTCATAGTTAAACTACTAGTTTCAGGTTGGGGAGGGGAAAACAACATGCTAATCACATTTTGATTACATTACAAATACATAGTAATAGACAATATTTAGACAATGAAATCAGACTTTGCAATCTGATGTTGCAATCAGAACTCTACATTCTAACCTGATATATGCAGTACACAGCATCATCCATCTGAAAAGATCTCCTATTGAGTGCATGGGCATGCACATCTGCTTTTTAATTAATTGCTCTCATTCCATTTTGTATTCTTTTTCTTCTCTTGCTCTTTGCTGAGTTGATTCAAGGAAGCTTTTTAGAAATTGGAACTATAACCACACAACCGGCAAACATTCCAATATTTACTCTGGAGATTGCAGTGCTTCCCATGCTTCCCTGGATAATGGAATTTTTGCTCCCAAATTTGTGACTGTAACAAGAAGGGCAAAAAATGCTACAGTTGAATTTAGGGAAGAGATGGATAATGAACCTGGTTTGAATATACATATACAATTGTGCTAAGGAAAAGTATTAAATGGTATCTGATATCTAGTTGAACAGCTTTGGGAAAGCAAAATGAATAGCAGGATGTCTATGAGCCAGAGAATCTAATCTGAGTGCTCTCTCTATAACTTTAAAAGTACTTTAGGCATTTGCACAGGAACAGGTGGGCAAAGGGGCAGATCTGAGTGGGAGGGAAGGAAGTGTACTGGTGCAATTGTACCCTCTCCCCACCCCCCTGCTTTGAATATTGCTCCACCCAAATTTTAAAACCACCTGCCTGGCAGTAGTAGTAGAATTTCTAATCAGGCAGTGCTGAGGGATTTAGTTGACTTCATGGCTCATTGTAATCTACCTGATCCCTTTTAAACTCTTCATTCAACAGGATTTAATCACCCTCTGTTCTTTTTAATTGTCTTGATGTTCCACAAGTCAAGCCAGCCTCTATTCTACCATTCTGCTGTCTGTTTGCTGCTCCTGGCAATGAACACAACACAACAGCACTAACGTTGAGGTGAAGGCCATGGCACCTTTGAAAGAATATCAAGCCACCTCAGGTTGCTAGGGCACACCAATTGAAATTCCCTGCCTTATACCCTCCTACTCTACCTTAGGCTAATGTCCCTAGTTGGTGTAAATTAATGAAGTTCCTCTCAGTGATCCTAGGCTATTTTATAAAAATTGAAGATCTGTTTATAATTCATGTATGAAGGAAAACCCTCTTGCATTGCTCCTCAAATGACTCAGTCAGGATAAAAAGACGACAAACTTTTTGGATATAGTAAAGTTAGGTCTGTTTTATATGTGATATAAGAAATGTTGGTTGGTTGCTTTTCCCCTAAATCCCAGTGTGAAACTGCCAGTCATTGTATTTAAAGGTTTTATGCATTTGAGTAGTCCCATTGAATTATAGTCACAGGATTAAGTTATCTCCCATCATTATAACAGGATAAATTATACAGAATCAGGTGGATAAGTATTTATAGTCAGTCAGTCATTGATTCCAATGAGCTTTGGACTAAACCTTTTGTATCTCCCAGGTCTTAACAAAGACTAATCTAGGCGACTATAGTGGAAAAATCAGAATCCAAAATAATAGTAATAAAGATAATAGTAATAAAGAAAGAAAAAGTCCATTCCAGAATTATAAATGTAAATGTATATAGTATTTGAAGAGATAATAAATCTGAGCATTAGTTTAGGCTCCCTTCCAAATGTCATAAAATTCCCCAGTTTACAGTGGTAAACTATGCATTGCTTAGAACTTATGTAAATTCTGTAATTTAGGAATTTACAGTCACAATACTCATTTTAAAAGGATCTTGTTGTAGTGGCCAGTGTAGCATAGTATAGTTACTGTTGCCTAATGGTTAATTAAAATTATTCATTAATAAGGAGATAGAGAGTATGAGTGAGTAATTTTTCAGTGACCTTGATAGAGAATTAGGAATGGCCTTTTAAAAGTGTCATCAGGAAGTGCACATTGACTAGTGGCTTATATTTAGAGAACTATGGGTGTGTCTACACATGTACATTTACTGTGCAGTAACCTAAATTACTGTGCAGTACAGGCAGGCATCTACACGTGTGCTCCCACACTGCACAGTAACTATGGTGACTTACACCAACTTGGGTGTAAATTCACTACTGCACATGATGCAGGTAGCAAATTTACACCCGATTAGTTACTGCACAGTAACGCACATGTAGATGTGTTACTGTACAGTAATGCAAGAGTTTCCCAGCTGGGTCTGCACAGCCCTAGGGCTTTTGCCTAGCTCCCTGTCCTGCTGCTGGGCTGGGCTGGGCTGCTCTCTGGCAGCCCCTAGCTGCAGAGTATAAAAGTCTGCAGCCATTTTGTGCCTTGGTGTACACACCTCAGGGAGCTTGAAGGAGCTCTGTCCAGGAGTCCAGCAGGCCCTGTGTGCCCCCTGAACAGCTCATAGGCAGGGTGTACCTGGGCTCCCCTCTCCCAAGATGCTCTCTGGCCACACGTAAGTGCAGAAAAGGGCTGCGGCTGGCTGCCTCCCTTGCCCAGCCCTGAGATCCCCCCAGGGCTACTGGCCCTTCTGGCAGTGCCATCAGGGGAAACACCTGCTCCCCACTAGTACTCACCACCCACCTCTCTCTTTGCAGGACCATGGTCAAGTGCCTTGGCTACATAGCTATGACTCCCTGGCTGTGCCCCTTTCAGGGGTGCTCCTGCCAGCCCTCTAGGGCCAGCATCACAGGGCCAGCTGTGCAGGGGCCCAATCAGCTGGCATGGGGCATGGTTCTCTACTCCTCCCCCATAGCCAGGCCCAGCCCCATCCACATATGCCTGCCTGTCCAGAGCCCAAGGGGCCCAACCTGGACCCAGGAGGAGGTGCACATTCTTGTGGTGCTATGGGGCAAAGAGGACATCCTGAGGCAGTCCATCCAGGGTGGGTGCTTAAACACCCACATTCATGAGGCCTTGGTGGCTGGAATGTGTGCACAGGGCCACTTCTAGTCAGCATGGCAGTGCCACATTAAGGTCAAAGATCTGTGGGCCCAATAGGTGGCCGTGACCAGCTACAATCATCAGTCTGGTGGGACCCCAAGTACCATGCCCTTCATCCTGGACCTGACCCACATTCTAGCACCCTTGAAGCCCCTGCTTGCACCCCACCCTGACACCTCTGGTGATTACATCATTAGAGAAGGGGCCCTCAGGCCTTCAGCCCCCTGCCCTGCACTCCTCCACAGCTGCTGCACCCACTGACAGCCCAGGGAGCCCTGGCAGGAGTGAGTCAGCCATAGGCTCCCACAGCCAGTACCCTGAGCCTGGCTGGTGGGTGAGATCTGTCCTCGGGCCTGGGCAAGGTGTCTGGTAGGGCCAGCATCATGGCCAGCAGCAGCTCAGGGCACTAGTCCTTAGTGACAAGGACTGGGCTGGAGCAGTGGGATGCTGGGCTCCACAGGCAGGGGTAAGGACAGCAGCAGAGGAGCAGTGGGGAGGCAGGGTGGGCAGGGAGGGAGCTGCTATGTGCTGCGCCTGCACCTGGCATGCAGCTCCCAGGCAGGGGAGGGGCTGCGCAGAGATCAGAGGGTGGGGGTGTCCTTTTAAGATAGCCACCAAGTGCTGGCAGCTGCCTCTGGCCTGAGCATGGCTGCCAAGTGCTGGCAGCCATGTGACTGGAGGCTGGAGCTCCTTCTGGTGGCCAAAGGGGCACATGGCAGGCTGCTCTTACTTGGGACTAAATCTAGTCCCAGGCTGACTGCATATGTAGACACCGGCCCTATTCCTGCTTACTGCACAGTAACCTGAATGCACAGTAAATGTACATGTAGACATACCCTATATGATATATAATAGTATTAAGTATTAATATAATAGTATTAAGTATATAATAATATAATGCTGTGCATGTTGCTTTCAGGAGCGCTCTCTCATTGTCTGCACATCTTTTCCTAGTATTAGTGTATATTTTTAGTAAGTTCAGTTTAGTAAAGGATGCCAAGCTGCTAGCCTTGAGAAGAGAAGTACCTGTTTTATTTTTAATCCCTATGGCTAGGCTTTGTTCTTTGCATGTTAACATGGGTAAAAGGTGACAGGCAGTTGCATTACCTTCATGAGACACAATTCCCAAGAGGTACATGTTTACCTGCAGCAAATAGCTTACCTTATCCTGCTCTGGTATGCATTTTAATGCCAAAAACCTTCTGAGTTTGGCCATCTCTGCCAAGTTAGTGAAGTGGCTGATAGCATGGTTTCACCCACTTATGCATTTCCTAGCCCACTTGTTCTTTGTGGGAGGGGGCATCAAATGAGCAGTTCTGGTGTTCTGATACACACTGGATGTGTGGGAGAACAAAGCCAACACTACTCTCCTGCAGGTCTATTTTATCTAAGTAAAAGTCTAACCTGGAAAATTTAAATTCTTTTTTTTTTTTCATTTGTATATGGTTGTGAATCTGAATATCAGTTGATATTTTGATGATATCTTCCTAAAGTTAATCTCTAGCTACTTGGAAAAAGACTATGGTGCTCAGTTAACTTCATATTGACTACCTAATAGTAATCAGATGCTATCAACTTTTGATTATTTTCCCTCAGGTCAAGATTCAAAAACACAAAATTTATCAAGCATCAGTAAGAATATTCCCTATAACAATAATCTCTCCAGCCTTAACCATACTTCTCCATCTAGATAGCATCTGTTTTAAATGCCCCCTTCCCCCCACCACCCCTCAAATACAAAAAAAGCATTTGTGTAAATTTGGTATATTTAACTCATATATAATATATGCTCCTTAATGGCCTGCACAGCCAAAGGATGGCACTTCAAATTGATGAGTACGATATATTCTTATGTAGAACAAATTAGTTTAAGGACAGATGAAGAATAGATGTGCAGTCTGGCTAGCATGAACTGTTACAATTATAGTGATTATTACAACCACAGTCTAATATCTTCTAGACATCAGATATCATTAAGTGTCGAAGTTATGGAGATCTACAAGCCATCTTCCTCTCAAAAATATTATTGTTTTAGTGTAGTTCTATTTGTGCCATTGTAGCTAAGGTTATTTGGACCTTAAATCTTTATTTTTCAGAGGATTCAGACTTAGCAACAGAAACATGTTTAATACATAATCCTGGTGGATAAATGTCATTCACTAAAAAGTACCTAATTATCAAGGCGTTTAATTTAGTTTGGAAGAATCATTGGGAGAAGTACAAATGTCATTTACATTCAATGCAAGATAAAACAGGCAGGCTGTCAGCAAAGCAACAATTCTACCTTTTTAATCAAAAAAGACTGTCAAAAAGGTCAGTCTAAAAGGACTGTATATTCGTAACACTAACTTCGAAAACATTTTGTCATACTTGAATGATTGTAGCACATGAAGGGGCATCTGGATCAGGCCACTAACTCCAAACATAAAATTTAGAGATGATGAAAAAGTATTAAATGCAAAAATTTCAAAGAAAAGACGTGTCAAGTTACAGGCACCTCTTAACTAGCTCAAACCATTCCAGAAACTGAGCATGTTTCACCAAGAAAGATATACAGCATCTTGACAATGAAAATCCGTTCTTCCTTTAACAGATATAGAAGCATGTTATACATTAATATACTTCTTGCCATTATTTGAGATGGTCAGGAAATCACTCTGCCTTCCTCTTAGTCCCTTCCCCCACTCCCCCCCTCCCAAGAAAAGAGGAAAAAATGTCTTTTTTATTTTTTTACTTTGAATGTTTTGGGGTTACTTTTGTTGAAAATATGATGTATTTTTTGTTTGTGTCTGAATACACACAAACTTTTGGAAATGGAAATTTTCATGAAAATAATTAATTTAGTTAAAAAGTTATTTTTAATTCAAAAAAGGCTGGACTTAGTTTATCAGTTCTAATTCCAATGGCCACAATTACTGCTTTAAGAGATGTTTTCAGTGGGTATGTGCACCTGTTACACTTAGATTAACCTAACAAGGGTTAGGTTGATCAAAGTGCCAAATTGTACATATGTTCAGGATGTTTAGATCAGGTAAAAAAAATGGCTGGCCTGATCTAACTTAGTTCACCTAAGGAGGTGAGCTACATCAACTGGGCTAGCCCATGCCTAATGGAACTGAATGTGCACATATTCGGAGCACAACCTTGGGACTGGGAAAGCCCAGCAGCTTGTCCCAGCCCAAGGACTGCATTTTTCCTACCCAACCCCCCCGGCCTCAATCCTGACCAGGCAATTTTTAGTGCCCCGCCTACCCCTCCCTCCACAGATCCACTGATCCTGTCTGCTGTTCACTTCACTTGACTTAGATCACATTCCTGGAGTGGCTCCCAGCACCAGAGAACAGATGGGGATCTGTGTGATCATAGATCAGGTCCTGGTGACTCTGTGCATTTTCTATTTGACACTGACATTGGCAAGGGCTAATTACATGATTTCAGTATTCATGGGTGTAGGGTACTTCAATTACCAGCCTGAAAATGGAGCAAGGAATCCTGAATTATTTCCTAGTCAATGACAAAGCTTCTATGATAGCAGAGGAGACTTCCAATGCCCGGAATGAGCTTGTAGCCTAGTGATTAGAACCCCACCTTATGAGAGGCTTGAAAACTCTCAGGCAAAGGAAAGAATTAAATCTGGGTCTCCTGCTTCTTGCAACCACAGGACTATTATGTAATGCAGAGGGAAAGGGAGTTCTATCACAACCATTATCACCTTTTTCAGGCAAAATTAAAAGGAAAGTGAAAGCTGAAACTGTATTTTCTAGGGAGTCTGATCCTCTTGGCATGTATTAGTTGTGCTTTGAAAATGTGAATCAAGAAAAGCATTGAGTTTCCACATCCCAATTTTGGTTAAGCAAGAGCTAGGCCAGTGGGGGCTAACCATTTTGGCAGGAGAGCCAAATATTAAGCCTGTGCCCTTTTCAAGCACCATTCTGATCTCCTTCCTCTGATTTTAGTCTCCTGCCCCATCTGAGGCTGTCCTTGCTTCCTGTGGCCCATGTCCTGCAGGTTGGCCACCCCTCACCTAGGAATTGCACTGCTCAGCCCTATCAAGACACCGACAGTTTTGAGAAAGGTAGAAATTTAGCCACTTAAACTTAAACTTTATAATCAAACAGGAAAGACTCTCCAGGTTTAGATAGTAGATTAGATTGTTGTTGTCATTGTCTAGTTTTTATTTGAGTGACTAACAGTATCTAAGTCCTATTTTAGACATCCATGCTTTTCTTGCAACTGACCTTGAGATACTATAGTGATGAGACCCATGTGAATTTCTAAGGTAGAAGTATGGTTGGAAAAAGCAATCATGGTATATTGCTGTGCAATCCAAGTTCAGAGTCAGGCAAGCAGAAGTGGAAGGGGATAATAAACCCCTTGCTGTAGTTTTTCAGGCATAGTGTAAAATGCATTTTATGAAACAAAACACTGCATCACAGTATAAGACATATGAAAGTAAGCCAGGCTAATCAGAAATTGCTTGATCTAAGAGCTCAATAGCTGGGCTTTGAGGAAACCAAAGCCAAAAATAACAAAAGAAGACTTATTGGCATATAACAATTGGACTCCCACTGTAATGTCCAAGTTTAGAGTGTATCACTGAGTGATTCATGATGAGGATTGATTTCAAGCATTTTATATGAAAGACTATTATCCTTTCTCATGTCCTTTTAGTATGCTGTGTACTTCCTCCATTGTACGGGTAAACTGGCCTGAAATAAGGCTTTTCTGAGATGTCAAAATATGTGTCCTCAAAAAGACAAAAATGACAGGCGGAAAGAGATGCATTGAGATTTTAATGTTTTTGTGACCTTTAATTTCTTTGGAACCTGAGCAATAACCACCCTTAGGATAGGTTTGCAAGGTGGAAGGGGTTGCTCTGAAGTTCTTACAATGACACCCACCAGTGCAGAAGCTGTGACCAAAAAGTTGACATTTGTCTACTTTAGCACAGTTTATTGCTTACTCTCATGAAGTGGGAGAACTTGGGTATCTCGGGGCTTGTCAACAAGAAGACATTCAGGAAGCTTAAGGCATAACAAGGCAAGGTGTGAATTCAGTGAACATAAATAAAAGCACATTAAGCATGTACATGAAGGCTGTCTTTCAAGTTCAAAGTGCCCTTCGTTATATAACATTCTATTTTTGCTCTTTAGTTTTACTCCTTCAGTTTGAGGCTAGCTAGGTACTGGTAGCCGTCTAGCTATTGCAGCACGGAGCTCCATGCAAGCTAGCTACCAGAGAATTTAACCCAGTTTGTTAGGCAGGTTTTGTGCTGAATTCCAGGCTGTTGTAACTGCACTAATAACGGCATCCAAGGTAGTTGTTTCAAATGCAGGTTAAGCGTGATTATATAGATTATAGGGAAAATGATGACTGAATAATACAGACATACCCATAGCAAATAAGTGACAAGCAGGGATCCTAGTTTTCTCTGATAAAAACAAAAGAATCCCCAGTTTTGGGTTGAAAAAATAACCCAAAATCTACATTTTTCCAAGATTAAAATGAAATGCCACTAATACATAGATATATGTATATATAGGTGTGTTTCATTTTGATCATGGAAAAATGTGGATTTTGGGTTACTTTTTACAAACTGAATATTGGGTTTGTTTTTAAATCAGAGAAAACCTGGATCCTTGGTGACAGGGCAGAAAGGAGTAGAAGCAAGTGTCCTTTCCTAGGATTGTCCTAGTTCTGCAGGGCTAACAGGACTGTAGGCTCAGTAGGAACGTGTTTGGAGTCTGAATATTCTGGCAGCAGAAGATAAAGAACTGCATGATGATGAATGACTTTTTACACAAGCATTTTTCAGACTAGAGAGCTTTACCCTTTGTCCAAAATATTTCAAAGGAGAGAAACAAAACCAATTAGCAAGTAAAACTTTTAGAATTTGTCACTCTCATCATGCTAGCAATATTTACTGATGCCATTCCCAGCCATTTTGTCAGACATTTCCCAGGAAGTCAGGAAGGTCTGTACTTTAAGTGCTGCTTCAGTGACATGGGATTCATGTTCAGGGTATTCCTTTTCACAATGCGGTAACCTCCTTATCTTGGGCTGACATTACACACCACTCATCACTATCTGTGTCAGAAGCTTTATCAGCATCTCTAGCAACAGCAGCACTTTGTGGTTGAAAACGTCTCTCTGTTTACAGTTAAGAATGTCAATCATTTCAGTCTGTGTTCTCGGTGTTACAGACTTGCCTGTCAGCGAGTAGCAACCTCCCCAGTTGTGCCAAGCAATAATGCACACCAAAAAAAAGCTAAAACGAAAACAGTCTAAAGCACTTGGAAAGTGTGTCTTTCCTTGCTTTTAATTGTTGTCATTTCAGAAAGAAGTATATTAAGGGAGTGTTTCATCCTGCTGATATTTCATTGTCATTTAAGTGAGCTTCCAAACTAGTAGACTTTATGTTTGTGTACTTCTCTGAAGGTTTTCTTTTTTCACTAGGGGATAGTGAGGAAGCAGTTATGTAGCATTTGGTATTTGAATACAACATACCTTGTAGACAAAAATAATTTTCTGGTCCCTGTCAAGGAAGAATTTAGTACCACAAAACCTTGGCTCACTAGGTGACTATCTCTGTCTTACCTAAGGCCAAGGAGAGTAAAGTAACTCAGACAAGTGTAGCCAGTTCATGGCCATTGGAGCAGTAGTGATGCCCCCTGGTGGCTGTGTGTTCCCTGCCTGGCTTAAGCTGTAATGTAGCACCCCCCACCCCTTGTTCACTCACCTACGACACCTTGTTCTTATTAGAGACAGTGTAAGGGAGGCTGCCCGTGGGCTCTTAGAGGGAGCCAGAGTTGGTGCAAATCACTACCAGGCCCCTCCTGGACCCCCTTTTCCTCAGCTCAGCCATCAAGCCTAATAGGACCTTCTTGGCTCACCTATACCCCTGCAGGGCACATTAAGGGAAAATTGCATGGCTCCCTTTCACCTCTACACCATGCCTCAAGCCTCGTGGGATTTACTGTACCTCCCTCCATAGACTTACCTGCAGGGAGCTGCTCTCTAGGCTGCCCAGCTCTTTCCTGACCATTGGCATGTATGTAGGTATGCACATGTATGCAATGTCCCCTGCATCCCGCTCCTGGCAGCAATAAGCAGCCCCTTGCAGGCTGGAATGCTGCCAGCCTGCAAGGGGAAACCTGGATCCCTGCATAGTCTGTGAATCTGAGACAAATACTGTCTCAGAGTCATGTAGCCTGGGACCAAGACTTGACTGTCCCACCCAATTAGGGATGGATGGTCACCCTACACCACCCAACATCTGCAGCCCATGTAGTTTCCATCTAAAGCCCCCCTTGGGCTACCAGCTCTCAGAGTAGGCCTGGGGCTTGCCCCAGCAGGGCTCCAGACTAATCCACCAGTATAATTTAAAACAAAATACCTATGCCTTCTGGTAAATGCCCAAAATCTTTCTGGGCTTAACATAAAATAGGGAACCCCTGTTTGCACAAGGGCTTTCTTTTTGCTCAAAGCAGCTTTCTCCCATACCCAGACCTGCAGAGACACTTACCCAGTTCCACTGCAACTTCAGGAGCCCTGCTACTCTGCTGCCAGAAGCTACTGTTTTCCTGGCTCCCAGGGCTGGATTGCCTGCCCAGCTGAAGCCCTGGTTTATACAGCTGCATTCTGGCCCTTTGCTGGTCAAGTGACTCTCCAGGTATCCCCCTTGCCACCTGCAAGCTGCCTCTCTGGTGCCTTGCTACACAGGCAAGAAATCTGCTAAAATAGTGGGGAAAGCCAACTCTAGCAATTTGATGACACCAGATGATTAACCTACATTGAATGTTATTAGTAGATGTTAAGAGTTATGAACCAAAAAGATGACAAAGCCAGAAGAGAAATACAGAGCACCCGAACAAGGGACTAACATAAAAGGAATGGGGGTGAGGAGGGGAATGCATCTCGGTTACAGAACATACAAAGTTAGCCATCTGAGTCCGGGGGTGGAGGAGGGAGTGGGGGAAAGGGAAGGAGGGGTGTTGCGATGCTGAGAGATAAAGAAGATAGATGCACACATACCTGTACAATAGTCTGCAATGATGGAGGCGGTAGGTCGGAGAAAGTTTCTCAGTCTATATAGAGTCTTATTATGGGGGTCCTCTTCAGGAGAAGTGGAGTAGTTCCTCCATTGAAGGTTCCTCTTGGAGTCCATTGGGTGCAGAGGAGTGTTCAAGCAGTCCCATCTGGGTCCAGTGGTGGTCAGTCTGATGGAGTTGGTGTACTGGTGGTTACCTGTGATGTGTTCAACGTGGATGTCGTGGGACCAACGGACGGTGTCAGACACCATGAGGCAGCGCTTCAGCTTGACGTAGTGGCGGGAGAAGCGGCAGGCACTCAGGATGCTCTCATTGCTGGGGTCCCAGGCTCCAAGTGTTCCCACAGTGAGTGTGTCAACCATTGTGTCATAGCCGTGGCCCCTCAGGGTGTCGGCCAGCGGGGCGTACTTCTCCCGCTTGCAAGCCCAGGTGTTGGTGGAGGCTTGGTGCCAGTTCTCGAAGGGGATGGTGATGTCCATGATCACAATCTTCTTGGCCTCCTCATTCATGATAATGATGTCAGGGCACATCTGACTCTTGCAGCCCGGGACAGCACAGTTCACGGAGATCTCCCCCACTGGGGTCGGGATGGCCCTCACCAGGCGGTCCTGGATGGCATTGTGGCAGAGCTGCCAGGCTCTGGCATGTGGCCTGCATCTGCACAGCATATTGGGGAGGGTCTGTGCCATGTAGCTTATACCAGCTACATGGCAGAGGTAACCACAGGTAACTTAACCCAGCCGTAAGGTAAAACAGCCTTAGTGGATAAGAGAATCTGGCCCTGGTGGTTTCAGAAGCCAGCTCATGAAATCCCTTCTGATGTCACATGCCTTTGTGTTTAGGATCATCCAGCTCCATCAACTGGATGATAAGTTTTCTTGTGATCAGGGGTTATGCACTGAATTTTTACGGCTTGCAGTTCAAGTCTTATTTTGCTGCTTTAACATTTCAGTAATGTTGTCAAGTTTGTAATGCAACTTCCAAAAGGCTTGATAAAGGGGCATCACATTTGGCCTACTCTAAAGGTATTACAATGATTGCCCCAATTTCTGAGGCTCTAGGAAATCACCTCCGGCTATGCCACCTCTGTACTCAAAGCTCCCCTGTCAGCAAGTACAGCTTTTGCTTCTTTGCCAGGTTTTTCAGCATGTGAAACTCTGAATTCCATTGGGCTGTCACTTGCTATTTTAATTTGTGCAGCGCAGATTGTTTTCCTCCTACAGTTTTGTACCAATTTTACAGGTCATTAATGGTTGACTAAAATTGGTGCAATTCATCTCTGCCAGCTGATGTTTAATAATAACTGTCATTCCTAGCAAGACCGTGCATCAGCGGGTTCTGACAGTATGTAAAACAGCACATGTGTGAAGTGGCTGTGTTGCACTCCTCTGACAAGTTGTTTAATTGATATGATAAAAATCAAAGGGGGAGTGGGTGAACTTTGAGAACAAGCTAATCTCTGTATTTGTGGGGTTGATGATACTGTGCTGGCTGGTTTTATGTCCAGTTGTCCGACTTGTATGTGAAACATCTTGTTTCAGGAGTAGAACAGGGAATTTGGTGGGGGGTGGGAGACAGCCTGGTTTCTTATGTCAGTTCTAGAGTGACCTACTTTACAACTTTTATTGGGTTAAGAGACTGGTTAAAACAAGTCTTTTATTTGAGCTGGAAAAGTAGTATTTTCTAGTATTTAGGGAAGGAGCCTAGGTGCAACGTCATTTATGATTCAATCTGTGACCTTGGATGAGCTACATAAGCCCACTGTTTCTGTTTACCCAGCTGTAAAATAAGAAAATACATCAAGGGTTGTTGTAAAGCTTGCTTGCCTGCAAAGAGTTGGATAAAAGAAATCCATAGAACTTCTAAGAGTTATCATTTCCTTTTTATAAGTACCAGATTCGGTGGCTGGGCTTTCTCTGCCCTCTTCTCGTATAACAATGTTTAGTGCCTGACCGTTCTCCTTTGCTACTTATAAACTTCTTGAAGACATGAAAAAAAGAAAAGTATAACAAAATCACAAAGACACATCAAACAGGACAATATGGCCACTTTCTCTTCCGGTAAAGCACTTTTTTTCCCCCCATGTCTGTCAGTGGCTATATTGTCCTATTTGATCTGTCTTTGTGATTTTTGTTATACTTTTCTTTACCAGTGTATACTCCTTTCCTTTTCTCTCTCCTCTCTCTCTCAAGTTTAGTATAATAAATTATCCCACCTTCTAGTGAAATATTCTATATACATAGAATATATGTTTTACTGCTTGCTGTGTATATGGTGTAGAGCATATGTCCCTGGAGGATATGTGGGTTTATGCTAATTATGCTCAACTGCTTATACCTTCTGTTGTGACTGCTACAAGCTCTGTTGGAGTCAAATCCATACTGGAAATATTTGAGAACTTCTAGGTCATGAAAAGGTCAGTTGCCTAAGCAGCTGTTCCCAAAATTTTAGCTTGCCTTACAAAGGCTCTTACCTTATTCAGTTTGCTTATATAAACTGAGTAACAGTTGCTAACTTGCAGAGGATGGAGAAGGAAATCAGTGACTCTGCCTCTAATGTGACTATCTGGGGCTGCATGCTTGTCACACTAGAGAAGGTAGAAAGTAACACTGCTCATTTTGTGATGGAATACAAATGTATGCTGATACTGGGGCCTCATAACATTGTTTGTGTACTGTAAGCCAAAACAAAGTGGTAATGTGGAACTGAAGTTGATTGGTGGGAGGAGAGGCTGTTGAGATCTCTTAGGCCCCTGCCAGATGTGCAGGTAAAGACAAGATAGAATCTGATGCATGATCCACACAATCACAGGAGGCATGATTATAGCGCTGTGCATCAGATCTCATCAGACCTTATTGCTGGTGCAGGGAGAGCCCGGGATCATGATCTCAGGCTCTCCCTGAACTGGCAAGCAGCAAACTTCTGCAACCGGGAGTCCCATCAGCTGATAGGTCTCCCAGCCAGAGGGGTGCACCTGGTCACACGTTCAATTAATGGCATGATAGGAATGAGCCACGAAGTTATTACAAATTTTTTGTGGAATAACTTGGTAGCTTATTCCTTGTTTTATCATGTCATTAATTTATTGAATGCGTGTGTGGGTCACAACTTAAGACGTGATTAAGTGGTTAATCATGTCTAAAATGTAACATGTAGCAGGGGCATTTGAAAGACCTTTATGGATTGTTAATGAAACTCAGTGCTAGTGTGACATGTTTCTGGATATGGTACCTAGTGAACTAAAAACTAATGTTGTGCAAATGTAGCACTATATATTGTAAAATGCTTCATATGTGGCATCATAAGCATTTGCATCCTCTATAATGCTCTAATGGATATTGCAAAGAGCTTCAAGTTCCACAAAGTATAACTTCAGTCAATGCAATAATAATCCTTTGGTAAATTGTTCTTGTATTCTTCTCCAGGGTCCTTTTAAATTAATGGTTTACTTTTGCTTATCTGTTTAAAGTCCATGCTGGTTTCTGCTCATAACTTCAATATATGTACTTTGGACATTGCAAAGTAATACAGTACTGAGTTTCAACATACTGATGTATAGCAGAGAGTCATTAATCATATACTCAAACCAAGATATAGAAGCTACACATTTATATAAAATGATGGTGTATATAAATTATGTGTGTATTCATAGAGTTAACCATACATCCTAGTTTAGCTGGGAGAGTCCTGGATTTCAGAGGCTGGTCCCTCCCAGCCAATGAAAATTACAATGAGTATTCTAGACATGGGGCAGGGAGGTGGAGCAGTACAAGCTGTGAAGTAGGAAGCCTTAGCAGATGGCAAAATTGCCCCGAACTAGGTTAGCTTGACTAGTGGAATAACCATTAAAAAGGGAAGATGATTGTTAACACCTGCAATGTAAAGAACTGGTAAATGGTCATTAATGGGCCATTGACACCCCTCCCCCCCCAAACCACCTTAGCTGCCTGAATAGTAATACCAGAGCTGCCCTGCCCTAGCTCCTGCCTACAGCAGCCCCACTGACTTGAGAAGTGGGGGCAATGGGGTGACACTGTCCCACATTTCACATTGCCCCATATAGTCACTTTCTGAATACACAACTTTTTTGAAATGTTGATGTCTCTGATACTGATTTGCTTGGATTTATCTATGAGAGTATCTGCCCCAGAATTTCTGTTGCTAGGTGTACATCTACACTCAGGATATCCTCTCTCTTAAAATGAAGATGTGTTAATGTATATGTACACATGCATGCACATAAAGGCCAGGTACAGACATTAAACTTTTACCAGTATAAGTGATCATAAACCAGTCTATACCCGTAACACAACAGAAGTTCAGTGCACAAAACTGGTCTATATCCATAACAGAACGGAAGTTCAGCACACATTCAACTGGTTTAATAATGGCAGAACCTGGTCTAAGAATTGCCCCCCACCACCACAGGGTGAACATGTGTTCTGTTTGCTATCAATTTAAACTCTGCCAGTTACAGAAAACCAAGTAACTTTGATTGATTCCACCTCAGGCTTCTTGAATGTCTGTATCTAGCCAAGCTGTTAAGTATTTATCTGCAGGAACTCTTGAAGAGACGGTAACTGGAAACATGTGGAGAGGGCGGTTCCGCTCAAGTATGTGTACCCTAGCTCTCAGAAGGCAAAACCATCACATATTTATTTATTGGATGTATTGGCTCTGCAATAGGAGCTACTAGAATATATATATTCTAAATCCCAGTTTTCCATAACTTATTTTCCAGTCTAGGTGTATTCCAAGTAAATTATACTTGAATAGTCATTACTTAGCAATGTGAAAGAAAATACCCTTAACCCTCCTATATCCTGTTTTCAGTAGATTCCAAAATGTTCTATGATTTTCTGTCTGAAAAGTAAAAATTATATTCATTTAAATGACATTTAGGTTATGTCATGTAATTCTATATATATTTGCAGTGCTGTGGTAACACTATAACCTTGACCTATAGTTTCTCTTTGTGTGTATCACTACGACTGGTTTAGTGAGTAGAAAGGATGACAGAAAAAATATATAATTTCAGTCAAGTTATTATGAATTTGAATCTCCTTGTTGGACTGGATTTTGGACCTAGCCCCTATATCCTTGTTCCAGGCGGACACAACCTTCAGACTGACCACAACACCTGCCAGTTGATAATAGGCAAATTTACTGATACAGAGTACGAACAAAACAGCACCAATGCAAACAATCAAACAATTCTGTATCTACCAATCCTAGGGCTTTCATCAGAGTCAAAATACACCTGGTCAGGATGCAGGCTCCATTCTGAGGCTCTTTCTCTTAGGTGTCAGCAGTCTGGAGGTGGGATGCCAAGGCCCACAGCCCCACTCCAGTGGGGTGTATGAGATAGGCTGCTGGTATGCCTTTAGTTCATTGTGGCCTCAGGGACCTTTCCTGGGGGTGGGAATGGGGTACACCTGTCAGGGAAGAGAAGAAAGAGAAAGACAAGGAGGGATGGACAAGACAAAGGAAGGGCCAGGAGGGACTCTTTGTTAATCTCAAGTCTCTGCTTTTGTATTCTCCTTCCCCCTTGATGACTCCTGGTGGCTCTTTATCTGTGGCTATCTCTGGTTGGCTGTGTGGCAGGCCAGTAGAGGGTGCTCCTGCATTGAGCCACCCACCTCACTGTGCCCGACCACCTTCCAGGCTCCGAGTGCCTCCCTGGAGGTGCCTCACGTCTGGCCGACCCCCTTCCTGGAGCACACCCACTAGCCTTGGGGTTCCACTGCCACCACCCAGGGCTCTGGACTGCTTCTGGCTCTGTGCACCCTGGGTAACACAGGCCTAGTAGCCCTCAAGGATACTTGATTCACTTCAAGAAGTTGGGATGCTTCTCTCAGTCAGAAGCACAAGTAGTGGTCTCCCTTAGTGAGCCGAACCAAGGGGACCCCAAGGCATAATCTAGACCCACACCCAATAAGTCTCCCACACTAAGTACAAAGAAGAACTTTATTGGTTACAGAGGGTAGGGTTAGAATACGGTACAGGGTAGAGCAATATCAGAGAAATCCCATAGAGCAAACAGGATGGCTGGGGTAGCCTTTGATCACACATCTGAGTTACTGCAAGCTAAATATCTAGTTAGATGTCAGGTAGCTTACTCACAAGTATCATCCAGAGACAGTTGGAGATTCCCTCTGGAGGCAGGCAGTTCCTTGATCATGAGTTTTGAGAGAGAGCAAGTTTCAGATGGTACAGCTCTTCTCTGTCTCCGAGTCTCCCTCATGGCCGCTGTCCCCACCTCCTGGGCAGTCCTTAACTTATATAGCCCTTGTGACCTCATTTACCTGGTCCAATGGAGGCCAGCACCTGTTGGCTATCACCCAATCAATTTGAAATACATCACTAGTTGCCAGACAGACTGGCAGTCTCTAGCCCACCAGGGAGGAAGCTCCTCACCCAGGTATGTGATACTAGTTACGTAGGCAGAGGGAGCGGGTTTCTCACCCCCCCTCCCCCAGTAATGTATCCAGCTCAGGTTACCTAAAGAGATAGGGTAAAGGTGTGTCTCCTCTGCTGGGCCCATCCTAATCAAATTGTCACAGAGCAGAGTTTTTGGGGAGAAACAAAGGTGGCCTGCCACAGGCTGTCTCTCTGTGGTCACATGTCCACATAGCCTCCGGGCCGTCTCCTAATTTGGTCTGTTCCCCCAAAACCAGGACTTAGGGCTCCCTGCTCTCTGAGGCCTTGTTGCTTGTGTCACTTATCTTGTGTTATGGGACAGCATGGTACATACTTCCTTTGCTTCCCAGGTTGTTTCCTAGACTCTGTGTCGTTGTTGTGTTAGACAACCTGTCTACTTCCAGGGCCATGAGAAGCTGTGTGAGCCTCTCCCAAGCTCTTTAGAAATCCATTTAACTCCTGCTGCCCATCTTGACCCCTTATAATGCATATATCTATACCCATAAGCCAATTCCAAAAAAAACAGGCCTTTTAATACCATTTCTAAGCCAACACACCTCAGATGCATGTTCTAGCTTTATCTTTTTTAACGTTTTTTTCTAATTGGTTTACTCCTTTATTTTTCTTGAAATATCATCTTAATGTCCATCCAAAGCAGTTGAATCAGAGCTGTATTTATGGGAACTAAGGATCTGGACCATGGGTAGGCAACCCCTGGGACAGGTGCCAATGTGGCACATGATAGCATTTTGCTTGGTACTTGTGCCTTGGGGTGGACAGCAGGAAAGTGGCTGGGGCTGCACTGCCACAACAAGGATCAGGCCCCTTGGGGCTCCCCCATTGTCTACCCCGGCACACCAACATCTTACAAGTAGAAGTTGCAGGTGTTTTTGGCACTCTGCCCAAAAACATTGACCACCTCTGATCTGGACTGATCTGTGACTGAGATGCAGCAGTTGAATAATAAGTTGGGGTTTCTGTGTATATAACATTTCAGTGTTATAATATAGCTCCCTGCAACTGTTGAGATAATACAGAAGGTTTTCACTGTTTTCTCTTGGTTCAGTCTCATCAAGGAAAAGTGAAGGGTAGTGAATAGGGGACTAAACTGAGAGTTTGGATATAGCCTATCATCTTTTAAATCATGTAAGTTAGCTGTGTTTCAACAGTGGATAAGCATGGCTACTTGGGCATTTAAAAAGGCTTGAAAACACAGCTTGAAAAAGCCTACGTGTTGATAGTGATTTAGATTTCGATTTAAGTTAACAGAATTGAAAATAAATCCATTTTTCCTTATGTCAATTTGGTGTATTTACATTGTCCTTCCTCCTAGAATCTTAGACCTGAATCCATAAGCCTGTTTAAATCCTGAACTGGCCTTGATTTCAGTGCAAGTTGTAAGCTTAAATACCTTTACATAATATAGAAGTACATATAAGTCATGTAGAAATAATATAAACTATGTTAATTACAGTGGTTTGTAAAGAATTCAGTGTAACTAGATTTATGCATTGTTCCTTAATTTCCTATTACCTTTTGTATCTTTTTCCCACTTATTGACTTAATTGATGCACTATCTTACCCTCTTTTGTACTAAATACATTTGTTTTCCCCCTTCTCGGTCAGAGTTTTACAATTATCACCATAGCAACATTCCAGCTATAATAAGAAGATACATCTTCTGAATGGCTGCTGATACAACACTAACGGTTGGAACATAACATTTTTCATGTTGGAAACATCTGGAATTTCCAACCAGCAAAGATGTGTAAAAATGTCTCTAGCTTTTTAATAATCACCCAAGGCAGTGCTTGTAAGCTTTATTAGGGTGCATTTGCAAGCATTCCTTAATAACCAAGTATGAAGTGTGATAAAACTAAGCTTTATTTCGACATAAAAAGTTCAACTTACAAGCCATGTTACTTAAAACAGGATTTGTATTGCCCTTTTTTCAAAAGGCCTTTATACAAGAATTGGGCCATATTCCCTTGCTCTGCTATTACCAATCTATTACCTAGGGCACTAATATCACTATTTACTGGTTGATTATATCCTCTAGCAAGATTTGGACTATGTCTACTTCCCTGCTGCAAACTAATCAGTTTTCAAAATTAGTTATTGATCTCAGACTCATTGTGGAGGACAAATTTAGTGGCTGGTTCATTGAGTACCCACAGTTGCACGGTTTGTGAGAGCTGCATAGAAGTGAAAACAAATAAGATATTCAAACACACGTACATATACACTCATCTAATGTAAGGAGAGATGAGACAACTACAAACACTTTCGAAGAGAAATGGCTCTTTTAAGAGAAAGATAACCCAAATAAACTGAAAATGGTGAAGCTTTAAAGTTCCTCTTTTTCTTAGGTACATGCATATTTCTTTTTTAGACACTATGTAGCAGTTTTAGCAGGCAGCCAAGTATGTGTGTATCAAAACTACTGCTATAAAATGTCACCCTAACTTACTGTGACCTTCTCTTCTCCTGTATAGACAGGAAGCAAGCAATGCTTGAGCATTTCAAGTTAGAAATATATTCACTTGTAGATAGATTTTTAAAAATGTAAATGTAACTTCTAACTTTTACATGAAGTGACAAATATTGTGCAATTAGTTTATATCCAATACCAGGCTTGTTCTAATGGAGGTAAGCATTTTCATTTACTGTCTTGGTATAGCAGAAGATGCCTTAACTAGAGCTGGTTGGGGATTTCTTCAAGCAGAAAATTCTGATTTTTTGGACTGAAACCTTTCTTTGGCAAGTATTGGTTTCAATGAAAACTTCTTTAGCCATGGTTTAGTTTTTACAGACCCAGAATAGACCTTCTGGTCAAAAATGAAGAGAAAGAGAGATCAGAACACCAAGTGGGACTTGTTGATATGGAAGACCTGGGATCAAGCTCCTCCTCTACCCAATTCAAAGAATATAACCTGGGTCTCCTACCAGTAGCATAACTAAGGGGAATTTGGCACTAGTGTAGTGGGGGTGGAAAAATTGCAACTATCATTGATACTCTCCAAGCCACTGCTGGCTGTGGCTGGGTCCCCCCCATTGTTTAATGCCCCCAAAGCCACTGCTGGCTGTGGCTGCTACCCACCATTGGCACCCAGGGCACAGAACTGCCCAATTATGTCTTTGTCTTCCACATACCGGGAATGCCCTAAGAGAAATTATTAGCTACTTTGCTTTTGAACCCCATGGAAAAGGTTCAGAAGGTCTCCTCTTGTCCCAATACGGAACAAGGGATATCACTGAAATCTTGGAGTCTGTGTATGTGCATGCCTTCTAATCACAGAAAAAATGGTGAGACATACTATACAAGTCAAAGGCACATTTATTAGAGCCTACCGCTATACTCTTTGCAATTGCTTAATTCTTTACAAAAGGCAATAAAAAGAACATTTTTACTTCATGGATATTCTTCCCAACACTGGAAGCATTCATTCTTAAATTCATAATAATGTTTTGTTTTTATTTTTAACAGCTGCATGTTTATCGACTTCTCTGCCCTATCATGGGCTACTCCACAAATTATATTACATGCCATGTATATAGTGGTGCCAGGACCTTTCTTATTTAAAAACGTATTGAGTGCAGAAACTTTCACATTTTAACATAAAGTGTCTTCATTCCCTTCCCTTAAATAAAAATACCTTGCAGTTAAGTCTGCATAAAAATATTTTTGGGCTGTTTGCTTACTTCCGGGCTTGAGTTTTTTGTCTTTGGTCTGACATGCTAATTAGTATGTTTATAGGTTTATGGTTGAACAACGATGCTTGTTATACCTTCCAAATATATTGTGGAGCACTGCAATTCCACGAATTGTGTTCTGAAGTCTGTGTGTAAAATTCATCCAAAACAGACAATGCCAAAAACATTTATTTGTGCATTTTTTTCCAATGAAAAATAGAATGCATCCAGAATTCATTCAAAACTTGGCTCAGATTTACCCAAAAGTTTGTTAACCTAGATGGCATTTGGGATTTATTAGAAAGCCTTAATCCAGACATATATTTCTTGGCTTTGCTTTGGTTTTGATAAGGTTCAGATGATTACTTTATATACACACACACTGCTTAAATGTTCAATTTTCCTCTATTATGGGTAGACTGGAGTGGATGCTGACTTTAATTTTCTGCATCTTTTGGTAAGAAACATATTTTTAACTTCATGCAACAGCCCATTGTTCATATTTATCCCAGATCAAAAGTACCCAAGAACTTTTACAGCTTCAGCTCAATACCAGGGACTAAGTATGCATTGATGAATGAAAACTGCATTAAATTGAATGAGTGCTTGGATAGGCAAGGAGTAGTAATTTTGTATCCATTGGTGATGCATAGGGGGTACACACAGGTGCACGTGCACCCCCTGAGCATGGCAGTGCACCCCCTGAGCATGGCAGTGCACCCCCTACAAAAAGGTGCTGCCACCATCGCTGTCTGAAGGTGGTTGCCAGCAACATCTGCGGAAGCTCCCCACTTACCGCCATTGGGCTCCCGCTGTCAGCTACTGTGCCCCCCCAGCTACCAGGGGCATGCATCGTTCTTGTTTGTAACATCATCTTTCATTGTAAACTGTATCTTAAAAACCAGATAATGCAAAGATGTAAGACTTATGGTACATACTCCATGTTTGTTCACTGCATATCCTTTTATTTTACTCTGCTTTCACAAGCAAGGTATTTATATACCTATTTAATGGCAATCACAACTGCCTTTGCACATAAACCTGTTTCTACTGACTGGGCACACCTACACATTCATTAATGCACCGTAGTTACTACGCATTAAGTTTATTACTTGGTTAACCAAGTACTAAATCAATGACCAATAACTGGTGCTACTGCGCAGTAGCGCCAGCAGACGGGTTTTTAGTGACTCGTACTGTGCAGTAGTCTAATATTACTGTGAAGTAGCATATTAGCATGTTTTTTGCTTGGCACACTGCTGTACAGTGTTATTAGGCTACTGCACAGGTGTAGATGCACCTACTGATACCTAAGGGGCAACTTCAATCCCCATTTACATTTGCATAGAATTTGAGCCAGAACTTTCCATGGAAGTTATGCTAACTTGTATCTGGGACCAAATTACCTTTGCAATGTTCTTTATAATCCCTTGAAATATTTGTGGTGGTTGTACCTTAACTAGCAGGAGACCAGAATGTGTTTCTCCTGGAAAATGAAGAATTTCATCTAGCGCAAACTAGTATAGTTTCTTTGACTGTTACAAACTTATACCAGCTGAGCATCTGGCTCGGAAATATTCCTGGTCATTTTGAAAATTAATTGGAATCTACAGGGAAAAATAGTGCAAAGTAAGTTCCTTAACACAATGCCAGAATTTGAATGAACCATGTGTTTTCCTGAAACTCTTGATGTCATAAAAAAATTTCAAATTTTATTTTAACATTTCTTTAAAACTGTTTCAATTGTAAGATCATAGTGAACCAAAAAAGGCAATAGTATTTTGACCTATATTCAAGGACAGGGGAACATATAATTCAATTAAATTTTGAGAGTGAAAATGGGACTCTAAAAAGTAGATCTGTTTGTATCTCTGAAGCAGTCAGTGGAAGAACTTTTATACAATTGGATCTATATTTCTTAGTGCAAGTAAATCAATAAAATATTTCAGACTTCCATTTCCTAGGCTGTACAGGTCACTGAAACCAACTTTTCCTCAAGGGAATTAATGAATTAAGAAATGATATTACATACTTGTGTTTCGCATCCTCTGTCTACATGAAATGTAGCTACATTCAGATTTATTGTGATTTTTTTTTTAATCCACAGCAGTTTTTTTCTTCTTCTTTTTTTTTTTTTATTTAAAGTAATGAACAGACTTTACCAGTCTAAGCTAACATATACTCCTGGACCCATTAAATTGGCTGCTGGTGCAATGAAGAATATATGAATAGACTTGGAAGGGTGGGGGTGAAGGGAAGCCTATGTGGGTTTTGGAGGACTAAAAGATACCAGTAGTCAATTAAAATGAAGGGGATATATATTGACAACGTTTTATAGAAGCAGGACATTGGCTGCTGTGGTTCCCCTGCTTTACCTGTGGCAGGTTACAGTATTAGATCTATGCTGTGTCAGACTTGATGGTAGTCTTATTCAGAGTTTAGATTATGATTGTAGGGAATGGTTTGTTCAGGGATGATTCTGTCTCAGGCAGGGGGTTGGAGGTCCCTTCCAGCCCTGCTTCTCTATAACTAATACTCTATGGCCGTATCTACACAAGATGCTGACTGCACAGTTGTTACTGCACAGGCATTTAGTACTTGCATACACAGTAGCATCCCTGCATGGTTTCCTGGTGATGCTGGCTGCGCAGTAGCTTGTTACTACTGCACAGTAGCATCGTCACAGTTCGCGCCCCGTGACACTACTGTGCAGCAGTAGTAATGAAGCAGTTTTAACCCTTAACATGAGACTGATTACAGCACATTGTAACTTTAACACTGTGTAACATTCCACAGATTTAGTATGGTCTAAGAGTACTGCATATGTAAGCTCACCCTATGTTCCCACAGTTCTACATTCTCAAAAGAAAATGTCTTTTAAAAGAAAAAAACAATAAGCTAGTTGCTAGTATCCAAGACAAGAGTTCAACAGAATATAAAGTAAAGTTGGTTGAAGAAAAGTAAAGAATTGCATATTAAGAGATATGTCATCCTGGGGACAGGTCAATGAAATATTACTTTAAAAGCCTAGTTTATTAAATTTAATTGTGAATAATAACATTCCAATGGTTTTACCTTAATAGATTCATTTTTATCTTCAAACTATTTAATGACGCTACTTAATTGGCATAAACCAATAGCAAATATTATTATATATGAAAGTGACATTATTTGGCTAAGAAAGGGAAAAAAACAGTGAATCTACTGACTTCTGTCCATTTAGAGTGAATAACAGAGTTAATCAAAAGCTGTGACTCTCTAGCAGCTTCTATAGTGCTTCTGCTTGGGAAAAATGTTTCTGTTTGATTTCCATTAATCAATAGTGCCAGGAATCAAGAATAATAAAATGTATTAGTTTATGTGATAGTAATTTTAAAAATATGTCTGTCTTCCCTAACACAAAATATGTTCATCATACAGCAAATAAGTATAGTTGTGGGTAGTCTGAGTTTCTATACTAACTAAAATCTTAGCTGAAATAAAACTGTAAGAACAACAAATGATTATTCCCTTATAAAATCACCTTGTTAAATAACCCTCTATTCCTGACCAGTATGGGCTAATGAAGCTATTGTATATTGAAATGCCTATCAAGAAATTCCTAGTAAAGTTGGTATCTATGAAAAGCAATGGAAGCTTTGTAAAGGTACCATTGAAGTCCTGTAGCAACGCACAAACTTTCTTATGAAAGTGTGGTATAAATACTTGTTCCAAATAGTAGTCTCTCTTTTTAACCTGGCATACAAGCAGTCCAGTTTTAGTCCACCAAAAATCTCAGTTAATTTCCAGTATTACTAGAATAAAGCAAATCCCAACAGCATGCAAGTGGTCTGATGTGATGCAGCAGTCAGTGAGATACCTCATATTTAAGGTGTCTTCAAGCTTGCTTATGTAGTATTAACAAAGTTCAAACAATAATAACCATTGCTTTAATCTTTTAACTGCCTCTAGAAAATACAGAACCAAAACAGCAAAGAGACTTTTAGGTAAAGGTTACCAGCCTTTCTTTCTCTCTCTCTTTTTCTTTTTTTTTAAAGGGTGGGGGCAATGTAATTTTGCTGGAATTACAGTGGGTACTACTTCTTTACCTTTTCATTATTCTCTATGAGGAACCTTGTTCATGGATACATATTCCCTAATAATTAACTTCCATCTACATACAGTTTGGTAGTGTAGAAGTAATGTTGCATCTGTGGTGTTCCAGAAAATGTGCAAGAAAAATATTGTTGTGGGTAGCACCTCATATTAGACCAACTTCATGATTGGGATAGACCCAAGGAAGGTATTATGATACCAGAAAGCCTGTCTAGGTCTATCCCAACCATGCAGTTAGTTCAATAAAATATATCAACTGCAAAAATTCTTTTCTCTCTCCTTTCATTCAATATAAAGTTTTAAAAATAATCTAAGAATCACCAAGAATTTCACCTGCTCTATTTTCCCACTTCACCTACTCCTACCCATCTCATTTGTATGTCTGATCCATCTTTTAAATTGTAAACACTTCAAGGCAGAATCGCAATTTATGATTATAAAGGGCCTAGCATAATAGGATACCAACCAGACTGGCCTCCAGGCCACAGTATAAATGTTAATAAGTGTGACTCTCTTTGATAATGAGAACTCAGAGCTTTAGATGTAGACTTTAGTTGGTATTAACAGCTGTATAAATCTCTACAGACTTGGTTCATGTATAGCTTTTCTTAGGTTTCACCTTTGGTTTCAATCAAAACAAAATACAGCCAAAAAAATAGAAGAACAAAGTGCAAAGTGGCAGATGGACCATAGCTGGGACTGGTGTTGCCCATGACACTGACCCAAGTTGCTATTAAAGTATGTGTATTTCAGCAGTCTGGATACTGACATTTATTAATTTCACTTAATATGTATATATCCTCCATGATGAGAAAAAGCTAAAGAAAATTTTCTTTCCAAAGTGTGATATGTGGAAGTGTTATTTTTCAGGTCTGATATCAGTCTATTACTAGTCTGTGTGTGTGTGTGTGTGTGTGTGTGTGTGTGTGTGTGTAATATACTCACAAACTTGCAAAAATTCACTCCACTGAATTCTTCTAAATTCTGATTCTGACAGTAATTATATCTTTTATAGAAGATAGAGTGCTTAATTTTAGAGTAATAGACATAAGTATGATGGACCAACCAGCTTTCCCTCTACCTAAAAGTATCATCTTTTCTTATTCTTACATGCAAATTACTAGTTAATCTCTTTGGAAATAAGTCACAAGTCTCTTTATAAAATAATAAGAAAGTTAATATAATTATGCATGAAACTGGGATTTTATTTCATGAGATAGAGCTGTTTCGCTCAAATACTTCTTGACTATGATCTTATAATATGACCCTGGATGCATTTAATGCACCTTGTCAGCTCCTTCTGTTGATAACTATCCAACTTGGGTTAGCCACAATAAAACTTTGCTCTTCGGACTTGACCATGGTGTTTTTGAACCTGAAACAGTTTTGATCTTTGCATGAGCAAGCACATAGAATACAAATTGTATATACACTTTGAACATATTACTGTACCATATGAGAAATACATTTCTCATCCACCTCTTTTATGATTTCCATTTTTCTGTCATTTTCTAGACCAATGATGTTTCTTTTTTCCATGCCTGCTTTTCCTTGCTGTCTTGTGGGCTGCGTGTTCATGCCACATTTCTGAGGGCCAAGTACAACATGTTTTATCCAAGCTAAACTCACAGAGTTTGGAGCATACAAGAAATGCAGGGTAACATAATAACATTTGTAAGGTAAGGGCATTCTGGGGTGTGGAGATTTTTAAGAAATTAAAATGTTAACTGTTAAAGAATAGATTCTAGCTACCCTTTATATATTGCTACAGTGTAGGAAAGAGATGAAGTAAGAAGCCATCTTTCCTTTTAGGCAGTATAATTGCTGCTGGCCTCATTTACTGGCTACTGGATTTCTTCAGGAAATGCTTTCCCCAAACTTTAGAGTACCCAAAAGGAAACAGGAAATAGAAAAGAGCTGTGCTGGCTGCTCAGACTGAGCACCAGTTCGTCACCATCACTAATACAAGATGTGCTTTAAAGGCATAATCTAGCTCTTAATATCCACATTCAGAACTGTATTTGATTATACCATGCCATCACTGTCAGAGTCGTAAGATTTAAACCCTATGTATTACCCTGCTAACATATTCATCTACATTGTGTGGTTTTTTATTTTTATTATTAAACTTTGCCTTTCTTATGTATGTTTAAAATAAATGGCTGTAAAGAAAAGAAAGGAACACAAAGGGATTTGATTAGCTGAAGTGCCAACAACTCTGTTTCTCTTTCTTGTGCTTTCTTGTGATTAGAAATGCAATAAAACCACAAATTTCATAGCAATCCTGTAGCAGAGTGATATAAATCTGTAGGCAGACAAGATTCTGCCTATATGCTTAGACCAACACGGCTACAACCAACAACCCTACAGGAATCTCTATAACTTTATAATATGCATATGTAGATTTAGGGTGTGTTTACAGTAAAATTATTTCCATTAAGCTACTTAGGTCAAGTTCTGCAAGTTTCATGGTATCCAGGAACTCAGTGGATGCATCTACACATGCAATTAATTCAAAGCAATAAACTCCAGAGCAGTTTGAGCCACAGTAGGCTACTCCTGGTCACAGTGTCTACACATGCACCCAAGATGGCAGCAATTTGAACTGGGGTGCAGCAGTTTACATGAGGGCTGCTCCTGCTTTGCTCTTCCTGGACTCCAGGTGGCTGCATCATGTGGCAGAAGGGCTGGCTGGGGTATGAGGGTGCTGAAAGTATAGAGCCATGGGGCTAGGCAGCAGGCAAGAGTCTGGCCCCCTGCTGGCTAGTCTGACTGGACACAATTTTTGCCTGTAGTCAGTGTGTACACATGTATTTAATTGCAGTTAATTACTGCCCAACAACACTATCTTACAGCAGTGTTACATAGTTTAATGCAGCCTAATAATGTTGTATGTATAGATGCTGGCTCTTAACTCTTCAGCTAATTAGTCTACACTACAGTAAAGTGCATGTGTAGGCATGGTCTGTGTGGATTGCTTAAGTCTGCTGAGAAAATAAGTAAATACTCAGTTTCTTCCTGTTATTGGTAGCTGTCAGCTAATTTAAGGTTTGGGTATATCTGAATTAACTGTTGTGCCTTTGCATTGACTAAAGTTTAGACCTGCCCTTAGATACATACTAGAAAGAGAAGCTAAGTCATTGTTGGCCGGAGTAGGAATGACTCCATTGCCATCAGTGGAATTGCATTTGCTCATTTTAGTGATGATTTTATTCTAGAGGAGTGGAAAGCAATGAAATCCCAGGTCTTGTGAGTTTAAAAAATTATGCCAACATTTTTATAGCAGTGTTGAAGCAAATAGGAGCTCTGAACTATTTCACTGCTTTTTCAGTTACAGGCAATTATGTAAAAATGGCTTAAAAATTAAAATGATCTTCATAAAAATATAACTGTAGAAGTAATGCAAAGATGCATTGGATGAAGTTTACAACAGTGACATTTACTTCATACTGAATTAGTCACTTTTCTGCAGATTGCATTTTTTTTCTCCGTACCAACTTTTATAACTTGTTTTATGTCATTTTCTCTCTAATTTTCATTTCCCAACTCTCAACCAGATGCTCTATCAAGAGTTTTTTAAGACAGCCAGTTCTGGCCAGCAAAGAATGCCTAATAATCCATAATGTGGATAATATACTTCCCAGAGAGATTAGTGCACACCATTTTGCATCATGTTGAGCAGGTTATGATTCCTGGTACTGTGCTTGGGAGTCCAACACTATGCCAAATGGACTTCTGAGTGATTTTCTGTTTTCTGCAGTTTCTAACTTGAATCACATAGATTGTCTCCCGCAACTTGTTCTGCAGTTGTCATTAATAGAAAACTCACACATGATGAGGCTGCTAAGTCACATTCCACGTACCTTAATCTTCTATGCAACTGTTTAATACTTTTTCCTGAAAACACTTAAATTAGTGACATCACATATTGGCTATTTAGCCATTTGAAAGTACAGCCATATTTTTTTCAGTATTTGGAGTCTGAGATTTGATTCAGTAGAAAAGACAAAACAACCTTCCCTTTTGGATCAAGTTCCTTTTTTTTTTTTTTTAAACTATATTTTAATTAGATAGCTTCTCTTATAAGGCATGACTTTAACTATGGTAGAGGCCAACAATTCCTGCACCATATCATGACATGTCTGAAGTAGTGCTGACACCTTTTCATGTTAATTTTACTATATTACTCCAGTGTGCTTTGATAAGAGCTCTTGAACCTGTTGCTAAATCTGATCAAGAAATGCTCTCTGACTGGTTACAAGATAAGCCATGGTGGTCTGGAATAAAATCTATGTAGGTGGCCTCTGTGCCCATGAACAAATCTTTCTGAAGTAATAGGGCCTAATGAGTGCAAGAATTTACTTGTATAACTTCTGTTGTAGATTTGGGGTCTACCTAGTTGTGCAGCTTTGACTCGTATTCATTCTTGCGTTTTGGAGTTTGTAAGGAATTCAGAATTAAGGACTCCAGCCAGAGGTAGAGGTGGCTAAAAATGTTCAGTCAAATATTTTATTCACCAAGAATTGAAGGTGCAGATTGGCAAAAGTGATCTGCAAACTTGATTTACAAAAACCTGAAGAATTAACAATTGAAAGGTTCTGTTTTGATATTTTTAAATAGAAAGTTTTGATCTTGTTCTTAAGTGACGTTCAGAACTTTAGTAAGATTTTTTTTTTTAAGTAAAAAAAAATCTAAAGAATTTCCATGAAAAAAGCAAAAATTTGATCATTCTCCATGCTTTCAAGGGGTTCAGATTTCAGACCTGTAACATAGTGGTTACTTTGGTCATTCCTCAAAAAGTGATTCTCAGAGTGCAGAAAAGGTCAATTCCTGTATGCAGGAAAGGTGGTAAAGTGGACAGGAAGCCATTTTGGCTCACCAGAGGAGTCAAGGAGTGCCTCAAAAAGAAGAGGGAGGCTTATGGACAGTGGAAACAAGAAGTAGTCATGAAGAAAGAATACACAAGTATAGCCCGTATTTGTAGGGAGAGGATAAGGAAGGCAAGGGCAGCAACTGAGATTAGGTTGGCAACCAAAATCAAGGACAGTAAGAAGTCCTTCTTTAGGGTTATAGTAAGTGGGAGGAAGACCAAGGGAAATGTGGGGCCCCTGCAGAATGGGACAGGACAGCTAATAATAGACAGTCAGGAGAAAGCTGACCTCTTTAATAAATACTTTGCATCGGTGTTCCTGCATACAAATGGTGGTTGCCTGCCTGGTCGGATATTGGATGGATGCGCGGAGGCAATTTCCAACCACTGGTCAGTGTTGAACTGGTGAGGGATCACTTAAAGTTGCTGACTGTCTCCAGGTCAGCAAGAGTGGATGGATTGCACATGATCATGCTGAGGGAATTGGCTGCAGTCATTGTGAAACAATTGGTGAAGGTATTTGAAAACTTATGGTGCTCAGGAGAGGTCCTGGAAGACTGGAAAAAGACAATGTGGTGCCAGCCTTTAGGAAGGGGAGGAGGGAGGATCTATAGGAAACTATAGGCCAGTCAGTTTGACCTCAATATCAGGTAAAGTTTTGGAAAAAACTATCAAGCATTAAATTTGTGAGAGACTGGCAGAAAGCATGATGCTGAAGGATAGCCACTATGGTTTTGTTATGGGCAGGTCATGTTTGACCAACCTCATCTCCTTCTATTATCAAGTAACAAGTCACTTAGATGTGGAAGACTTGGTCAATGTCATATACTTGGATTTTAAAAAGGCCTTCAATAGGGTCTCCCATGATGTTCTTATAAAAAACCGAGAGATTGTGGGCTGGCAGAGTCCACGGTCAGATGGGTTGGGAAATAGCTAAGAAGGGGTCAACCCAGAGCATGTTAGTGGATGGGTCTATATCATCCTGATGGGAAGTAGCCAGTGGTGTCCCACATGTTTTGGTTCTTGGCCCCATGCTGTTCACAATCTTTATCAACTCTTTAGATGAGGATGTGGAAAGCATGCTAGCCAAGTTAGTGGATGATACTAAATTATGGGGAAAAGCAGTGACACAGGTGATAGGATGTGGATCCAAACAGACCTGGACAATCTGGAAAGGTGAGCAGAGCGGAACAAGATGCAGTTCAATAAGGATAAATGCAGAGTGCTTCATCTGGGGAGAAGTACCCAGCAACACAAATATAGGTTAGGAGGAGATGTTCTGGTCAGCACAATGACTCCAGGGGACCTCGGGTTATGGCTGATTGCAGGATGAACATGAGCTGCCAGTGCGATGCTGTAGTCAACAGACCTAATAGTATACTAGGCTGCATTAGCTGATGCATCATGAGCAGGGCTAAGGAAGTGATATGTCCTCTCTACTCGGTGCTGGTAAGACCCCAGCTAGAATACTGTGTCCAGTTCTGGATGCGGCACTTCAAAATAGATGTGGAGAATCTTGAAAGGGTCCAGAGAAGGGCCACAAGAATGATTAAGGGCCTGGAGGACCCTTAATGAGGAAAGAGTAAGGGATCTAGGACTGTTCAGCCTGGGGAAGAGAAGACTGAGGGGAGAGCTGGTGGCAATCTATAAGTATGTAAGGGGTGAATATTGGGAGCTGGGAAAAAACTGTTCACTAGGGCACCCCAGGGGAGAACAAGGAGAAATGGCCATAAACTGTTAGAGGATGGTGTCAGGCTAGATATAAGGAAGAACTTATTTATGGCAAGGGTGACCAAAATCTATAATAGACTTTTCAAGGAGGTGATCCAGGCCCAACCTTGGAATTCTGGGAACATTTGATCTCAGCAGTATTCCTGCCCAAACCAATGCAGGGTGGGTGAACTTGATGATCTTTTGAGGTCCCGTCCAGAAATTCATTTCTATGATGTCTACGAAAGAGACCAGAGTTTTAGCAATGGAGTCTGAAGTGTAAAGCTCATGACGGGATAAAAATGTTAACCTGTGTTTGTAAAAGAAGCAATGGTTGTCATCTGAATATTTATCAAAGAAAACTGATGCATCTGGAGAATATAAAAAAAACAGAACTCTCTCACTGAAAGACTCTTGAGTTCCAGTGAATTCTGCCAATAGCATAACTTGATTGGCTTCATGGAGTAAAAATCTGCAGTGTCCATTTTACTTTATAATGCTGGAAAACCAGGTTACCCCAGGAAAAAAAAACATATATGAAGTTCTTTTTGCTGGTTCATAAATAAAATTGGAAAGAATTTTTCTTTAACATCTAAAGAAGAATATTCAACAGCAATTTTACATTTTGTGCTGACTGCATGCTGTTTCTTTCTTGTGTTCTCTTTATTTTCAATCCATTTCAGTTTTCATTTCACAGCTCAGTCCAAAGGAAGAAAAGATAGTCTGATAATGAATTTCTTTATCTTGCACTAAATAAAACTGACACTCTTTAGGGAAACAGAATGTACTGTAAATTAATACAGAAAGATTAACTGTGGTTTCCTCCAGAAAAGCTATCCAAACTAGCACTAACCAAATTGTTAAAACATCTCAGATAGATACTAAATGGTCCATTTACAAAAAAAAAAAGAAAGCAGTCATTATGTCTAAAGATTATTAAAGCATGTAGATAAATATTGTAGCTATCTTGAATATTAAATTTCAAGTACTTTTAAAAGCTAAGACCTAAGAAGCAGTAAGAGCTCCTATGTGGGTAGTTTCTCCTGAGGCATTTTTCGAGTGCTATATAGGAGGGGAATGGAATGGAACAGTATAGGACGGACTACCTAGCTCAGGCAGAGGAATACTGCTTGATGACCGTAAAAGTATGCAAATGTACTTGGAGCTCCACCAGTCAAAAGAAGGGAAAATCTATTTAGAACTATGTATTTACTTAAACCTAGAAAAATGAGTCCTATCCTTTTGCTTAATGTTCTGTAACTAGCGCTATATTCTACACCCCACCACCCCGTAAGAACTATATTGAGGGTATGAGGGTATACTAAAAGTACTTGATAAGACACTGGTGAAAAGTATAAATCTTATCCATAGTCCAGCTTCATATATGTTAATGGCTTGGACAAAATACAGTCTAGGTCCAAGCTCTACCTTGTTGCAGTTTTCACTTTGCAAATACATTTCTATAAACCTTAAAACCATCCCAGGTTTGAATACTCATTTCTAACACAAAAATGGTATTTATTTTGTAAATGAATTCTTTAAGACAGCACCCTGCTGCTTTCCATATTTCTGCCTAAATTGTTTAATTCATTTTTGGTAAGTCAAAACAAATATGCAGTGGAACAATATTAAAGCCAGACTTTTTTAAAGGTGGAGAGGGACTGGTATACCAGTTGGTTGCCCTTAATGAAAGGAACAGTATATGCGGAATCAAAGGGCGCATACCCCTCGAGTAGGAACGTGTGTTTCTCCAGTGATGAGTAGCTATGGTACACCTTATGCCACTATTACTTGTTCCTGGGGAAAGCCGATGCCACACACGCTCTGGTGTGCAACATGTTGCCCAGGGTGGAGTAGGGGAAGCTGGGGCCAGGAACAGTGCAGCCATGCCTCAGCAGCCTTACTCGTAGTCCTAAGGGCCTCCAGAAGCGGCAGCCATAGTGCTCTTGCAGCAGGCAGCCTGGCTGGCAGCTACAGCATAGCTCTGGCCAGCCAGGATCTGGTTTTGAGCAGCACATGCTGCCACCACATGCACCACCCCACACTTTTTAGGCGTAGATTTATTTTACCCTGGGATTTCCTGAGGTCAACCCCCCGCAACCCCCCTCCCTCCATGCTGCAAAGTAGCAGCATGGGGAATGCCTGCATATGCAGCATGTGATGCCATTGACAGGTCCATGGCACCACATACTGCACCTCTGTATTTGTCTGAACATGCCCAAATCGCCTTTTTGGCTCTATTACTGACTAATGTTAATTTTACAAATCTTTTCCTACAGCTATAAATTTTAAGAACAGTGATAAGTTTACTGTTTGCCAAACTGTAAAGCAGACATACTGTGAAGTTATGAAGGCGTGATTGCTTCATCCACTTACTACTATGTTACTTCAAAATGCTCACATGCAAGTCTACTGGATCTGCTTTTACAGTTCACAGTTCAAACATTATATTTGAAGTTATGTTTTCTCCCGTCACAACTGACTTTTGGAAAGTAGAGTATGTGTGTTTTTTAATCATTCTGCAAGTACCTTATGCAAAAAAATTGCTTGTCAATTGGTTTATCTCCCAATCTTTGAGTTGCTAATACATTTTGGAAGTGTGTCTCCCTCTGTTGTACCCAATATGCTCGGTGAGTTCAATGTTTGTGCACTCTGCCTCTTTGGAACCAGTATTTTTATGCCTCTAATATGTAGGTAGTCCATCCTATACTGTCCCATTCCATTCCCCTCCTATATAGCACTAGAAAAATGCTTCAGGAGAAACTACCCACATAGGAGCTCTTAATGCTTCTTAGGTCTTAGCTGTTAAAAGTGCTTGAAAATTAATATTCAAGATAGCTACAATATTTATCTACATGCTTTAATAAGGGACCTTACGGTGGGTGTCTACTACAGACCACCCAATCAGGGGGAAGAGCTAGACCAGGACTTCTCCAGTCAGCTTATGGAGGTGGTTAGGTCAAGGGATGTCATTGTCATGGGTGACCTAAACTACCCAGACATTTGCTGGAAGGAGCAGACAGCCAGGTCTGACCGCTCGCAAAGGTTCCTGGCTGTATTACAGGACCTTCACCTTATCCAGGAAGTGCACAGCCCCACTAGGGGTAACGCCTTGCTGGACCTGGTCCTGGCCACGGGGGATGACCTGGTGAGGGGACTGCAGGTCCTTGACCACCTGGGCAATAGCGATCATCACCTGCTGGATTTCACTATCCAACACAGGGCATCTAGGGCTCACACCAAGGCTAAAGCCCTTGACTTCAGAAGGGCCAACTTCAATGAGCTTAGGAGACTTGTGGGGGAGCCACTAAGGGCCCAGAAGGTAGAGGAGATGGGAGCCCACGAGGGATGGTCGTACCTTAAGGGGGCGATCCTCCAGGCCCAAAGGATAACAGCAAGGGGGGTAAGAGTGCTCAGAAACCCCCTTGGCTCAGCAAGGGCATTCAGCAATGCCTGAGGACTAAAAGGGAGGTGTACAACCAGTGGAAGGGAGGAACTATC